>NC_061848.1:9979253-9981753 GCF_019202785.1 Penaeus chinensis
CAATAATAAAGCCTCTGGTAACTTTAGTAACCCACAGAGTAATCAAAATGAAGATAATGATTACCTTACGTGACTAATTAAAAAAAAAAAGTTGATGAATACTTAAAGAAAAAACTCTTTATCAAGGTATTATAATAAGGATAGTAGATGATGATGATATAATAAACAGCGGTGAATGTGATAATCATAATGATCTTATTAATAACAGCAATGATTAATAATGGTAATAATAACAACAAGGATAAGAACAACAACGATAACAATACTGATAACACTTATAGATAACCCCCCCCCCAAAAAAAAAAAAAAAAAATCAACGCGATAGAAACTCACAAATAAATAACAAAATGAACAAATAAAGAACAAATCAAACGAACAAAGAACAAAACAAACTAACAAAGAACAAAACACACGAACAAAGAACAAAACAAACGAAAAAACAAACAACCGACCAATGAAACAAACAAACAAACCTACAAACAAGCGGCCGCAACCTGGTATGAATGACTTATATGACTAAATCCGTAACAGGCAACGTGTGAGTGTCACCTGGATTAATCACAGCCTTAATGAACACGCGACGCCTGTTAAAAATGAACAATAGCGAGGTAACTGGGAGGCGACTGTTCCCTGCTCTTCGTTTTCTTCCCTTCTCTTTTCTTTCTCTTTTTGAACTCTTTTTTTTTGTATCTCTGTTTCTGTGTTTGTGTCTCTTGTCTCTGTTCGTATTCTTTCTCTTCTCTTTCTCTTATTCCATCTCTTTCCCCTTTTTTTTTTTTTTTTTGCTATTTTGGGTTTTCCTTTTCTTATCCTTTCCTTCTTCCTTAACCCCTTCTATATGTCTATCCCTCTTCATTTCCTTCATTTCCTTTCTCTGTCTTTCACTCCCTCGTCTCTCTTTTTCCCCCCTCATCTTCCCTCTTCCCCGTCTCTTTTTTCCTTTTCCTTCTTCTTGTCCTTTTCCCCTCTTATTATATCCTATCGCTCTTGCCCCTTTTTTCCCCTTTCTCTCCTCTTCTTCCCTCACCCTCCCCTCGCTCCTTTCTCTCTTCTCTTTCTTTCACTTTCCTTTCTCCTATCTTTCTTCCCTCTCCCTCCCCCCCACTACCTTTTCTCCTTCACTCTCCCTCCTCCTTCCTTTCCCCTCCTCCTTCCAATCTCTCTTCCTTCTCCACTTCCCCCTTTCTACCTCTCCTCTCCTCTCCTCCTCCCCCCCGCCTTTCATATTTACGTTTATGCTTATCTAAATAATCTTAATACACGCAGTTATCATGGCAATTAAAAACATATGATATGAAAATACTGCAGTCGGTCTTTCTTTCATGGGTTATTCATTTTAATTTCCTTCCTCGGTAATAAATATTAATTTCAGTAAATTATAGGCACTAGAATTTTTATTACTAGTATCATTATTATTATTATTTTTTTTTTTTCATAAACGCATAGCAAAACCCCAATGTTTATCGGAAGGACTATAAATTGGAGGCGAAATTGGCATTTGGCAACTGTCTCATCGCAATGATTGTCTCTCTTATTTTATTTTTTTTACTTTTTTTTTTCTCTCTTCCTTTAATCTCTGTTGCTTTATTTCATTTCTATTCAATTGCATTTTTTTTTCACTCTTCATAAACGATGCTTTTTGCATAACTGTCCGTGATCCTAATGGTTATAATTATCATATCATAATTGCCTTTATGACAATTAAATCCTTCATCATTATTAAGAAAATGCTGCATCAACAGTAGTCACCTTGTAATTAAAAGGATTGTGATTATATTAATAAATATCAGTTTATTACTATTACAGTCATCATATCCAAAGCTATCATCAGTCTTATCAATCTCATTATCATCATGATATCAGTAATCATCAGAATTATTGTTATTATACGCCGTCTGTATAGAAGTATTACTAACATAATTCGTACTATCATCACTGCTTCTGCCGCCATGATCATCAACAAAATTGCCATTACCATCAATATCTTTACTTTCGTCTTCGTATTTTTTCTCTCTTATTATCCTTCATTAGCATTATTGTCATTATCACTATTATCATTCCATGTTATCACAACTCGTACGTTCAATTTTCAAATATATCATCTGCACTCAATGAAAAGTTCTTGTTACTACTGTTACTACTGATAAGCTCTATAAATTAATTTAATAATGGTAATAACAGCCTTCCTCATTATCAAGTGTTGTCATCATCTTTGTTTCATTATCTTCATAAGCCCACGTTCATTATCACTATCAACAATAAATCCTATAAGACTGTGGAAAGAAAGAGAATGATCAAGCGGAAGAAGAAGAAAAGGAGAAAAGAGAGTGTTGATAATAATGCTAACGATATTGCTGCTGCTGATAACGATAATGACTGAGAATGGCAATAACAGTGACATGCATGTACACATACGTATGTGTATAATTAAATATATTTATATATATACATATACTCATACATACATACACACACACACACACACACACACACACACACA
>NC_061848.1:9991753-9999253 GCF_019202785.1 Penaeus chinensis
AATGGATGAAGACAGGATAATAGATAGATTGTTAAGAAGAATATGTTATTTATATGAAACATATGGAGCCGTAGGTGTATTTTATATAACATATACAAGCGCAGAATGGAGTTAATAACACATATGCGATATAATATATGTATCACGCAGTATCTGACACTATGAACAAAGATATTAAGATATTGTTCCATATCATTATAATAAGTGTTTGCTTATCAATGAAGATTATGAGGATAATGATAATAACAAAAATTATGATAATAATAACAATAATGATAATGATAGTGACAAGAAAGATATCATCAACATCAATAAAAGTATTGATATATAATTGTAATAATGACAATGATAATAATAATAATAGTAGAAATAATAATAATAATGTTAGTAATACTAATTACAATAATAATAATAATAATCATGAATATAATGATAATAAGAATATTAATGCTATTAATACTACTACTACTAATAATAATAAGAATATTACTACTATTACTACTACTACTAATAATAATGATAATAATAATATTATAATAATATTAATAATAATAATAATAATGATGATGATAATAAGAATATTAATGCTATTACTACTAATAATGATATAAAAATGATAATAACAATAATAATAATGAAAATGATAATATTGATAACAACAACAACAATAATAATAATAATAATAACTATAATAATAATAATAATAATAGTAGTCGTAGTAATAATGATAATAATAATGATAATAATAATAATAATAATAATAATAATAATAATAATAATAATAATGATAATAATAATAACAATGATAATAACAATATTAATATCAATAATAACAGTAATAATAGTAAAAAATAATAATAACAGTTATAAGAACAACAACAATAATTATGATAATAATGATAATGATAATAATAATAATAATAATAATAATAATAATAATAATAATAATGATAGATATAAATATGATCATAAAAATTATAATAATAATAACAATATAAATAATAATAATAATAACAATGATGATAATAATAGCAATATTAATAATAATAATAATGATAATAATAATAATGATAATAATAATAATAATATAATAATAATAATGATAATTATAATAGTGATGATAATAATAATAATAATGATAAATATAACATTAATAAGAACAACAATGATAATAATAATAAAAATAATAACGATAATGATAATAATAATAATGACAATAATGATAATAATAATAATAACAATAACAATAATAATAATAATAATATAAATAATAACACTAATAATAATAATAATAATAATAATAATAATAATAATAATAATAATAATGATAATAATAATAATAATAGTAACAACAACAACAGCAACAACAATAATAATAGTAATAATATTGATAGTAGTAATCATGATAAAAATAATGATGACAAGGATAACGATAATAATGATAAATATAAGAAAAAAATGATAACAACAACTATAATGATAATAATAATAACGACAACAATAGTAATAATCATAACAACAACAACAGTCAATGATGATGATGATAATGACGATAATAAGAAAAATAGTAACGATAAAAACAAGAACAATGATAACAAAATTATAATAATAATAGCACGAGTAACTTTAATGACTATAGTAATGATCATTATAATAATAATGATAAAATTAATGATAGTGATAAGAATAATAATAAAATCATTATTAATGATAACAATAATAATAAAATCAATATTAATGATAATGATAATATTTTTAATTATCATTATTATCATTATGAAAATAGTAATAATGAGAACAGTAATAATAGCAATGATAGGAAAGACAGCAGTGATATTGAAAAGGAATGACTCCCCCCCCCCCCCCGACACTGAATCATGATTAATTAGTGATCATTTTCAATCAGTCATCTGATTTTCAAACCTCTATCTTTATATTTGTCTATCTTCCTAATTAGCTGCTTTTTCTGTCTATCGATCTATCACTATGTAAATATAAATACGTTTATCACCGCGCGTTCCCATCAGCTGATTCGAATAAAAAAGCAGAGTGAAATAAAAGGGAACTGTTTCCCAAAAACGTTTCACAGAACAAGTTGTGAGCGAGAGAGAATGTTTATGTGGGCGTGTCAGAATTGCCCGTGCTGAGGGCGGAGATTAGTGGGGGGTGGGGGCGGGGTGAGGGCACATGCAGGAGTGGGTGGGGGAGGAGGGGGCAGAGGAGGATGACTGTCCCTCCCTCTTCTGACCTCCCCCTCCGCGCCGCCCCCTCCCCCCGCCCTCCCCTGCAGTGGTCATCCTGGCACCTACCTGACAGGGAACACACGAAGAGGCGCCGCTGACGCTGGCTGATAACGTTAGCTCCTCCGCCTTCCGCGTAGCCCCCTGCCTCCTTCCTCTCCTCTTCGTCGCCCTCCTCCTCCTCCTCCTCCCCCGCCCTGCCCAGGGCCTCCTCCCCGTCGTCGTCCTCCTCCTCCTCCTCGTCGGGGAGGCGCGTGGGCTTGGCCTGCTTCCTGCGAGACATGCGTCCAGCCCGCGCGGACACCGCGACTGTCAGCTCCGTCAGCGGCGGCGTCGAGGCTCGGCACATGTGGGGAGCGCGCGGCGGGGGGCTCCTGCTGCCTCCTGCTGCCTGCTGCCGCTCCGACGGGGCTCCTGCGTGGGGCGGGTGGGCCTCGGAGGGCGGCGGTGCAGGCGACGGCGGTGGCGGGAGGGAAGGCGGCGGGCAGCGGTGGCGGCGGCGGCGACGGCGGCGGCGGGGTCACGGAGCCACGCTGCAGGATAACAGGGATCAGTATCAATATGAGGTGAAGATGACGGGTGGCGGCGAGAGGCGGAGGCGGCGGCGGCGGCGGCGGCACGGCGCAGCCCGAGCGCTCCTCCGCCGCCGGGGCGGACCGCCGGGCCTCGGAAGGCGGGGAGTCGGGCGCCGGGGGGCGGGGAGGGGCGGGGCCTCCGCGGTCTTGCTGCTGCCGCCCAGCTCACCTGTCCCTCCCCCACCCACTCACACCTGTACACAGCCATCACACACGCACATTCGCACACAGCACACACACACGCTGTCATTAGCTCTCCTGCTCGAGACACAGTACACACTGTTACCACACATGTACACACACTCACACAGACACGCACACACACGCGCACACACATACTCACACACTATATATTAGCTACTTCTTGGCAGTTCCTCGCCGCTCACCACGCTGTTGCTCTCGCCGCCTCCCTTCGCTCCCTTCGCCTCACGCTGTCCCCTCGCGCCCATACACACAGTGCAGCACCGCAACACACACACACACACACACACACACACAGCCCGGCGCACACATTGCCTGTCGACCAACCACTGCCACCTTCTCCCTTACCTACACACACGGAGTCGCGGCTTTTGGAATGTATTGCATAATCACCTCAAAGTTTTTTTTTGCGTGTGTGTGTGTTCTTTTCTCTCCGTGCAACTCATATTACCCTTCCAGAGTTTATTTTCGTCAATTTGCATCCCAATAGACCCACTTACCAACACATACAGAAAAGTAAAGCCCCATGACATTAGCATATACTTGCATACATTACACCAAATTGATTCACATAAGCACATGCTCAACACTCACATTATGCATATTAACGCGCGCACATAAATGCCACTTCGCATATACACGACCATATTGCGCCACAATTCACCCTAAACTCGCTCACGGGCGTACACAACTTGGTAATTAGGTGTGCGCGCCCATTGTCCCAGGCTGGACGCTGGGCGGCTGGCCTCTTACATTGTGGATTATGTACTATCAGGTCCCCATTACAGGCAATTAACTGTAATAAGGTATCATAGCGCTTTTAGGTGTTTTTGATGACGTGTAAAGAGGTCTAATGAAGCTGATAATTGCGCTGTGTTAAAGTGAGGACGGTGATTGTATCTTTTTCCGTTCCGAATTATGAAATCTTGCGTGGCGGCGCCCTTTCGCAGTGCTTCGCTAGGGAAGGCGCGGGGACGCTATTCATGACATGGAGATTAATCAGTGCTGTGTACTTTTATCCTTTTCGAGAATGTGATTTATTTCGATGCCATTAACATTTGTTTCATCACGCGAAACAAATTGTCAGCGTAGAGCCAAGGTTCCACCACCTTGACAACGCATTGATCAGAGTCAAAAGTGCATTGCCCGGTCAACAGGTGGCTCTGGATCAAAGCTACAGCAAATGGTTATTGGTTAAATTAGTGCCAATGTTGCATTCCCTCATCAACACTTGGCACGGTTTCAGGGCTCGGAGGCTCGAAATAGAAACACATTCCCTTTTTTTCCCCCCGAAGTAAACAATACACGAGTTAAGGTCAGAAGTTGGTTCGTCAAGCGATCACATGTTTCGAAGCCGACACAGGACTTGGGGTTTAAAGATCAAGGTGCGGTAAGCCTGCCTGGGTCGGGGTGACATCTTAACGCTGAACCAGTAGACGAAAGAGGAACTCGATCAACAACACACAAGGTCAGGCCAGGGTTTCATGCAGGCGGAACCACCTAGGTCGGTCAGTGTAATTCAGTTCAGTGTAGCCGATGGGGAATATTATTCCTTGCATTTTAATAAGAAGGTTAGTGGTGTAAAAGCTAAAAAAAAGTTTACATTTAACCATATGGGAAACGAACGAAATCAGAATAGCAATGAGAGAGAGAGAGAGAGAGAGAGAAAGAGAGAGAGAGAGAGAGAGAGAGAGAGAGAGAGAGAGAGAGAGAGAGAGAGAGAGAGAGAGAGAGAGAGAGATTATAAAGGAATAAGAAAAGGAGAGAGAGGAGCGTCTTTCCAGTACTCGCCCCCATCAGCTGTTGGCGCCCTTTTGGAAAAGCCTTCCCTCCCGCCGAGTATTAAAAGTCGGAGTTCAGCCGAGTGAAATCCGAAGTTCCGTGCCGGAGTCGCCCTTTCGCGGCCCCGGCAGGAACGAGCGCTGGTCTCCGGGGGAAGTTGTAAGTAAAATCAAAGAAAGAACAAAGAGCAGGTTCGACACCTAGTCAAGGTCGGCGGCCAAACCACCTGGACAAGATTTATATCAGGTTTAATGAGCAGCTTACCTCCCTCTCCCAGGATTCCATTTTCAGGAATATCTTCTTAAGTCGAAGTCAAACAGGGTGAAACGAACACACGCGTGCTTACCACATCAAATACCATCCTTATTAAGGCTCTCTTTACAACCCCGCTTCATAAATAATAAAACATTACAAAAAACAAAACAAAAAAACAACACCAACAAAACCCCCAAAACAACAACAACAACAACAATGAACCGAATCCACGTCACATTAAATACTTTTTAAGGAATGTCATCCTGTTCATTAAAATTTTAAGGAGCATCGACGTGTCCGAAGAATACCTTTTTTCGTACGAGCGGCCGGCCTCCTCGCAACCCGTGATTACCATCCAAAGAAACGACCCCATCCGATTATCCGTTTTCAGATTTAGTATAAACCTCATGTTCAACAAATAATTCGAGTTCAGAAAAAAAAAAAACATATATATTTATTCCTTTTGTTGCAACACCAAAGGTCAAGGAACCGAGAGCTTACCTCGCTTAACATAATCTTGTATTTGCTTTTGCCTGTTTAACTTGCGCGGATGTTTTCATAAACCGCATACAAGATTAAGAAGAAAAGAATGATGAGGATAATGATACTTAAGAGGATAAATAGCATCGACGAGAAAACAAAGATGATAATGATCATATTTATGATACGAATAGCAAATAGTTATATCATTTTTTAACAATGATAATGACAACAATAATTTTCCTGCTTTTACAAATATCATGATAGTAATAATAACTACAGACAATAACAACAACAGAACAAGAACAGAATAAGATCATGGCAGTGATGGCGATATAAGAAATGGTCATGCTGGGAACAAGTGATAACGAGACTATAATAATAATGATAAGGAGAAGGATACCATAAAATTGGTAAATATAATGAAAATAGTTGTAGCAACGATAGTAGCAAAATAGTAACGATGACAGTAACAATTATGATAAACATTATGATTACAATTGTGATCATAGAAATGGTGTTGACAAAAATTACGATGATGATCATGTAAGTAATAATGATAATGATGGAATAACAATAGTACAATCACAACGAAACATTAATGAGAGAAATATTGATAATAGAAATGGTAATAGTAATAGTGGTAATAGTGTTTATGATATTAACAATGATAATGATGATAACAATAATAATAATTACAACAATAATGATAACGATAATGATAATAATGAAAATAATATTAACAATTAATATAACAATATTAACAATAATAATAATAATTATAATATTATTGCGATTATCATTACGATAACAATAATAATAACATAATAATTAATCCGATAATGATAAAATAATAATAATAATAATGATAATAATAATAATGATAATAATGATGATGATAAAAAATTACAATGATAATAATAATGATAATAATAAAAAAATAGTAATGATAATGATAATGATAATAATGATAATAATAACAAGAACAAAACAATAATTATAGTAATAACAATAATAATAATAATAATAATAATAATAATAATAACAATAATAATAATGATAATGAAAATCATAATAGTTACAACGACAATGATAATAATCACGGTGGTGGTGGCAATGATGATAATGATGACAATGAAAATAATAATGATAATGACAATGATCATCATATAAATTATAATAATAAAATAATAATAGTAATGATAATAACAATAATAACAAATATACCCACAATAATGATAACAAATATACCCACAATAATGATGGTTATGCAAATGCGCACCGTAAACGCAGGCCTCTGTGCTTTGAAAGTCATACGATCATTGTTCAGCCGCTGTTGCATCTGTATGGTAGTTTTGGTGTCTGTTCGAGAGCAGTGTGTGTTCTGTCGCTCGCTCTCCGGTTTTTTTTTTGGCACAGAGTAACGTTTAGGTGATTTTCAACCGGAATTCTAATGTAAGGTGTAGCAAAATTTTAAGTTGTGACGTTAGAATTCGGAATGGCTGTGTCAGTTCCCGTCTCGAATTTTTTGTTCGAATTAGGATGTTGAATCCAAGTTCTAATTCGCCCTTTCATCAGAAGGCCTTATTCGCACTGCTATTAGAAGACCACGTTCGCACAGCCATTAGGATCTCTTATTCGCACTGATATTGGAGACTCTTATTCGCACTTCAATCAGAATTCCATATTCGCCCTCCTGCTAAATCTTATTCGCACTCTAATTAAAAACCCTTCCTTATTCGCCCCTTAATCCCTACCTACCCTTATTCGCCCCCCCACCCTCCCCCCCAACCCTTCCAAACATCGTATGGATTCAATCTCGCTTCTCTTTTTCTCCGAGTGTCACCGAAGCTTCGTGATAGATCTATGCACTCCGGCTGAAGCATTTTGCCGTTACTTTTCCGGCCTCGCACAGAAGCACAGGGTCCGATACTCGAGGCTGGCAAGAGTCTCGTACTTTTCAGACC
>NC_061848.1:10029253-10034253 GCF_019202785.1 Penaeus chinensis
CGCCGAAGAAGCAAGGCAGAGGCTTAGAGAGGAAAATAAGTTGAGGCAACACTGAGGTTCGAAAAGGAAAATAAGTGAAAGATGTCAGAGTTAAAAACAGGAAAAGTTGAACGGCCAGCGCTGACGTCGGCTGTATTGCGAGCCAGGGTGTGAGCCAACCCAAGAGGCAATGCAGGTACTAAGTGCTTGGCAGCATTACGAGCAGATTGCAATACAGGGATTATTAGGAAAAAAAAAAGAAAAACTGTCGTTGTGGCCAGAAAGGTATACAAGAAACTATTTTTTTTTTTTACAGAGCGCCGAATGTATTGGGATATGTACTAAAGAAAGAAGAGAGCCACTTATTGTCCAATTTCAATAAATGACAAACTGGTAACTCACCCTCGAACCCTGGGGTACTCCAATTCCCTGTATCTTCTTTACTCTCATTAGCTATCATTCGAGACGTGTTTAGATACACATTTTAAATTGCTATACAATATATCTTTATTGCTTTACATCATTTAAATCCCTCCCCCTTTATTATTCAAAATTAACTTGGCGAATCGGAGCGTTTCAGTGGCAAGGGTGAGTTGGCAGTTTTCCCCCTTTTCTGAGACTGGACGGGGTGCAGGGTCCAGGAATCGAACCAAGACGAGAGGATCGACAGGAGAAAATGCAAGACCCCAGCGCCAGATTCCAGCCGCAAATCCTGCCCGAGAAGAAGACATGTACCCTGAAACGCCTCAAGAAGATCCAAGGTCTCTTTGATCACTTCTTTACTGTTCTGCATCTCCGATCTCTTAACACGTCCTGCGGCTGTCATTTTAAATCATAAGTTAGGAGTGTAAGTTCCGGTTGTAGCTCTTTTTCATTATCATTATTTATTTGTGCGTTTATTTATTTTATTTATTTATTTTTTGAGTATATGATGATAGATCGGAAAATAGCAAGTAGGATGTAAGACAGACAAAAGCAACAACATGTATTAAGGGTGATTCGACCAGCAGTGCCACCCCTGAAAAATCTTCGCTCTGTGTAAGATTAGATATCACTGGATAAAGGTAAAAGGTTGTTCGAAATCTGCGAACGAGGCAAGGTAGATATTTATCCACGTAGTTTTGTGTGAAATCTTTTTATGAATATCAACTACCGAAGACTTATTTTTGGACAATAATCCTCGAGGGTTACAGTTAGTCCTCAAAGGTGTTACTGTAACCCTCGAGGCTTATTGTCCAAAAATGTCTTCGATAGGTGAGGATATCTTGAGGGACTGAAACACATAATACTCCGCATAAACATAAGAAAGCAAAGAGAAAGGAAAACTGGCACCTTGCATGTGGAGTACTCATTTTCGCCTTAAGAAAGTGGCGTTGTGAGCAGGAAACTCCAATAAAACATGAAAAAAGTTATGAATTGTCAATTTTTCCTTTCCTGTGATTGGGTGTACTATAGTTCATGAGAATCAAGCCTGGCCTTCGTAATTTCCACTCAGTAAGTCCCTTAACCACCTCCGAGAACAAAACTATCCTGTTTACAATACATAGGCACATCTGGGCTAGCTTGAAAACGATTCTCGATATAAATGCATAATAGTTACTTAATAATTCGTAGACGATCATAGACTATAGATCAGTGGTTCCCAACGTTTTTTATTTTGTTTTTCATTCCCCGACCAATATATGATAATCTCCTTGGCCCCGTCCAGTGACGGTCATCTTTTCATATTCAGTTATTACTAGTTATGAATAGTTTAAAGGTGTCAGTAGCTATAGGGCAAGAACACTTTATATAAAGATTCCAGTTTATTGGTATGCGAGAGATCATTATATATAGGTACTGCAGGTGACATAAAATTAATTCGACTTCATAACTTTCATATTGCTCCATGGTCCCCCAGAAAGTATCTCGTGGTCACCCCTGCTATAGATCTTCATTCCCCCCAAAATCTGGGTAACACTCGCCCCCCCCCCCACAATATATATATATATATATATATATATATATATATATATAATGCGTCTAGACCTCTCCGGAAGGGTGGTAACCCTTGGCTTGAGTGTGGTTCCAGAGTCTGATAAGGTTAATGGAACCTTTTTTTTTAGTCGCATGGTAAATCATGACGAAAGAAGACCCTGAAATTCTTGAAGTGTGGTATGTGTGAAAAGGTATATATAGAAGGGTATTATGATGTCTAAGAGAGCATGTGAGGGTCTACCATGTTTACCTAAGGAATATTGTGGTCCATAGGAGGTATATTGGGGTTCACATGCTACAGAATAGATCCAAAGGGGACACCGTGCTGGTCACCATTCTAACGAAGAGTTCATGCACTACTAAAGACACTCGGCAAGGGGTCAGGCACTGTTCTCCGGAGTGCAGAGGGGTCCATGAGAAGAGTGTTGGGGTCCATGGGAGGAATCGTGGCCGAGGCGGGCAGGTGGCACCGAGTGCGGGCAGGTGAGTCGGCCTAGGCGCGCGACGAGACGGCGGGCGCGTCCAGCTCGTGCCAAGACATCTTCGGGCGCAAGACATCTCCGGCCTAAGATGTCTCACCGTCGCCACATGGAGGCTACGGCCTAAGTTACTGCAAACACCTTGCATATTTCGCCTCTAGAGCTTCTCGTTACGAGGTGAGGAGTTCTGATGTATTCCTTCTGTATATCATCTCTCTCTCCCACAAATTTTAAATTTAGGTCGAAAGATAGAGTGAAAAGAACAGAAAAAGAAGACAGAGAAAAGATAAAACTCATAGATTAATAGCAACAAATGTTATAGTGATGACGTCACAGACATCTGAAGAAGGGCTGAAATATATTTGTATATTTTTTACAGAGACTTTCCGTAATCCAAGGAAAGTTTTATTGCCGCAGTATATTTCGAAGAGAGAAGACGGAGAACGATATTTATATTATAATCATACAAATAAAATAGGTGTGGAAATAAAATTGCACATCATTTTCGATGAAGCCTTCAAGCTTTCTTGCAAATGTGTTAGTGAGGGAGAGGGCATGGGGTATGGAGGGGGAGGTTCACACATTTAACACACCCCTACAGGTCATAAAGAACACACGAGAACACGAACCCTCACCTCTTCCTTCTGGCTCACAGGTCAGGCCAGGTCACCCTTGAGGACACGGTTCGAAGGTCCTGCCCGAAACGCTCTTTTTCTCTTTGATTAACAATCAATTGGGTATTTTCTTTCAGATTTCCTTTCGGGGAAATTGGTAGTTGGCGAAAGTATGTATTGTTTGCATCTAATATTCAGCGATTCCTCTTCATCGGCTGGCTTCTTGGAGGACTCCTGAGAGGCAACGCGAAGGCGCGTTGAAGCAGCCGAGGGGAACTGAGGGTCCTGCGAGGACGCCGCCTGCCCTGGCTCCTGCTCACGGGCAGCGCCGGCTTGGGCGCCTGGGTCGGGCAGGGGGCGGGGGAGCTGATCCGCGGTGGGGGCGGGCGGGGGTGCACTGTCCACGAGGTATATATGTGTAAATATAAGTATTAAATCGAGGAGATACGGGCGGCGTCTCCTCGCGTCTTCTTACTCTACTTGAGGTCTGGAGTGTGAGATCTTGGGTTTGGAGATCGAGGAGGTATCTCGTCGCGATGAGGTAGATAGAAAGAGTTCCCAGGGGCACTTCTCGGCACTGTCACCAAGCACTACACATTCGTCGTCTTTTTCACCTGCCTCGGCACTGCAGGCACTATAGTGGCACTCTGGGTCCGCATGCGCGGGCGCGGCCGTAGCTGCGAGGGGCACCTGCGTCCGGGCGCGCCGGGGCATGCAGGGACCTCCTCTCGACGGTACCCCGAGGTGTTGACGGCGGTACAGATGGACACGGCGTTGGTGCGGGAGGCAGTGACCGCTGCTACATGATGCTGGCCCTGCACCTTGCCCTGGCCGGGGGCTCACTGGCTGCTGCTCCCGCCCCTCGACCCCCGCTGGCCCTGGCACTGGGTTGCCAACTTCCCCGCCGCTCCGCTCCCAGCGCCTCCACCCCGCCCGCCGCACCAACCACCGACCTCGCCGCCAGACGCCGCTCCTCCGGGGACGCGTGCAAGGCCGTCTCCTCGGCGGCGTCCTGTGCCCCGCGACCTCTCCTCTTGGCTTGCTTGTATTTTTTAAACTTTTCTGCATTTTCCCAATCTGCCTATAATGTGGAAATGATTTCTGTGTTCCTCCTCTCCCGGCATCCCAATCCTACCTATTGTTTTGTACCAGCCTGTGTTTGTTAATTCGCACTTTTTTTTTTGCATAAATCCTCTATCCTAATATAACTTATGATTCCTTGCGCACTGGAGAACAAAACCCCGTTATCTTTATTCTCAGTTTTTTGGTGCCTCACCCCTCTGTAGTCTGTAATGACTTCCAGAGCGATATCATTTTCGCAAACTTTACTGGACATGATTTTATGTAGCTCTATAATATCTAGCCTCCTTTCAGGTAACCTAAACACCTATCATCTGCAGGCCTTTGTCTTTCACGTATCGCAAAACGAGTAACGTATTCTGTAATGTAGGTCCAAGCTTCTCTCCATGTTTCTCATATATGTATAATTCATATATATATATATATATATATATATATATATATATATATATATATATTTGAATTTGTGGCTGGCTGCCTTACCACCATCATAATGTGTGACCCTGGAAAGAGAAAGCTTAGTGTTTACCTCTTAATTTTCCTTTCAGTCCTTTGCTACAGTACCACGTACATTATTATACTAACAGTTAATGCATTCCTTTATCTAACTAGTTTAGGATATTATAAGATATTCCTAGATACTCCCTGTCGCAGGCTTGTATTTTGGTCTCCCCCGCGTCTAATATCCTAGATTTCTGCTTCAGCGTCCTTAACGTTCTGTCTCCCAGACGATATGTATTCCTTTATTAACTTGTAAATGAACTTTTCAGCCAACGGATATCTTATATCTTGGTGTTTAGTACATAAGGCTCTGAAATCCCGGTTCTTTGAACATTAGCCGGCGCAACAGGAGTACTAACAATGACAGGTA
>NC_061848.1:10039253-10041753 GCF_019202785.1 Penaeus chinensis
ATTGACACTACTACTAATAATATGACACTAATAATAATAATAATGAAAATGATAATAATAATAAAAATAATAATAATATAACAACAATAGTAATAATAATGACAATAATAATAATAACAATAACCTTCATAATAAAGACCATAACAGCAGCAACACCACCACCACCACCAACAACAACAAAACTAATAACAACAACCGTCTTCCTTACCTCACTCTCTCCAGCAGCCAGCGGCCCTTCCTCCTTCTACCTCGGTGAGATGTGACACTCGCGAGGGGGAACTTCCTTCGCTGAATTCCCGGTCTCAGTTGATGCAAGGAATTCCTCAGGAGCGGGAACGGTAGAGAGCTTCCATGCACTTGCTCTTGTTGCAAGAGGCACCCTACTGTTGTGTGGGGATCGGTCTCATGATGCAGCTTTGTTTGGATCTGCGTTTGGCTCTTCGTGACTGTGTGTGTGTGTGTGTTTGTGTGAGAGAGAGATTATGTGTATGTTTTTTTATATCTCCTGTTTGTGTGTTTATTAGTATGTCAGTCGGTCGGTTGCTCAATCTATCTATCTATTTCCTTTCTCTTTATCTCTACACACACACAGGCAAAACGTATTCGGTTATCGCATCTAACCTTGAGGTTTTACTAATAACAATAATAATGATCCCTTTATCACTGTAACTATCTGTTATCTATCTATTTATCTGTCTGTATTTCTATCTACCAACTGATCAGTCAGCCTGTCAGTCTATCTACCTATCTATCTACCTACCTACCTACCTACCTACCTACCTATCTATCTATCTATCTATCTATCTATCTATCTATCTATCTATCTATCTATCTATCTATCTATCTATCTATCTATCTATCTATCTATCTATCTATCTATCTATCTATCTATCTATCTATCTATCTATCTATCTATCTATCTATCTATCTATCTATCTATCTATCTATCTATCTATCTATCTATCTATCTATCTATCTATCTATCTATCTATCTATCTATCTATCTATCTATCTATCTATCTATCTATCTATCTATCTATCTATCTATCTATCTATCTATCTATCCATCTATCTATTTATCTGTCTGTATTTCTATTACCAACTGATCAGTCAGCCTGTCAGTCTATCTACCTATCTATCTACCTACCTACCTACCTACCTACCTACCTACCTACCTACCTACCTACCTACCTACCTACCTACCTACCTACCTACCTACCTACCTACCTACCTACCTACCTACCTACCTACCTACCTACCTACCTACCTACCTACCTACCTACCTACCTACCTACCTACCTACCTACCTACCTACCTACCTACCTACCTACCTACCTACCTACCTACCTACCTACCTACCTACCTACCTACCTACCTACCTACCTACCTACCTACCTACCTACCTACCTACCTACCTATCTATCTATCTACCTATCTATCTATCTATCTATCTATCTATCTATCTATCTATCTATCTATCTATCTATTTATCTGTCTGTATTTCTATTACCAACTGATCAGTCAGCCTGTCAGTCTATCTACCTATCTATCTATCTATCTATCTATCTATCTATCTATCTATCTATCTATCTATCTATCTATCTATCTATCTATCTATCTATCTATCTATCTATCTATCTATCTATCTATCTATCTATCTATCTATCTATCTATCTATCTATCTATCTATCTATCTATCTATCTATCTATCTATCTATCTATCTATCTATCTATCTATCTATCTATCTATCTATCTATCTATCTATCTATCTATCTATCTATCTATCTATCTATCTATCTATCTATCTATCTATCTATCTATCTATCTATCTATCTATCTATCTATCTATCTATCTATCTATCTATCTATCTATCTATCTATCTATCTATCTATCTATCTATCTATTTATCTGTCTGTATTTCTATTACCAACTGATCAGTCAGCCTGTCAGTCTATCTACCTATCTATCTATCTATCTATCTATCTATCTATCTATCTATCTATCTATCTATCTATCTATCTATCTATCTATCTATCTATCTATCTATCTATCTATCTATCTATCTATCTATCTATCTATCTATCTATCTATCTATCTATCTATCTATCTATCTATCTATCTATCTATCTATCTATCTATCTATCTATCTATCTATCTATCTATCTATCTATCTATCTATCTATCTATCTATCTATCTATCTATCTATCTATCTATCTATCTATCTATCTATCTATCTATCTATCTATCTATCTATCTATCTATCTATCTATCTATCTATCTATCTATCTATCTATCTATCTATCTATCTATTTCCTTTCCTATTTCTATCTTTTTCTGCTTCTTCGTTATCTGCGTCTCCTCCTTTCTCTTCTCCTTTTATATCTGCTTTCTTCCATCGTTTATATTTTCTTCTTTTCTTCTTCTCCTTCTTCTTTTCCTTCTTCTTCTCCTTCTTCCTTCCTTCTCCTCCTCTCTTAAATGAGTTTCCACGATTCCG
>NC_061848.1:10046753-10053118 GCF_019202785.1 Penaeus chinensis
TTCTCGCTCTGGCTCTCTCTTCTCTCTCTTTCTCTCTCTCCTTTCTCCTCTTCTCTCTTTCTCTCACTCACTTCTCTCTCTTTCTCTCTCCTGATTCTCTCTTCTCTTCTCTCCTCTCTCTTCCTCTCTCTCTTCTTCTCTCTCGCTCTCTCTCTCTCCCCCCCCCTTCTCTCTCTCTCTCTCTCTCTCCTCTCTCTCTCTCTCTCTCTCTCTCTTTTTAAGAAAAACGCTTTGAATAATTCTTTAGATTCGACTGCAAAAGACGCCTTTGATCACAGAGGTAATTGATTATTAAGTCGCTGTGCATTCTCTTCATTGCTGTGTTTCTTTCTCTTCCCTCTCTTCTCTTACTCTTGCTCTTTTTCTTCTTCTTCTTCTTCTTCTTCTTTTTCTTTCTTTTTTCTTGCTTATTTTTTTCTTCTTCTTCTTCTTTATCTTGCTCTTGTTCTTGTTCTTCTTTTTCTTCTTCTTCTTTCTCTTTTCTTGCTCTTTTTTTTTTCTTTTTCTTCTTCATCTTCTTTCTCTTTTTACTTTACTTCTTCTTCTTGTTGTTCTTCTTTCTCTTCTTCCTCGTCTATTGCTTCTGTTATTTTTTCTTCTTTTCCTTCTTCCCTCCCTTCTTCTTTTCCTTTTTTTTTACTTCTTCTTCTTCTTTCTCTTCTTCTTCTACCTCGTTCTGTTTCTTTCATCTTCTTCATTTTCTTCTCTTATCATGACCATTCTTGTCTTATGCTTATTCTTATTTTTATTCTTCCTCATCTAATTCTGTTTTCTCTTTTTTTTTAAATTAATTTTTTTCCCCTTAAATTTCTTTTTTTTTTTTTCCCTTTTTTTCATTTCCTCAATCGTTTTTTTTTCCTCCTTCCTCTTTCTCTTTTTTTCTATTCTCCTTCTTTATTTTCTTTTCTTCTTCACCGTCTTATCATTATTGTTATTCTTGTTAGTGATATTCATTAAGGATAGTGATAAAAAATAAGGGTTAATGAAAATAGTAATAAAATGGTAATTTTTGATAAATTTTAAAATATTAATAAAAAAATTAATAATAATAATAATAATTTTTAAAAATTTAAAAATTTAATAAAATAATGTTTTTTTAATAAAAATTGAAATAAAATGTTTGAAATAAAAAACAATAAAAAATTTTATTATCTTTATGATTTTTAATTATAATTTTAAATTTTTAAATTTTTCATTTTTGCCCAAAATTTTATCTTTATCTCATCATCATTTTTGGTTTTATTATTATTATTATTTCTTTAAATTTATTATCATTATTAATTTTATTACTATTATTTTATTATTTTTATTATATTATAATCATCATTTTTATAATTTTGTTCCTCTTTTATTATTTTTTTTTTATTATTATTATTATTTTTTTATTATTTTTAAATTATTATTAGTTTTTAGTAGTAAATTGTTAGTGGTAGTTTAATATTATTTTTTAAATTATTGTTTTGTTGTTTTTTTGGGTGTTTAAATTATCATTTTTTCATGTTATTATAACGTTTTCATTATTATTATTTTATATTTCATAAATTTTTTCATCACTCATTAAAAAGTAGTTAATGTTTTTTGTATGTAGTACTATTGTCTTCATTAGAAATTTTTAAAGTATGTTTCACTTATCATTGTTCCCTAAAAATATATTGTCCTTACTATTATCGTTATGGATATTCTCAAATCCATAACTTTATCATTCTATCACGATTATCATCATTATTATCATTTTTTATTATAATCACTACTATTCTTTTCTTTTTTTTATTTTATCATCTTTAATTTTTTTTTTTATCATTATTATTGTTGTTGTTATTCTTCCTCTTCTTCTTCTTCTTATTATTATTATTATTTTTATCATTATTGTCATTATTATTATTTTTATTATTATTGTCATTATTAAAAAAATAATCATCAACATCATTATATTATCAAAAGCTATTATCATTTTTTATTGTTATAAAAATAATAATAATAATAATAAAAATAATAGTAATAAATTTAAATTTTTATTTTATTATTTTTATTATTAATTTAAATTTTTTTAATATAATAAAGATATAATAATTAATTTAAAGATAATGATAATAATTTTTTTATTATATTTATTTATTATTAAATTTTATTTTTATTATCATTATTTCATTTTATTAAAATTATTATTATTGTTAATTTTTATTAAACACCCATGAATATGTTATATTTAACGACTAATAGTAGGGAAAAAAATAAGCCTTTAAACCCAATTTAAAAAAAAACCAAAAAGTAGACAAAGGAAAAAAGGAAAAGAGATAGCAAGGGAAAGGGGAAAAAAACAAGTTAAAGAATTTTAGGAGGAGGGAGGGGGGTTTAGAGGGAGAGAGAGGAGGGAGAGAGGAGGAGGGGTGGGGGGAGAAAAGAGAAGGGGAGAGCGGAGAAGGAGAAGAGAGGTGAGGGGAGGAGTGAGAGGGGAGAGAGAGAGACTGTTTCCCTTTTGGGGATGGTCAGCAACCCAAAAATATCCCCCGGCCAATTTCCCAAGGGGGGGGGGGGGGGGGGGGGGGGGGGGGGGGGGCCAACATGGGGGGGGGGGGGGGGGGGGGGGGAGGGGGGGGGGGGGGGGGGGGGGTTATTTCCCCAACCCAAATTTTCTTAAATGTTGATTTTTTTTTATTTTTTTAAAAAAACAGTTAAAAGTAAGGAGGGAAGTGTGGTTGGGGTAGGAATGAGAGGAAGGGAGAGGAGGGGGGAGGGGAAGAAGGAAACGGGAGGAGGGAGAGGAGAGGAGAGGAGAGGAGAGGAGAGGATAGAAGAGGAGAGGAGAGGAGAGAGGAAGAGTAGAATGAATAGGATAGAATAGGAGAGGAGAGCAGGGATAAATAGAATTGAATTTGGGGTAAGACAAAAGAGGGGGAGCAGAGGATTTGGAAAAGAAAAGAAAAAGGATAAGGGGCAGGAGAGGAGAGGAGAGGATACAACAGGAAAAAGAGGGAAAGGGCCTTATGGCACACCCAAATTGGGCAAAAAAATAAGGAAAGGGTTGCATTTGGTAAATAATGTTTTTAAAAGGTTAGAGCTTTCATGTTCTCAAAAATTTAAGAAAGTACAGCAGTGAATTAAAGTTAGGACTTTGGAAATGAAAAATTGTTAAAAAGTTTTTGAGCAAAAAAAAAAAGGAAAGTGTGTTATCACACACAAACAAAACCACATATAAATTTTTATTTTTATTTTGTATACATAATATACCCTAAAACTATATTTTATATAATATTTTTATAAAATAATATATATATGTACAATATGTACATTATTTATATAACATATATATATATTATATAAATATAAAATTTAATATATATTTATATAATTTAGCACACCACCCCCACACACACAAAAAACACCACACACACAAAACCACACACCGCACCAACACACCCCACACACACACCCCCACACACACACACCAAAAATATATTTTTATATTTTATATATATATTATAATATATACACATGCCCGCACGGAATGTGCACATGATATATATATATATATTTTTATATTTTATTTATTATTTATACATATACAAAAACACCCCCACACACAACTTTTAAAATATATTATACTTTTTTATTTATATTTTATGTTTTTATATATTTATATATATATAAAAAAAATTTATATATAATTTTATTTTTTTTATGTGTGGGGTGTGTGTGTTGTGTGGGGCGGGGGGGGTGTGTGTGTGTGTTGGTATGTGGGGTGTGTGTGTTTATGTTTGGGGTATGTGTTTTTGTGGGGGTGGGGGTTTGCGTGTTGGGTGCGTGCGTGCAAACGTGTTTTGCGTGGCGCATATATGTGTGTGTCTTCACATACAAATCTGCCTTTGGCCGGCGTCCCCGCTGCTCCGCGAGGGCGCCCGAGCCGCCGCGCCGCGTGCCCAGTGCCCGATCCCCGGCGCAGAATTCAAAGGCGCCGCCCTCATCGCCGGCGTGGCCCGAGGTCGCCAAGGTGGGCCAAGGGTCCTGTTTTCCCGGGCCCCCCGCGGGACGCCGCCCTACCTGGTCGCGAAAAAAGGGCCGCTTGGCTCTGGGGAGGCCGCGCCGGCACCCAAAATTATTTTAAATAAATCGGTTTGAAAAACTTGATTCATAGATTTTATGTATGCGGTTTAAGAGAAAGGAAGGGGGGGGAGGGGGGGAAGGGCGGGAGAGGGGAGGGAGGGGGGAGAGGGGAGGGGAGAGGGAGAGGAAGAGAGGGAGAGGGGGGGGAAAAAGGAAGAGGGGGGGGGGGAGGGGGGGGGGGGGAGGGGGAGGGGGAAAGGGAGAGGGAGAGGGGGGAGGGAGAGGGAGGGGGGAGGGGGGGGGGAAAAGGAAGAGGGGGAGGGGAAAGGGGGGGAGGGCCGGAGGGGAGGGGAGGAGAGGGAGGGAGAGGGAGGGGAGGGGGAAAGGAAAAAAGGGGGGAGGGGAGGGAGAGGAAGGAGGGGGGTGGGAGGGGGAAAGGAAGAGGGGGAGAGGGGGGAGGGGAGAGGGAGAGGGGAGGAAGAGAGGGGGGGGAGGGGGAAGGGGAAAAAAAAGGAAGAGGGGGGGGGGGGGCGGGGGGGAGGGAAAGAAAGGGAAGGGGGGGGGGAGAGGGAGAGGGGGGGAGGGGGAGAGGGAGAGGGAAAAAGGGAAAAGGGGGAAAGGGGAGAGGGGGGAGGGAGAGGGAGGGGGAAAAGGGGGGAGAGGGGGAGGGGAGGGGAGGGGGAAAGGGGAAAAGGGGGAGGGGGGGGGGGAAGAGGGAGGGGGGTAAAGAGGGGGGAGGGAGAGGGGAGGGAGGGGGAAAAGGAAGGGGGGGAGAGGGGAGGAGGGGGGGAGGGAGGGGGGGGAGAGGGAGAGGGAGAGGGAGGGGGGGGGAGAGGGGAGGGGGAAAAGGGAGAGGGGGGGGGAGAGGGAGAGGGAGAGGGAAGGGACGGGGACGGGGGGAAAACCCAAAAATTAAAAAAGGGAAAAGGGGGGAAAAGGGGAGGGGGGGAGGGAAAAAAGGAAAAAAATGGGGAGGGAGAGGGGAGAGGAAGGAGGGGAGGGGGGCGGGAGAAAAGGGTAAAAGGAGAAGGGGGGAGACATGGAGGGGGCAGAAGAGGGTTAGGAGGTAGCGCGAGGGGGGAGAGAAAAAGGGGAGGAGGGAGGGGGGTTAAAGGGGGGGAGGGGGGGAAAAGAAAGGGGGGGGAAAAGAGAAAAGGAGGGGAAGGAAAGAAAAATTGGGAGAGAGAGAGAGGAAAAAAGGGAAAAAGAAAAGAGAGAGAGGGGGGGGGGGAAGGGGAGAAGTGAAAGGGGGTTTGGGAGAGGAGGAGAGAGAGAGAGGAGAGAGGAGAGACGAGGGGGGAGAGAGGGGGAGAGGGGGGGGGAGAGGGGGAGAGGAGGGGAGTTAGAAGGGGGAAAAAGGGGGGGAAAAGGAAAGAAAAAGAGAGAAAAACAAAACAGAAAAGGGAAAAGAGACAGAGAAAGACAGAAAAAACAGAAAACCCAAAGGGCCCCAAAGGGAAAAATTTAAAAAGAAATACGGGAAGAGAATAAATAGAAAATTAAAAAAAAAAGATAAAAAAAAAAATTCTGGGGGAAAATTCCCCAAAGCTTTGCACGCGATGGATCAGGACATTAAAAGAAGGATCTTTTGAAGTATCCCTGTGTTAATTAGCAGTGGGGGAGAGAGAACATTTGAGTGTGATATTACAAAGAACATGAACAGGTCCACGTTTCTTCTTCGCCAGATGGTTGACGACGGTTTGTGAGGGGAAGGCGAGGGGAGAGGGAGGAGGGGGGGAGGGGGGAGATAGACGGGGGGGGGGGGAGTGGAGAGGGGAGAGGGAGGGAGAGGGGGAGGGGAAAAGGGGGGGAGAGGGTGAGGGGGAGGGAGAGGGAGATAGACAAGGGGGGGGGGGAGGGGGAGAGAGGGGAGGGAGGGAGAGGGGGAGGGGAGAGGGGAGAGGGTGAGGGAGGAGGGAGAGGAGAGGTAGACAGAGGAGAGGGGGGGAGTGGAGAGGGGAGAGGGAGGGAGAGGGGGAGGGAAGAGGGGAGAGGAAAGAGGGCGGGGAAGGGGGGAAAAAGGGGGGGGGTTTGATAGGAGTGAGGGAGGAAAGAGAGGGGGGAGGGGGAGAGGGAGAGAGGCGAGGGAGAGGGGGGAGGTTAGAGAGGAGGGGAAAAGGGGAAAGGGGAGGGGAGAGGGGGGGGGGGGGGGGGGGCGGAGAGGGGGGCGGGAAAAGGGCCCCCGGTGTTTCTTTTTGTTCCGGAAAAAAAGGGGAAATCTTTCCGTTTTTCTTCTGGGGGTTGGGTTTTTTCTCTTCTGATGATACACATTTTGTTTTTTAAAAGTTTTAAGTTACTAAGGGCTCTGGTTTTTTTCTTTTTTC
>NC_061848.1:10053218-10065153 GCF_019202785.1 Penaeus chinensis
TTTTCTCCTCCTCCTCCTCCTCCTTCTCCTACTCTACGAATCTGGCTTTGCATTTTAGATGTGTTTCTTATACATAATCGAAATTCCATCTTATTTGACGTCTGTCTTCGTTTCAACTTTGCTATAAATCCATTATTATTTTCCTACTTTCTTACGTTACTTTCATTTTCTTAAGGTTCTAATCCCCCTATCTTTTCCTTCCACCTTCTACCTGTCCCTGTTTTGTACAATTCACATTCCCTTCATGCACAGCCTCCGTCCCTTCAGCTCATTAACTCATACTCTGCCCGTTGTTCCTCCTTTTATCAACCCTTCGTGGCAGTCTTGAGGTCAGAAGTAGGCACCGTCAGCCCCTCCTAATTCTTCTTCTCTTTCTCTTTCTTTTTGTTCGTGTTTTTCCTCTCTTTCTTCCTTCTTTTGCTTTTCCTTTTCCTTCGCCCCCTTCGTCATACATTTATTTCACTTCGTTTTCACTCTTCCTTCTCCTCCTCGTCCGCTTTTTCTTTGTCCTTGTTCCTACTCCTCCTCCTCTTCTTCCTCTTCCTCCTACTCCTCTCCTTCTCCCTTCCTCTTCTCTTCCTCTTCATCTTCATCTTCCTCTCCCTCCTACTCCTTCTCCTTCTCCTCTTCCCCTTCCTCTTCTTCTCCCTCTTCCTCTTCTTCTTCCTCCTCCTCCCTCTGTTCTTCCTCCTTTTCCTCTTCATCTTCCACCTCCTCCTCTTCCTCGCCGATCCCCCTCACCCTTCCCGCTCCCCCCTCTCACCCATCAGCCGTCCTCACCGCCCACAGTGCCATTAACGTATCGCGGGCGGCTCCATAAACACGCCCCCGCCCATATGTCATCACCCCTCGATTACCGTCTCTTGTCACTCATTTACATATATCAACATTCGCCGTGACATAGGGAAAGACCCAAGGACGCCAGCGAGGGGAATGTTCCTGGGGAAACGCAGGGAGAAGCGGGGGTTTCGGCTTGCAGGTAAAATCTCCGACGTACCAGAGTGAGATGAGACAGGAGAACTCATGGAGAAGCGGGAGTTTCGGCTTGCAAGTAAGGCGTGGTCAGAGGGAGGCGAGGAAGGGAAACACCGGGAGGAGCGGGAGTTTTGGCTTGTAGGTAAAACGTGGTCAGGACATGAGAACGGGGAGCTCAGGGAGAAGCGAGAGTTTCGGCTCGTAGGCAAGGACGACTACGAATCAGAGAGAGATGAGGAAGGGAACACATGGAGAAGCGAGAGTTTCGGCTCAGAGAGAGATGAGGAAGGAAACACATGGAGAAGCGAGAGTTTCGGCTCAGAGAGAGATGAGGAAGGAAACACATGGAGAAGCGAGAGTTTCGGCTCAGAGAGAGATGAGGAAGGGAACACATGGAGAAGCGAGAGTTTCGGCTCAGAGAGAGATGAGGAAGGAAACACATGGAGAAGCGAGAGTTTCGGCTCAGAGAGAGATGAGGAAGGAAACACATGGAGAAGCGAGAGTTTCGGCTCAGAGAGAGATGAGGAAGGAAACACATGGAGAAGCGAGAGTTTCGGCTCAGAGAGAGATGAGGAAGGAAACACATGGAGAAGCGAGAGTTTCGGCTCAGAGAGAGATGAGGAAGAAAACACATGGAGAAGCGAGAGTTTCGGCTCAGAGAGAGATGAGGAAGGAAACACATGGAGAAGCGAGAGTTTCGGCTCAGAGAGAGATGAGGAAGGAAACACATGGAGAAGCGAGAGTTTCGGCTCAGAGAGAGATGAGGAAGGAAACACATGGAGAAGCGAGAGTTTCGGCTCAGAGAGAGATGAGGAAGGAAACACATGGAGAAGCGAGAGTTTCGGCTCAGAGAGAGATGAGGAAGGAAACACATGGAGAAGCGAGAGTTTCGGCTCAGAGAGAGATGAGGAAGGAAACACATGGAGAAGCGAGAGTTTCGGCTCAGAGAGAGATGAGGAAGGAAACACATGGAGAAGCGAGAGTTTCGGCTCAGAGAGAGATGAGGAAGGAAACACATGGAGAAGCGAGAGTTTCGGCTCAGAGAGAGATGAGGAAGAAAACACATGGAGAAGCGAGAGTTTCGGCTCAGAGAGAGATGAGGAAGGAAACACATGGAGAAGCGAGAGTTTCGGCTCAGAGAGAGATGAGGAAGAAAACACATGGAGAAGCGAGAGTTTCGGCTCAGAGAGAGATGAGGAAGGAAACACATGGAGAAGCGAGAGTTTCGGCTCAGAGAGAGATGAGGAAGGAAACACATGGAGAAGCGAGAGTTTCGGCTCAGAGAGAGATGAGGAAGGAAACACATGGAGAAGCGAGAGTTTCGGCTCAGAGAGAGATGAGGAAGGAAACACAGGGAGAAGCGAGAGTTTCGGCTCAGAGAGAGATGAGGAAGAAAACACATGGAGAAGCGAGAGTTTCGGCTCAGAGAGAGATGAGGAAGAAAACACATGGAGAAGCGAGAGTTTCGGCTCAGGGAGATGAGGAAGGAAACACATGGAGAAGCGAGAGTTTCGGCTCAGAGAGAGATGAGGAAGAAAACACATGGAGAAGCGAGAGTTTCGGCTCAGAGAGAGATGAGGAAGGGAACACATGGAGAAGCGAGAGTTTCGGCTCAGGGAGATGAGGAAGGAAACACAGGGAGAAGCGAGAGTTTCGGCTCAGAGAGAGATGAGGAAGGAAACACATGGAGAAGCGAGAGTTTCGGCTCAGAGAGAGATGAGGAAGGGAACACATGGAGAAGCGAGAGTTTCGGCTCAGGGAGATGAGGAAGGAAACACATGGAGAAGCGAGAGTTTCGGCTCAGAGAGAGATGAGGAAGAAAACACATGGAGAAGCGAGAGTTTCGGCTCAGAGAGAGATGAGGAAGGGAACACATGGAGAAGCGAGAGTTTCGGCTCAGGGAGATGAGGAAGGAAACACATGGAGAAGCGAGAGTTTCGGCTCAGAGAGAGATGAGGAAGAAAACACATGGAGAAGCGAGAGTTTCGGCTCAGAGAGAGATGAGGAAGGGAACACATGGAGAAGCGAGAGTTTCGGCTCAGGGAGATGAGGAAGGAAACACAGGGAGAAGCGAGAGTTTCGGCTCGTAGGTAAAATCGACGACGTGTCGAAGGGAAATCAGACAAAACTCAAAGAGAAGCAGGAACGTCGGCTTGCAGGTAACGCCGACAACGCATCAAGGGAAGATGAAGAATGGAACACAGGGAGAAGAGGGAGTTTCGGCTCGCAGGTAAGGCAGACTACTAGGCGCAGGGGAAGAGGAAAGGGGGAGGAACGTAAGGCAGGGTAAGACACTGTTCGTAAGAAAAGGTTTCGTGAATATATAATACATCACAAGGAGATTCGGCCACTTTCTATGAAACCTTTATCCTTGTTTACACTACTTATTTTCTTTCTATTTTTTTTTTTTTTTCTCTCTCTCTTTCTTTTTCTTCCTCCTTTTCCTCCACCTTTATGTATATAAAAACAACTATCGATCTTTCTCACATTTCACGTTGATAAAGGACCAGCTCCTCTACCTGAGCTAAAATTACTTGCCTTTTACAACACGTAGGAGTGAACGTTGGCGATTTTCTGCACAAATCACAAAGGCAGGTAGTGTAGATATTTAACTTAAGATGTCTTTCAATGTGGGTGTTTATAAATTCAATGAATTGCATATTTCATATCATTATAGATTACATTTACTACATATAGTTTGTCTCCTTAAACTTGTTGCTCTTCCTTAGTTCATTCATCTTTTTTGTCCTCACATCTTCCTGGTCTCTTCTTCGTTCCCTTCTCCTTCTCTCTTCTCTTCCCTGTCCTGAACTCTATTCTATTCCATCTTTCTTTTTTTTTTTTACTTCTTTCCCTATCTGTTCCTCTGTCTCTTCTGTCTTCTCTTTAAGTCTCACTTATTCACATAATTAATTGCACGAACAGAACAAAAGAATGGAGTGCGAATAAGACCATGGTGCAAATAAGACCATAGTTCGAATAAACAATGGTGCGAATAAGAACATAGTTCGAATAAGACCATGGTGCGAATAAGGCCATAGTGCGAATAAGACCAACGCAAAGAAGCAACGTGCAAGGACGTGTGCCAGAAGGGAGCAGAGAGCAGAGGGGGTGACGGAGGGAGGGAGGGAGGCAGGGAGAGGGGAGGGGGGAGGGGAGGAGAGCGCCATAACTCATAACATAGGCGCGTGTGTATGTCAGGCAGTGTAAACATGGTAGTCTCCGTGGCGCGCGTGCTAACAACCGCCTGTCTCGAACCTCCTCGCCGACACATTACACCTTCGTCACCTCAGCAACCAGGTTGTAAATCATAAAACTTCGGGCCGTTTTTATCTCCCTCCCATACCGACACCGGCACCTCTACCTGTGCCTCCTCCTCTTCCCCGCCCTCCTCCTCCTCTACCTCATTGGCCTGCTTCTCCTGCTCTATCTTCTCTTTCTTCTTCTCTTCGTCATCATCATCATCATCATCATCATCATCATCATCATCATCATCATCATCATCATCATCATCATCATCGTCGTCGTCGTCGTCGTCGTTGTCATTATCATCATTATTGTCATCATCATCATCCTCGTCTTCATCCTCCATCCTTTCTTTTTTCCCTCTCTCTTTCCTACCCACTCTCCTTACCCTTCCTCCCCCTTCTCCCTCTCCCTCCCGCTCTTCTTACCCTTTCTCCCTCCCTAACCCTTATCCTTTCCCCCTCTCTCTTTCCTACCCTCTATCCTCCTTACCCTTCCTCCCCTTTCTCCCTCTCTCCCTTCCTAACCCTTCTCATCTCTCCCCTTTCTCCCTCTCCCTCCCGCTCTTCTTACTCTTTCTTCCCTTTCTCCCTCCCTAATCCTTCTCCTCTCTCCTTCCGACCCTTTCTCCCTCTCCCTCCTGGTCTTCTTACCCTTTCTCTCTCTCTCTCCTTTCTCCTGTATGCATAACTCGCACCTTCTTTTACCGTTTATCTTTTTTCCGTCATGCTATGTCTTCTAAGATTGTATTTACACGCCTACTGGGTATTTTACTCTATTTGTACATATATTTATTAATTTATTTGCTCTTACTTATCTGTCTGTATGTTGTGATGTAATTATATACTGTATTGGTTTAATTACGCTATCTATTGATGTATCCATCTCCCTTAATATTTATCTATAAAAGCCCATTAATCTTCAACGCACGTAATAAAACAAGTACGCTATAACAAACACCACAAACCACTTTATAAACACGCATAATATAATGTGCAAAACAAATAACTTTAAAGACAGACAGATAAGCATTTAACAGCAAACATAAACGAACACTTAAATGATAAATAACGAAGCCGTGGACCGTAAATAAAGCATAAAATCAACATTCGAATTAGACGCTAAGTATCACAGCCTCTTAAATCAAGGCTCCGAGACAGTGCAAATGGCTTACCTCTATAGTTCGCCACGCTATCGTCCGAGATATGTTACTTTATCATCGCAGACGTCAGGAGGCGAGGCTAAAGGGGGGGAAGGGGAGGAGGGAGGGAAACGGGGGGGAAGGAGGTGGGCGAGAGGGAGGGGAAGGAGGAAGGAGAGGGAGAAGGGAGAGGGGGAATTGAAGGGTGTGAGGGAAGGAGGAGGAGAGGGGAAGGGAAGCGGGGAAAGGGGGGGGGGGAGGGATGTAGGACGAATGAGAGAATGCGAAAGAGGAGCAAGAGAGGGGGAGGAGGAATGGAGGAGAGTGGGAGAGGAAGCAGGGACAGGGAAAGGAAGAGGGAGAGAGTTAGGGAAGAGAGGGGGAAAGGGGAGTAGGAAAGGCGAAGTTTGTAAAGAAGGAAAAGAGGGCGAGAAAACAGAGGGAAGGGAATGAGAAAGGAGAAAAGAACGGGGGAGGGGGGGGGCAGTAAAAGGAGGGGCAGCGAGGGGGAAAAGAGGGGGAGGAAAGGAGGAGAGGAATATTAAAAAGGAGAGAGAGAGAGAATAAAGATGGAAGGGAAGGGAAAAGAGGGGAAAAAAGGGGAGGAGGGGGATCTGTAATGTTTTTATACCTTGGCTAGATGCGTGTGCGGGGGGGGGGGGGGGGGGTCAGATGCTTATGTTTCGCTCCTGCTCCTTGCTAGGCATCTCCAGCGAGTGAGGGGAGAGGGGGGGGGGGTACGTTTTCTTCTCCCCTTTATTTTTTTCCATTTCTTTAGTTATTATTATTTTTTTTTTTTTCTATCGCTTACACTTTTAAACACACAAGTAATCTAACAGGCAATCAAATATACACATACATCAACACACACACACACACACACACACACACACACACACACACACACACACACACACAAATACATCCAACAGTACCAAATGAATACATCCAACAGTACCAAATGCTGCGTCCTTTGATTTTCGTGTCAACTCAGCGTGCCAGAAACCGACCCATGCCCACCGCAGCGTCGGGACGGGCGGCCTCTATACTGCAGCGGTCCTATAGCCGGCTACCCGATGGGCGTCCTTGTCTTCTGGAAGCTCCCCGCCCGTGCGCTTGAGTGTGCATTGTGAGCGGCTTACAAAAGGCCAAGAAACCATATCGAGGTGCGGAAAGCCCCCTCCTCAATGGGTGGGAAACGGAGACTTCGGGTGAACAATACGAATCCGTCAAAAGAAAGGGGGAAAAAATACCCACCTTTATATGCCTTCTAATTCGTTATACCTTCAGATAATTAAAATCCTTCCTTTTAAGTTAATAGTTTTTAATAGATTGCTTTTAGATATTTTGGGTAATCTGTAATATTAACGGTGTAATGAATTGCATTATGGATTAGACCGCACTTCCTGTCCCAGTTGCCATGCACGAGTGAAGCTCCTGGACTCGCGAAGCTCCGAACGGTTTTTGAAATTCCGTTCGAACCGAAGCCGAGCCGATCCCTGTCTTAAAAGAATAATATGTAGACCTTAAAAAGAAATATATATATATACATGTAGATTAAAAGAAAGAAAAGAGTTTAAAAGATTAGTGAGAAATTAAAGAGAGAGATGAAAAGACGAAGAAAATACATATAGATACAATTCAGACTATTAACTTTTTGCAACGTGAATGACTGTCCGAATATAAAAGCATTTCCCGCGTTTATGTCTGGCCGCTTGTGTGTGTCCCTTTCGCAGCCGCCCGAAAAATCACGCTTCATCATCACGCCCAAATGGAAGCACAAAAGGATCCAGAACCTGTCATCCTACCATCCTGTCCCGAGAGAGAGAGAGAGAGAGAGGGGGGGGGGGGGGGGGGGGGGGGGGGGGGGGGGGGGGGGGGGGGGGGGGGGGGGGGGGGAGAGTGAGAGAGAGAGAGAGAGAGGGAGAGAGAGAGAGGGAGAGAAAGAGAGAGCGCGAGAGAGAGAGAAAGAGAGAGAGGGGGGGGAGAGAGAGAGGGAGAGAGAGAGAGAGAGAGAGAGAGGGAGAGAGAGAGACAGAGAGAGAGAGAGAGAGGGAGAGAGAGAGAGAGAGAGAAGAGCGAGAGAGAGAGAGAGAGAGAGAGGAGAGAGAGAGAGAGAGAGAGAGAGAGAGAGAGAGAGAGAGAGAGAGAGAGAGAGAGAGAGAGAGAGAGAGAGAGAGAGAGAGAGAGAGAGTGAGAGAGAGAGAGAGAGAGAGAGAGAGAGAGAGAGAGAGATAGAGAGAGAGAGAGAGAGACTGTTAGCGAGACTGATAGCGAGAGGAATGAGCAGACAGGCAGACAAATAGAGAGAGAGAGAGAGAGAGAGAGAGACTGTTAGAGAGAATGATAGAGAGAGGGGTGGACAGACAGGCAAACAGATAGTTAGATAGATAGATAGAGAGAGAGAGAGAGAGAGAGAGAGAGAGAGAGAGAGAGAGAGAGAGAGAGAGTGATAGCGAGAGGGGGGGGCAGACAGGCAAACAGATATATAGATAGATAGATAGAGAGAGAGAGAGAGAGAGAGAGAGACTGATAGTGAGAGGTAGGGGGGGCAAACAGGCAGACAGACAGACAGAGAGAGAGAGAGCAGGAGCGTCCTACGAGGTCATAAGGAAGCGACCGTGAAAATCCCCAGACGTTTCTCACTCGCCTTAAGCGCTGATAAATATCGTCTTAGTTTCGTGTTCCGAGTCCCTCTCTACTTCAGATAGCATATTTAAGGTCTTCGAATATAGCGAACTGTCGACTACATCATCTAAAGAGGAATAGATGCAGTGACGCGGAGGAGAGAAGGGAGAGGGGAAAAAAAGCGAAGTATTTAGCGTGCCGAATTCCCATGTCATCATCAGAGAGCACCGCGAGAGGCAGGATTAAAAAGCGCCATGGTTCTTCATCCTCAAAAAAGAGATAGAAAAAAATAAATAAAGAGAGAGAGAGAGAGAGAGAGAGAGAGAGAGAGAGGAAAGGTCATGACCCCCCCTTCCCCTCCATCCCCAACCCCCACGCTGTATCACTGTGGGAAGAGGGGGGTTGAAGGGTGTGACAGAAGTGTTGGAGGATGAGGGGGGGGGAGGGAGGGTGTTGAGGTGTGACAGAAACAGCCCTACGTGTGGGAAAACACTGCCGGGCGATTTTTTTTCCTTTTCTTCTTTATTTCTCTTTTTTTTTTCTTCTTCTGGTTCTTTTTTTTTTCTTCGCTCTGTCATCGAGTCACGCAAGAAACTGCCTTTAACTTCCGTTCCTCGTCCTCTCCGTTGCCTTAGCCACCATTTCCTGAAGTGTTACGTAACAAACGCGTATCCCCCCTCCCCCCTCCCCAAGCCGGGGTATTGCAGACGCCTCCCCTCCCCCCCTCCCTCTCACCTCATCCACACCTTGTCCCCTTGTGTCTGATGACCTGCCAATTTTTTCCCTTTCTTTTTTGTCGTTTTTATAGCTTTTCATTCTTCTTTATTCTTCATTTTTTTATCAATTAGCCTTTCTTTCGGTGTCGTTAACGAGGACACGAAGAGAGGGATAATTGTGATGTTCCGACGTACCGCGACGCGCCGCGACGTACCTGTGTTTGAGAGCGAACTCCTTTCCGGCTTTGTACCCTGATCACTTCTTCGTCATCGCTAAATATTATCCATTCGCCGACGAAGGATACAGACTAAGAAGAAGGAGGGAAAAAATAGATATGAAGTAACCAAAATGTCCAAAAAAGAGAAAGAAGAAAAACGAAAGGAAAAACGATCACTCCTTCGTCACCGCTAAATATTATCCATTCGCCGAGGAGGGATACAAACTAAGAAGAAGAAGAAAAAAAAGTAACAAAAATGCCCCCCAAAAAGAGGAAAAGAAAAACGACAAGATCAGAAAACCGAGACACAATCCCGCGATATTCCCGCACAAGTCCCTCACAGAATTTCCCTCGCCGTCCGGGGTGATCGCAGTGGAAATTTCGACGAAACACCCATTGATCAATGACACGCCATAAATAAGTAAGTTACGGTGTGAAAACTCCCTTTGTGAGCGACTTTTATCCTCCCCCGACAGGACGCACACATGTATTGTGTCTTAAGAATCAGTTATTTTCCTGGACGAGCCGAATGTATGTCGATGTTGTACCGAGATCGAAGAGTAAAACCAGCATGGATTATGTACCACGCGAGTACAATAGTACCAGGAGGGGTACCATTCAACTAACACAGGTACTGAAAAAAAAGGGATACAGAAAGAGTACCAGGAGCCTCATCTCGTGTCCACTAAGCTTCATAGAGACAAAAATTTATATTATGACTTACAGAAATCAAGTCTTTGTCCTCGGCAATCTGGACAACATGAATACACCATTTCGACCCTAAACCTGAACTACGAAGCGATACCAAACCTTACCAATGGTATCAATGGTATTAAACAGGATTTACTCGCAACTCGGTCTGCCCACATGGCATTAATAGACCTTATATATTCTCCTAAGTCTTGCAACAGTTATCTAACGAAAACAACAGTCTTGCCAAAAATTCAACTGCATACATATGCCAGACGGAAGATTAAAGTAAGGTGTCCATTATGTTAAGAAAATCGGAATGTTGTACCTATTGGTGTATCATTGTCTTGAGAGCATGTGTGTGTGTGTGTGTGTGTGTGTGTGTGTGTGTGTGTGTGTGTGTGTGTGTGTGTGTGTGTGTGTGTGTGTGTGTGTGTAGGTGTTTGTGTGTGTGTTTGTGTGTGTAGGTGTGTGTGTGTGTGTGTGTGTGTGTTGTGTGTGTGTGTGTGTGTGTGTGTGTGTGTGTGTGTGTGTGTGTGTGTGTGTGTGTGTGTGTGTGTGTTGTACGCATACAGACGTACACGTTTGTCCGCCTACTCACAGACACATACATATATATTTAGTAACTACATAGATAGATGAATTAATAGATATATAAAGAGAGAGAGAGAGAGAGAGAGAGAGAGAGAGAGAGAGAGAGAGAGAGAGAGAGATGTATGTGTCTGTGTGTGTGTGTTTGTACGTTCGTGTATATGTACGTATATCCATATTATTGACCATGTGTATAGCACATGTTTTATATATTACTTCTCTTCAATATCATCCTTATCATGTGCCATAATGATGCTATGATAAAATGTAAAAGTAAGTTAAGAATATCCAGTAGATTCATATTCTGGCACAACAAGTAAGGAAGGTCTTGGCTCACGAGGCGATTCCTGTGTCCGCAATTGCAGTGTTCGAGAAGGAAAGAGAGAGAATGTTAGAAGGAGAAAGCGATAGTCCTTATAACTGGAAGTTGGGAATTTCATCAGTCTGCATGTACACACACGTTCAAACACACACACACATACACAGATACATACGCACATACACATACATACACACACGCACATACACACACATACGCATACACACATACACGCACATGCACACACACATACGCATACACACATACACGCACATACACACACACACACACCCACCCTTACACACGGATACGCACACACACACACCCTCTCACACACACACACACACACACACACACACACATACACACACACAAATACAATATCCATTTGCTTTTCGACAGACTTTCATATCCCTAATCCGACATCTCCCATTTTAAAAGTCTAAGAACCCAGGTCACGCTTATCGCTGGGCGCATGGCCCTCTCATGGCATCGTGAAATGGCACTAACCCTGCTCCTCGAACTGCCAAGCATATGGGGCACCTCCCTGTACCCCATTCCGACTGGCACAGAAGTTAATCCCTGCCTCCTCCCCAATCCTCCCTACACATGGCACTAACCCCCTCCCTTCCCGTTTTCCCAATCGCCTGGCACGACCCCTCCCCCCCTTCCCTCTCCCCTCCCCCAGTGGCACAGGGTCAAGGCGGCGGCGGGCGAGCGAGCGAGGCCCAGACGCCGTGGCGCCGACCGGGGTCAGTCTGGCACCCAGGTAAGCGTCCCTCAGGTGCCACTGGTCGGCACCCGAGTGGCGCCGGTAGTCATGGTTGCCGGGGACGCACGTGGCACCGTCGAGACTCGGGTCGTTGTAGCGATCCAAATAACATTTTAATTAGCTGTATAACTGTCACTCGCTCTTAATTAATAGCAGCCCCGGGAAAATCCTCAAGAGATTTTAGTTTGATTGTAATATTGTTGCAGAGAAGGGGTAAGGGGAAGGGGAAGTAGAGGGGAAGGGGGAGGGGAGGGGGAAGGGAATGCAGGGGGAGGGGGGGAGGATATACGGCAGGGGCCTTGGATGATAATGATACCGTGGAATTAATTTATCTGAAGGCGAACTAGAAGCTACAGGGATGTTAATTGTATTAAAGCTTACATCGTCCTTTGCAGCTATGTGTAATTCTACCCCCATTAGCAGAGGGAACATAAATGCACAGAAATAGAAAAAGACTCAGAGAGAGAGAGAGAGAGAGAGAGAGAGAGAGAGAGAGAGAGAGAGAGAGAGAGAAGAGATAGAGAGAAGAGATAAGGGAGACCGGGAGAGTCAGACAAACAGACAAAGAGACAGACAAACAGACAGACAGGCAAACAGAAATAGACAGAAATAGATACAGCCCAGTCAGTAAGTCCAAAG
>NC_061848.1:10065253-10067753 GCF_019202785.1 Penaeus chinensis
GAGATAGATAGATAGATATGTATACATATACCCCCTTCCTCTCTCCCTATACCTCTCTCCCTCCTCTCTTTCCTTATCTCCCTGTCTCTCCCTCTTCCGCCTATTTCCCTTCCTTCCGTCCCTCTCCCGACCCTCAACTGAAACCCATCACCCCCCCCCCCCCCCCTTGGACAACACGTCTCCGGACCTCGATAAGAAAGTGAAAATCAGATATATATCGCTACTGAAGCCTCGACGCCGCTGCCCAATCGCCTTGGCTTCGATGGCACGGACGTACGTACGTACATGTCCACTTTTACGCACAGTAGTAATATACGTACAGATACATATTGGTATATGTATACATGCTTGCTTATATGAACAGATTTACATTCGGATAGTATATATTCTCAATAACAGTCCAAATGCACACACGAACGCAAACGCACATAATCACGCACATACAAACACACGCACAAATACACACATATACGTACACATAACACATAATACGCACCAAACTGCACACATACGCACACACCCGTGAGACCGCCCATTTTGATGGTCAGTTGGAATGCGTCACCCTCTTCAGCGCTCATTCTAAAACGCCCGCTTGAGTGAGTGCGTCTCTCTACTACTGTGGAGTTGGGTGTGTAAGCTGAGGGAGGAGGTGGAGAGAGAGGGAGGAGGAGAAGGTGGAGGTGGAGAGAGAGGGAGGAGGAGAAGGTGGAGGTGGAGAAAGACGGAGGAGGAGAAGGTGGAGGTGGAGAGAGAGGAGGTGAAGGTGGAGAGAGAGGGAGGAGGAGAAGGTGGAGGTGGAGAGAGAGGGAGGAGGAGAAGGTGGAGGTGGAGAGAGACGGGAGGAGGAGAAGGTGGAGGTGGAGAGAGAGAGGTGAAGGTGGAGAGAGAGGGAGGAGGAGAAGGTGGAGGTGGAGAGAGAGGGAGGAGGAGAAGGTGGAGGTGGAGAGAGAGGGAGGAGGAGAAGGTGGAGGTGGAGAGAGAGGAAGGAGGAGAAGGTGGAGGTGGAGAGAGAGGGAGGAGGAGAAGGTATAGGTGGAGAGAGAGAGGTGAAGGTGGAGAGAGAGGGAGGAGGAGAATGTGGAAGTGGAGAGAGAGAGGAGAAGGGGAGGAGGGAGAGATAGAGGAGAAGGGGAGGAGGAGAGAGAGGGAGGAAGAGAAGGTGGAGGTGGAGAAAGAGATGGAGGAGAAGGGGAAGAGGAGAGAGAGGGAGGAGGGGAAGGTGGAGGAGAAGGTGAGGAAGGAGAAGAGTGGAAGAGAGGAAGGAGGAAGAGATGGAAGAGAGAGAGGAGCAGCTGGAGGGGGAAGACAGAGAGAGAGGTGTGCGGGGGGGGGGGGTGAGAGGGAGGAGAGAAAAAGTTGATTAAGGAAAAAGGAAAGATGATGAGAATGAGATAAATAGACTGCGGGGGAGGGGGGGGGGGTGGAGGGGAATGGGAGAAGGATAATGATAAGAAATGGGAAAGAAGAATCCAATCTCTTATTACCTCCTTCCCCCTTCCTTCCCTCCTCCTCTCCTCTCCTCATTGCCTCATCTTCCCCGCTCCCTCTTCCCTCTCCTGTGTCTTCCCTCTTTCTCCTCCTCCCCTATCCTCCCTTTCCCTCACCCTCTTCCTCCCTCATCCTCTCCTTCCCTCATCCTCCTTCCCCTCACCCTTCCTCGCCTCCCTCTCCCTCCCTCCCCCTCCCTCCCCCCTTCTCCTCTGCACCTTCGCCCGGAGCGGGAAGCGAGCGGGAAAGACGAACGCACGGACGAACGAACAGACCCGGGGGTTTAGAGATGAATTTATGCCGTCATTTAGGGTCGGTTTTCTCGGGGTTTGCGAGCCACCCACGTCGTATGAAAAGTGGGCATGGGGCATCGGCGGGGGAGAGGTGGCGTGCGCATTCCGAACCTCCGCTGTTAGGTGGCTATGCCCTTTTTATCAGCACCGTATCGTAAATTCGTCGAACAAAGACACACAGACTCCGTGCTAATATTTACTTGTCACACCGGGTCGCTCTCCACTTGTTGCTCGCCTATTTTCGCCCTTCCGCCGGGCTGTCGTAAGGGTCGACTTCCTCCCCGCTCGTTCAGGGTTAAGTACCGTTGTCATTTACATCGGTCTCCAGTATATTTGGATGATTTGGTTAATAAAAATGACAGTCTATCCAAAACGACACGCAAACATGACTCCTACAGCGGCCCGACGTAAGGATCAAGATTTTTCGACGCGCGTTTGTGATAAGCCTTAATGGTTATGTTCCGTGTTGGAGGATGGCACATTAGGGGAGATAATAAATTACAGCAATTAAAAGTTATAGCTAGGAGTGGGCCGGGGTTGTATATTGTGGGGGAGATAGCGCCGGATCCAAGAACTCTTCGGGCGGGATCGCTGTCGCTTCCAAAACCTCGCGAGGCGGTCGGGTCGGGACGGTCGGGCGGGTCGGTCGGGTTCGAGGAGGAGGTTCGGCCTCGGGACTCCTCCTCGGCGCGTCGAGTGAGAGCGCCTTTGGGGAGCGG
>NC_061848.1:10072753-10075253 GCF_019202785.1 Penaeus chinensis
AAACAAAAAACGTGTCTTATTTTAGAAATGCCTCTTACGCAAGTGAATGAAAGAGAAAATATGTACGATAAATCTTTATGAAGCGTTGTCTTAGCCTCTCCCGCCAAGACAAAAGAAAGGCTGAGAGCGCAATGAAAATAAATTCCTCCTCCACTTCAGAATGGGCTCTTGGAAAATCAATATTCCAGCAATTTTTGGTCTCTCGGCTCTAATTAAAGAAAAGTATCCAAAGACTGCAAAAAATTACTACCTCCCTGCTTACCCCGCCGTTCTTCTCGCCCCTCCCCTTCCCTATTCGTCTTCTTCTTCTTTTTCTTCTTTATTATTATTCCCTCTCGTGTCTATTCTGACTTTTATTTTATTACTATTTATGTTCTATCATTATATCGGCTGTGTATTTACTTCTCAGTTTATCTTCTTTTTCTCTTTGTCTGTTCGTCTTCACTTCCCATTTCTTCTATATTATTTCCTTATTCTCTCTCTTTATCATATATTTCCTTATTCTCTCTCTTTGTTATATATTTCTTTATTCTCTCTCTTTATTATATATTTCCATATTCTCTCTCTTTATTATATATTTCCTTATTCTCTCTCTTCATCATACATTTTCTTATTCTTTCTCTTTATTATATATTTCCTTATTCTCTCTCTGTATCATATATTTCCTTATTCTCTCTTTTTATCAAATATTTGCATATATCTTCTTTTATTCCCCCCTCTCTCGCTCTCCCTCTCTCTCATTTCCGCTTCTTCACCATTTCCCTTTTCGCTCTGTCTGTCCCTATGCCCCATCTTTCTCATTTCTTATCCCTTTCATTATTCCTCCATCTCACCTCTCTCGTTTCTTTTGTAATCTTTCTCTTCTACCGTCTTTCTTTTCTCCCTTATCTTTCGTTTCCTCTTTCCATTCTTTCTTCCTCTCCTCCTATTTTCTTCTCTATTCCCTTTTGTGTTTCACTTCTTTCTACTTTATATCCCTTCCTGCTGCTCCTCTTCCTCTTTTTCTTTCGTCTATCTCTTCCCCTTTTCTCCTCTCCCTTTTCTTCTGTCTTCTCTCCTTTTCCCTCTTTCCTTCCTTGTATGACTTTCTTTTCGATGCATTCTAAACGGTCTTTTATTCTTTATTGTTATTTTTCTCTATTTCCTTCTTTCTTCCTCTCTTTCTTCCTCTTCGTATTCTTTCTCCTCCTTCCTCTCTTCCCCCTTCGTACCCTTCTTCTTCTTCTTTCCTTCCTCCTCTGTCCCTCTCCATCTCCCTTCTATTCCCCTTTCTATCTCCTTATTTTCTTCTACTTTTCTTTCGGCCCTTTCTATCCTTCCTTTTCAATCTCCCTCCTTCTTTTCACCTCTCTTTCCTTCTTTCCACCTCCCTCTCCTATCCTTCGTTCCTCCTTTCTCCCCTTCACAATTTCTATTTCTTCCATCTCCCTTTCTCTATCCACTTATTCCCCTTTCTCTCCCCTTTCCACCTTCCCCTTTCTCCTTCATCCTTCCCTCCCATCTTTCCTCCCCCCCTCCTTCCCTCTCTCCCTCCCTCCCTCGTTCGCTCTCATTGCCTCCCTCCTTCTCTCTACTCTCCTTCCTTCTCTTTTCCTCTCCCCCTCTCCTTTCCTAGCCTTCCCTCCCTCCTTCCATCCCTCCTTCTCTCTCCTTCCCTCCTTCCTTCCTTCCCTCCTTCTCTATCCTTCCCTCCCTCCTTCCTTCCCTCCTTCTCACTCCTTCCTCCCTTCCCTCCTTCCTTCCCTCCTTCTCCTTCCTTCCCTCCTTCCCTCACTCCTTCCCTCCCTCCTTCCTTCCCTCCTTCCTTCCCTCCTTCCCTCCCTCCTTCCCAAACCCCGCGAGGCGTTCATAATATCAGACCCTTAATTACAAAATCTTTGATTACTCCTGGCTAATTTTTCCTCTCCCTTGATGTAACTTTTCGAGGCTTAATGTCGAATTCTAATGCCGGTCTTTCCCCACCTCCGCCGGCTCATTAAGCTCTTCGAAAATTTCGCCTAATTAAAGTTCAGACATCAAAAACCAATTAGATATGCAAAAGGGTGTCAAGCTATGAGACTCGGTGGGGGTATAAAGAATATTTGTATGAGGATCCCCACCCTGACATCTTTTTTTTTTTTTTTTTTTTTTTTTCTTTTTTGGATGAAGAAGATGGAGAAGGAGAAGGAGAAGAAGGAGAAGGAGAAAAATTGGGAATCCCTATAATCCTTCTATTCTTCCTTCCCTTTCCTTCTTTATTCCTCGTTTTTTTTTTTTTGTTTTTGTTTTTTGGAATAAGGAAATCTTGGAAACCCTTCTTTTATTCTTCCTTCCCCTCTTTCTTTCTCCTTCCCTCCCTCCTTCCTTCCCTCCTTCTCTCTCCTTCCCTCCCTCCTTCTCTCTCCTTCTCTCCCTCCTTCCTTCCCTCCTTCTCTCTCCTTCCCTCCCTCCTTCTCTCTCCTTCTCTCCCTCCTTCCTTCTCCCTCCCTGCTTCCCTTCCATCCCTTCTTCCTTCCCTCCT
>NC_061848.1:10095087-10100087 GCF_019202785.1 Penaeus chinensis
CTTTCATCTTATGATTGAGGTAAAGTATATATATGTATATATATATATATATATATATATATATATATATATATATACATATATATATATATTTCTCTCACTCTTTCTCTATCTCTCTATCTCTCTCTTCATCTCTCTCTCTCTCTCTCTCTCTCTCTCTCTCTCTCTCTCTCTCTCTCTCTCTCTCTCTCTCTCTCTCTCTCTCTTTCCTCCTGTTTTATCTTTCATCTCCGTGTCACTTCTATCATCTTTTCCCCTCATTTTTTCTTATTCCCCTCTTCTTCGTTTGTTTCTCTCCCCCTCTTCGTATGCTACCTTTTCCTATCTCTATAATCTCCACTATTCTCTTCTTTCTTCTCTCACTCTATCATCTTTGCGTCTTTCTTTATTTGCATGTCTATTTATCACATCAGTCATTTCTCCCTCGCTTACATCTCCTCTTTCTCTCCTATTCTCTTTCCTTCTTATGTTTCCTTTTTCCTTCATTCATTCTCTCCTTCTTTTCCACCATTCCTCATTCTCCCTTGCTCTCCTTCCTTCCTTCCTTCCATCCCTCCCACTCAGTTCCTTTCCTTCCATCTCATCCCACCCTCTCTCCATCTCCTTCTTCCTTCCCTCTCTCCTTCTCTCCCTTATCTCCCTCTCCTTCCTCCCTTCTCTCTCTCATTCCATCCTCCTCCTTTCTTCTCTATCCCACCCTCCCTCCATCTCCTTCTTCCTTCCCTCTCTCCTTCTCTCCCTTATCTCCCTCCCTCCCTCCCTTCTCTCTCTCATTCCATCCTCCTCCTTGCTTCTCTATCCCACCCTCGTTCCATCACCCTCTCCGTCCTTCCTTTCCTTTCCTCCCTCCCTCCCTCCCTCCCTTCCCTCTCTCCTTCTCTCCCTTATCTCCCTCTCCTTCCTCCCTTCTCTTTTTTTCATTCCATCCCTCCCAGTCTCCTTGCTTCTCTATCCCACCCTCCCTCCATCTCCTTCTTCCTTCCTTCCTTCCTTCCCTCTCTCCTTCTCTCCCTTCTCTCCCTCTCCTTCCTCCCTTCTCTTTCTCATTCCCATCCCTCCCAGTCTCCTTGCTTCTCTATCCCACCCTCGTTCCATCACCCTCTCGGTCTTTCCTTTCCTTTCCTCCCTCCCTCCCTTCCCTCCCTTCCCTCCCTTCCCTCCCTCCCTCCCTCCCTCCCTCCCTCCCCCTGTGTGCTTCCCAGGCCTCGTGTTGTCGCATCCCTGAGCCCCGGGCGGGTTGGCCGCGTCGAGTTGCTCAACCCGAACAATTAATTCGCACCACCGATCAAAGAGAGAACAGGTGCCGTTTTCCTGGGTTATGTTCTGAATGTTTCGTCGGCAGCGGTCGTAGCGTCGGACGTTCGGGCATGCTGGCTGGCTTGGCTTGGCTTGGCTGGATAGATGGGATGGGTGGGGTTTGGGGAGGCGGGAAGAGGGGGGGGGGGAGGGGTTGGGTGGGAGGGGGTGGTAAAGGGGGAAGAGAGGGGGGAAAGATGTTTGGTGGGATGGGGGGGAAAGGAGGGAAGGGGTTGGGTGGAGGGGGGGGGGGAGGCGTGGGGGGAAAGAAGGGAGAGAAAGAAGAGAGGGAAATAAGAGAGGGAAGAGGTGGAGAAGGGGAAGGGGTGGATAGGGGGAAAGGGTGGGAGAAAGAATGGGGGGGGATGGAAGGGAGGGAGATGATGGTGTGTGGGAAGAAAGAGAAGGGAGGGAAGGGGATGTGGACGGGGAGGGGAAAGGAAGGGGTTAGAGGGGAAGGGGAGGGGGGAGGGACTAGTGGGGAAGGGGAGGGGGTTAGTGGATGAAGGTGGGAGGAGGGGAGGGGGTCGGAGGAGGGGGGCTGGGGGGTATGAAAGGGACTTGGAGTTGGAAGGGGGTGAAAGGGGGTGAAGGGGGAGGGGGGGGGAGTAAAGGGTCTTTCCAGATGGGGGAGGGGAGGAGTAGGTATAAGAGGGGTATGGATACTCGGTTCGGGGGAAGGAGTGAGGGGAGTGAGGGAGGGGAGGATATCAGGTCTGAATGAATTGACATGTTGCGGTTGTGGTGAATTTGCCAGTCTATGTGGATAAGCTCCCCCCTCTTCCCCCTCCCTCCGCACTCCCTCTCTTCCGCGTCCCTTACCCCCCCCCCCTCCCTCTCCCTCACTCTTCTCCCCCTGCTTTCCCTCTCTCCCGCTCCACTTACCCCCTCCCCCTCCCCCATATAGGCTCTCTCGTTCGCTAGATGAGTTAGTTACTTAGCGGAGGAGGCTAGCGGCGGGCGGCGCGAGCGGAGGGCGATATGGAGCGGTATTTAGCGGCCGGCTGGAGGCCCGGACCCTAATACACCATCACTCAGACACGGTACAAAGAGCTCTCTGGTTGCTAAGTCGGCCGCTAGATGGACTCGCCGTCGAGGACGCCCCCTCCCAACCCCTTCCCCCCTTCCTCTCCTATCCCCCCCCCCAATTGATGATCACGAGCAAGATCTTCACGAAGAACAGAGGCCATGGCGGTCTCTTTCCGAGCGACTGCATGATGTTCTGTTCAGTGCGCAGCCACGAGGTCGTTGTATATGGTTATTGTGCCTGACAGGGTTAGTTGGCCCTGGCATGCATGATGGTGTGCTTCATCAAGTCAGTATTCACGGCTAGGGACAGAGCGCAAGCATGAACATGCAGTGTATGCATGGTGCAGGAATTAAGTGTACAGTGCAACGGGGAGTGGTTCACTGTGTCTGAAGATGTGTGCGTGTCTGTGTGCGCTTGCTTGTATGTGCGTAGGTGAGTATATTCAAACAACAAATAACACGAAAGTTGTACATGTAATACCTGAACAAAGCAATCTATATTAACGCAGCTACGACCCTCCGCAAACCCAAACGCCGAAACACATCGCCGCTGCTGACTCGATGCCATCAACACTCCACCAAGATGAAACCTGTGGCCGTCGACTTTAGATGAAGCCGCGTTCGGACTCACCCAAAAGGGATTCGAAGCCCCGAAGCGGTTCAGAGTTTCGACGCGACTCGAACAGGAGCTAGGACCGGCCCAGCAAAGGGGGGGGGGGGGGGGAGGGAGAATTGAACCCCAACAGCTCTTCGCGAAAACCTTGTAAACTTTAATTTCTTTCTTTTTCTTTTTTAATTAGTAGGAGTCTTTGGAATTTGGTTTTTGAATCATGATAATTATTGTCTGTGATAAAAGCGGAAAATTATGCATTGATGGGGCTTAGTATTCTATCGAAGGGTTGAAGGGGAAGTCCAGTGATAGGAAAAGGGGTAGGGAATGGGGGGCGGGGAGAAGGGGAGGGAAAGGAATGGAGAGGGTAAGGAAGGATATGCAGACCTCTATATAGGCAAAGGGTGGAGGGTGTCAATGGCAATGAATCCAATACAGGACTCCCTAGCTCTCCCTGTGCACAATCCTTCCCACCCACCACTCAGTACCCCACCACACCCCTCCTCCTTTCTCCCCTCCCAGATCCCCTTTTCCCATCTCCACCTCCTTCCCTCTCCACCAGCACCTTCCCCACCACTTCCTACCCTTATCCCCCACTTCCCTCCCTTAACCCCACCATCTCCCTTCTCCCCTTCCCCACCTTCCTCCCCTATCCCCACACTCCTCCCCCCGTCCCCACCACCTCCCACCCCCCTCCTTCCATCCCCACCCCTCCTCCCCCTTCCCCCCACCCCCACCCCTCCTCCCACCCCCTCCCCCCTACTCCAAAACACACTTCCGACGGAGAATCCCGCCTAGTAGTTCCGAATTTCTGTCTGACATGGCCTATTTGCTTTACCTGCAGTCTGTTGGGCCAAATAAATGGAATTCAGACACGTCCAACTGCAATTAGAAAGAAGGTGACAGAAACGGTTGGCAGGAGGAGGAGGAGGGGGGGGGGGGATGTAAAGGGGGGGGAGGAGAGGGAGGGAATTGGGGGCTAATTGGGGGGTAGGGGGTGTAAGGGGGAGGAGAGGAAGGGAATTGGGGGCGAATTGGGGGGGGGGGAGGAAGAGAAGAGGGGGTGGAGAGAAAAGGGGGATATAAATGGGGGGGGGGGGAGGGAAGGAGAGGAAGAGAAGAGGGAGAGGATGAGAAAAGGGGAATAGAATTTGGGGAGGGGAGGGGGTTGACTGGAGGGAAAGAAAGAGGGGGGAAGAGTAGAGAAAATAAGGGGTGTTAGAAATTGGGAACTGATTGGGAGAAAAGAAAAAGATAGGGGGGGAGGGAGAGAGTTAATAGGGTCAAATAGTAAGATAGAGAGAAAGAGGGTTAGGAAGAAGGGTCAAGGGTAGATAGGGAGGACAAGCAGAGGGGAAGGGAATTGGGGAAGAAGTGCCAAACAGACGAAAATGGGGGGTGGGGGGGGGAGGGGGATGAAGGTAAAGATAGGGCGCAGGTAATTAGCTTCACACACGTGCCCGAAATTGCTCCGCTGTACTCACCTTTAGCGACTAATAACAATTCCTTTTTTCTGTGACTCTATTTTTACCAGTATTTATTGTATCATTATTATTGTCGTTATTGCTATCAGTTTTATTACAATTATTGTTATTATTATTATTTTCATCATCATCATCATCACCATCATCATCACCATCATCATCATCATCATCATCATCATCATCATCACCATTATCATCACCATCTTCATCATCATCATCATCATCATCACCATCATCATCATCATCATCATCATCACCATCATCATCAACATCATCATCATCATCATCATCATCATCATCACCATCATCATCATCATCATCACCATCATCATCATCACCATCATCATCATCATCATCACCATCATCATCATCATCACCCTCATCATCATCATCATCATCATCACCATCATCATCATCATCATCATCATCACCATCATCATCATCACCATCATCACCATCATCATCATCATCATCACCATCACCATCATCATCACCATCATCATCATCATCATCATAACCATCATCATCATCACCATCATCATCACCATCATCATCATCACCATCATCATCACCATCATCAT
>NC_061848.1:10115362-10117862 GCF_019202785.1 Penaeus chinensis
ACATATTATATATATATATATATATATATATATATTATATATATGGATATATATATGCATGTATTATATATGTGTATATGTATGTATATATATATACATATATGTATATATAAGCAATATATATACATATATTTTATGTATATATATATTATATATATATTATATATATATATATATATAAGAGAGAGAGACAGAGTTGTAAGTAAGGGAGAATATTTGTAGCAATAGGAGAGAGAGTAAAAGGTAAAGGAAATAAATATTAGAAATCATAAATGCTGAAAGTGTGAAATATACAAATAACCACAAAAATCAAGACTTATACAAAGAGCTATAAAAATTAAGCGAAATATGAAGAAATTACATTAAACAGAGTGAGAGAGAGGGAAAAATTTGTGTATGTATATATATATATATATATATATAGAGAGAGAGAGAGAGAGATAGAGAGAGAGAGAGAGAAAGAGAGAGAGAGAGAGGGGAGAAGGAGAGAGGAGAGATGATAGAGAGAGAGAGAGAGAGAGAGAGAGAGAGAGAGAGGAGGAGAGAGAGAGAGAGAGAGAGAGAGAGAGAGAGAGGAGAGAGAGAAGAGAGAGAGAGAGAGAGAGAGAGAGAGAGAGAAGAGAGAGAGAGAGGGGGGGGGGGGAGGGAGAGAGAGAGAAAGAGAGAGAGAATGAGGCAGACAGACAGGGGCAGAGACAGTGACAGAAAGAATGACAGAAAGAGAGAGCGAGGGAGAGAGAGACAGAATGAAAGAGAGAGAAAGAAAGAGAGAGAGTGAGAGAGGAAGAGCGAGAGAGAGAGAGAGAGAGAGAGAGAGAGAGAGAGAGAGAGAGAGAGAGAGAGAGAGAGAGCGAGAGAGAGCGAGAGAGAGCGAGAGAGAGCGAGAGAGAGAGAGAGAGAGAGAGAGAGAGAGAGAGGAGAGAGAGAGAGAGAGAGAGAGAGAGAGAGAGAGAGAGAGAGAGAGAGAGAGAGAGAGAGAGAGATGAAGAGATAGATAGATAGATAGATAGATAGATAGATAGATAGAGAGAGAGAGAGAGAGAGAGGTTGATAGATAGATATATAGAGTGAGAGAGAGAGAGGTTGATAGATAGATAGATAGATAGAGTGAGCGAAGAGGAGCGAGAGCGAGAGAGAGAGAGAGAGAGAGAAAGGAAGGTCTCCTCGCTCTATTAGACATTGAGTTTCCTTTTATCGATTGGTAGCTTAAGGCCGTCCCCGGGTGTATCTCCTTCCTATGCCATAATCGTGGTCCTTCTCATTTACATACTCACAATTAGCACACGCCGGTCCTATCCCGCAGCCGAAGGAGGACGATAATCACCCTTACGCGAGGGAGACATACGGCCGAATTCCCTCCGACTCCGCGCGCCGAGTCTGACATCTTGATAACCTTGCATATTCGTAATTAAAGCCAGCGGGGCGCATACCACACGGGCTCCGGCCGAGGGAAAATGAGCCTTAGGTCCCCCAAGCCGAAGGACGAAAGGAGCCGAGGCGCCGTGACGAGGTGGTTGATCGTGTGCACAGGAGCCTCAGATATCAGTAATTAAGGATAGAAGGTGCACGCACTTCCTCTGATTGATGCTCATTATCATATTCAGAAACGGGAGCCCATTGGTGGTCGGGCGAGATGGCGGCTCAGGATTGGTTCCCGCGAGCCGATTCGTTCATTAGCCTTGTCGTCTCCCTCTACGTCATGGCGCTCATAACGAAGATATTTATGCGGGTTTTAAAAATGGCGCTTCTCGTGACGTGGTTTATGGCGGGGTAACGGGGTGTGTGGGGGGGGTGAAGGGTGGGGGGGAAGATGGGGTTGGGGTGGGGGGGGGGAAAGATGGGGTTGGGGGGTGGGGGGTTAGGGGGAAGGGGGGGTTGCGAGCTCGCGGGAGAAAAGGGTAATTGCTTGACTGGGAAAGAGGAGAGAGAAAGAGATGGGAAGAAAGTAAAAGGGAGAAATAAATAAAGAAAAATTGAGAGAGGGATAGAGAGAGAGAGAGAGAGAGAGAGAGAGAGAGAGAGAGAGAGAGAGAGAGAGAGAGAGAAGGTAGGGAGAGAGAGAGGAGGTGGGGAGAGAGAGAGAAAGAAAGACAGATCGAGAGTGGGAGAAGAGACAGAGAGAAAAGACAGAGGGAGACAGAAGGAGACAGAGAGAGAGAGAGTAAGAGAGAAAAGGGAAATGGTGGACAAAGAAATGGCGGGTGGACAAAGAAAACGAGGCAAAGACAAAAACAGAGAGACACCGAGAAAGTGAGAGTGAGAGTGAGAGAGAAAGAGATAGATAGATAGATAGATTGATATATATATAGATTGAGATATAAATAAGATGGGTAGATAGATAGATAGATAGGTAGGTAAGTAGATAGATAGATAGATAGATAGATAAAGAGAGAGAGAGAGAGAGAGAGAGAGAGAGAGAGAGAGAGAGAGAGAGAGAGAGAGAGAGAGAGAGAGAGAGAGAGAGAGAGAGAGAGAGAGTGAGAGAGAGAGAGAGAGAGAA
>NC_061848.1:10122862-10127862 GCF_019202785.1 Penaeus chinensis
CTCTCTCCTTCTATACCCATACCCATCCCTACTCTCTCTCTCCCCTCCTCCTCCCCCACGTCCCTCGCTTCCCTCCTCCTCCCCCACGTCCCTCGCTCCCCTCTTCCTCTCCCACGTCCCTCTCCCCCTTCCACCCCTACGTCCCTCTCTCCCCTCCTCCTCTCCCACGTCCCTCTCTCCCCCCCTCCTCCCCCACTTCCCTCTCTCCCCCCCTCCACCCCCACGTCCCTCTCTCCCCTCCTCCTCCCCCACGTCCATCTCTCCCTTCCTCCTCCCCCACGTCCCTCTCTCCCCTCCTCCTCCCCCACGTCCCTCTCTCCCCTCCTCCTCCCCCACGTCCCTCTCTCCCCTCTCTCCGTCCCTCCTCCTCTCCTCCCCACGTCCCTCTCTCCCTTCCTCCTCCCCCACGTCCCTCTCTCCCCTCCTCCTCCCCCACGTCCCTCTCTCCCTTCCTCCTCCTCCACGTCCCCTTCTCCCCTCCTCCCCACGCCCCCATTTCAGAGCACAGCTACATATATTCGCATCCCTTACCCCATTACTATCGTGTGCAAAATCTCGCCGCTGTCACGTTTACGAGTGCGCAAAAACTTTTATATCTATTAGCAAACTGCTCGATCCTATTGCATTCCCATAACTGCTACGCACGCACGCATGCACGCACGCACGCAAGCACATCTCACCATCGACTGTTAAATCGCTTTTCGCCTTTATATCTTTCTCTTGCACCTCCCCCCCTCTCCCCCCAACTCTCTCCCTTCCTCCCTCCCTCCCTCCGTTCCTCCCATCTCTTCCCTTACTTTCTCTCTCTCTCTCTTTCTCTGTTTCTCTTTCACTAACCTCTTATTCTTTCTCCTCTCTCTCTCTCTCTCTCTCTCTCTCTCTCTCTCTCTCTCTCTCTCTCTCTCTCTCACTCTCTCTCTCTCTCTCTCCCTCTCCCCTTCCTTTATCTATTTCTCCCTCCTCCTCTACTTTGTCCCGCCTCTCCCCTTTCCCAAATGTTCCTGCACGGTTATTTTCTTTTCTGTGTACACAATTGCTGCGTTCTCTTTTACAGATTTCCTCCTCCTCCTCCTCCTCCTCTTCCTCCCCCTCTCTCTCCTCCTCTCCCGCCTCCTCCTCCTCCTCCTCCTCCTCCTCCTCTTCCTCCTCCTCTCCCGCCTCCTCCACCTCTCCTCCTCTCCCTTTTCCTCCTCCTCTTCCACTTCCTCCTCCTTATCCAATTTCTTATTTTTTATTCTTCCATTTCCTCCTTTCACTACCTCTTCTTGTTCCCTGTTCTTCCATTAACTCTTCTTTATAATTTATTTTTTTCTTCCTTCTGCGTGTCCTCTTTTATCGATTATTCCTCTATTTCCTCTTCTCCGTTATCTTACTTCTCTCCTCTACTTCCTCTTCTCTTTCTTTTCGTTTTTCACCTCCTCTTGCTCCGCATTTTTATCTCCTTTCTCCTTCGCCTCCTCTCTTCCTCCTTTTCTCTTTTATCACGTCAGTGGTTCAAACTCTTCTTCTCCTCTTCCACTTCTTCCTTCTCCTTTTCCTCCTCCTCTTCCTTCTCCTCCTCCTTCTTCTCCTCCTCCTTCTTCCCCGCTTCTTTGTTTTCTCTTAATCCTCTTATTTCCTTCTTCTCCTCCATCTCGACGTTGTTTAATTCCCTTCCTTTGCTTTATCTTTTGCTTCGTCATTCTCTTTCATTTTCTACTTCTCCATGTCCTTATCTGTCCTTATTTATAAAAGTCATCGTCTCAATATATTTTTTATTTTACAAGAAGAAAGAAACTGATATTCTTCTGTTAGATTCCAAAGGATTTTTTTTTTATTTTTATAACTTCCATATAATGCACACACACACACACACACACACACACACAAATATATATATATATATATATATATATATATATATATATATATATATATATATATACATATATTCATACACCTATTTATATATGCGCAGTATATGTATATATATATACATATATATATGTATATATATAAATATATATATATATATATATATATATATATGTATATATATATAATATAATATATATATAAATATATATATATATATATATATATATATATATATATATATATATATATATATATATAAAAACACACAGTGATATGTATATAAATTAATAAATAAGTATGCATATATATATATATATATATATATATATTTATATATATATATATATATAACACACACAGATATGTATACAAATAAATAAAAAAAATATGTATATATGTATATATACATATATTTATATATATATACATATATATATATATATATATATATATATATATATATATATATAAACACACACACAGATATGTATACAAAAAAAAAAAAAAAAAAAAAAAAAAATATATATATATATATATATATATATATATATATATATAGATATATATATATACACTTCTCACATTCCCTTGCTTCTATTTTTTTTTTCTTTATTTACCTTCCCCCATTCCCCTTTCTTCCTCTCCTTTCTTTCTCCCTCTTTTTTTTTCTCCCTCTTCCCTTTCTTCTTTTCTATCTCCCCCAACCTTCTTTCTCCCTCTTCCCTTCCTTCCTCCTTTCTCCCTCCCTCACCTTCTTTCTCCCGCCTTCCTCCCTTCCTTCTTTCTCTCTCCCCCAGTTTCTTTCTCCCGCCTTCCTTCCTTCCTTCTTTCTCCCTCCCCCAACCTTCTTTCTCTTTCCCTCCCCCCCACCTTTTTTCTCCCTCCATCCTTCCTTCCTCCTTTCTCCTGTCCCCATCCTTCTTTCTCCCTCCTTCCTCCTTCCTTCTTCCCTTTTTCCTCCCGCCTTCCTCCCTTCCTTCTCTCTCCCTCCCCCCACCTTCCTTCCTTCCTTCTTCCTTCTTTCTCCCTCCTTCCTCCCTGTCTCCCGCCCAAAGTAACAGGGTTCTGATTCCATAACTTCTTTGGGCCCTATTTAAATGTTGATGCAAATGGATGCAGCGTCGAGGAACTTGTGTTACAACTTCTTAATTGAAAGCGTATTATATACCGAGTTTGAAAGCTTCTCGCGCGCTAAGTGTATTAAGTATATTACATAAAGACCAAGGCTGATTACGGGGAAGACAATGCCATGCGCGCGGGAGAGACTGTAATGGTGGGGAAGGAGGGGGAGGGGAGGGGGTTAGTGGGGTATGGGGGAGGGAGGGGTTTAGGAGGGATGTGGGGAGGGAGGGAGGAAGGATATGGGGAGAGGGAGAGAGGGAGGGGGAGGGAAAGCGAGAAGGTGGGGTGTGTGGGGGGAAGGTATGGCATCAGGGTTCATGAGGAGGGGGAGATGGAGAGGAGGAAGGGTAAGGAGAGGTGAGGGGAGGGCATATTACTGGGGCATAGGAGGAGGGAGGGAGGGAGGGAGGAGGGTATGATTTGGGTGCCCCATGTGACGTAGCAGATTTCTTATTTCATTCATACTTGCAGGCTCCCTTGCTACTGACCTCACTAAAGTACCGTCGAGCAGGTACACATAAATGCTACAATGCTACAATATATCATATACTTTTCGTAGAAACCATAGAACACTACACATTAACCATAAACGGACTAAGTATTCAAAGCCGATTTATTCTTAATCCGATGTGACGAGAAAGAGGGAGATACAGAGAAATGAAAACACTCACATCACACAAAATGGTCCCCGATTTTTGCATTTTTTTCCCTCTCCCCTTCTTTACCTTTCACCCCCTTTATCAGCTTATTTTCTCTCGGTGGTTCAAATACCGTTATGAGGCAGATTAGTGATTTGAATCTCATTAAGACCCAAACTGGCTAATCGAATCGGATTATGGAGCAAACAAGGGATTCGAATCCCCTGATAAAAGGATTCAGTTATTTGAATCCCCGTCGTGAAACGAACCAGCAATTCGAATCATGTTAGGAAGCAAGCCACTGATTCGAATCTCATTACGGAGAAAACCCAGAGATTTGAATATTATTATGAAGCAAATCGGTGATTCGAAGCCCATTGTGAAGCAGTCAGTGATTCGAAATACCATTCCATTAGAAATGCGTAACATCAACCCTTTTAGCACCTACCCTCACCAACACAGTACTACCACTTTTTTTCCTATTTATAATTATACTTCCGCAATATATCCATCCCTTAGCGCACTCCTTTTTTCCGCATATTATCCTATATTTTGAGGTAGTCCGGCAATTTGTCCAAAAGAAAAACAACTCCAAGTCTTTTGAAAACACAATATTTCCGAAACGGTTCGTCTGGTGCTCAAGGACAGCGCTCGTGCATTTCAGGAAGAAAAACCTCCATCCTTTGTTTGTTTCTTGGTTGACTTCTACGCACAATTTATCGGTAGTTGTCTCAAGAGAGGGATGTAGGGTGAAGATGCTTTCATCTGAAGCTGAACAATGGAGCTTGAGAAAGATGAAAAAAAGAACTAAGGCAGTTAGTTAGATATATTGATAAATATATATATACATATATATACATATACATACATACATATATATATATATATATATATATATATAGAGAGAGAGAGAGAGAGAGAGAGAGAGAGAGAGAGAGAGAGAGAGAGAATGTGTTTGAGGGAGGAAATATTCATGATTCGTAGTTAGACTATATTTATATTTTCCTTCCTTCCCTCCCTCCCCCCATCCTCTCTCTCTCTTTCTTTCTCTCTCTCTCTCTCCCTCTCTCTCCCTCTCCTTCCCTCCCTCCCTCCCTCCCTCCCTTTCTCCCTCGTTTCCCCTCTCTCTCTTTCCTCTCTCCTGCTTCCTCTCTCTTTCAATGGCTGAATACATCAACCAGTGAGCTCGCGTTTGTGAATTAAAAATCATTATAGCAACCAAACTCAATGATAACACCATGAACTACCATGAAATGAGTAGCCGCCAGCTGATCGACAATGCTGTAATTGCTCTGTCGACTGAAGCATATTTTAATCATTTTGATTACCGTAATGCATAATTTCCTGCAATGATCACTGTAAAAACATGGAATACTATTATTG
>NC_061848.1:10160362-10162862 GCF_019202785.1 Penaeus chinensis
ATAATAACAATAATAATAATAATAATTATAATAATAATGATAATGATAATGATAATGATAATGATAGTCATGGCTATAATACTAATGCTGCTGCTGATGATAATAATAATAATAATAATGATAATAATAATAATAATAATAATAATAATAATAAAAGTAATAACAATAATGATAACAATGATAATAACAATGACAATAATAATAAAGATAATAATATTAATGACGAACATAATAATGATAATGAAAATGGTATTAATAAAGGTAAGTAATAATAAAGGTAATAATTATAATAACAATAACGGTAACAACAACAATGATAATAATAATGATGATAATAATGATAAAAATAAGAGTAATAATGATAATAACATGAATTGTAATTACACATATTAATATCAAAATGATCATAATACTAATAGTTATAATGATAATAATATCAATACCAACCAATGGTCAATAACAATAAATAATTTCCGTATTCATCTCCGAAACAGCAAAGAAAAATGACCACCAGTTGCGTCGATAAAGAATTTTACAGATTGATTCACTTTATTACGTTTTCAGTTCAGGGTGATCAGAAATTCAAGACGAAAATGTTAAAAGAGAAAGGCTGTTGATTGTATTTTTTTTTTTTTTTTTTTTTTTTTTTTGTAGGGAAGTGTATCGTGGTATGATTTTCATATCTAAATGCTTGTTTGTCTATTTATTTTTATATCTTTATCTGTCTTTCCCTCAATTTCTTTCTTTCTTTCCCTTTCTCTTTATCTCTGTCTCTGTCTCTGTCTCTGTCTCTGTCTCTCTCTCTCTCTCTCTCTCTCTCTCTCTCTCTCTCTCTCTCTCTCTCTCTCTCTCTCTCTCTCGTTCTCTGCCTGTCTCTCCCTCTCTCTCAGAGTCTGTCTGCCTCTGTCTCTGTCCTTCTCTCTCTCTCTCTCTCTCTCTCTCTCTCTCTCTCTCTCTCTCTCTCTCTCTCTCTCTCTCTCTCTCTCTCTCTCTCTCTCTCTCTCTCTCTCTCTCTCTCTCTCTCTCTCTCTCTCTCTCTCTCTCTCTCTCTCTCTCTCTCTCTCTCTCTCTCTCTCTCTCTCTCTCTCTCCCTCCCTCCCTCTGCCTCTCTCTCTCTCTCGATGGATATAAACGCCCATACACACGTACGCACACATAAACACACACACACACACAAAGCCTCACTCAAGAAAATCAATCTCAGCCCCGTACAATGAACTGCTTGTCCACACCTGTCCCTCTGAAGGTCTCTCTTTTCTGTTTCCCTCAAATTCCTGCTTTTCTTCCTTTTTTTCTTGTCGCTTATTTCTGATTTGGTGTCGTTCTTCATCCTTTTGTCTTTATTCTGTCATTTTATTTGTTTTTAATCTACTTTTTTATTTCGATAGGATGGAGTATAAATAAAAGAGAAGGAGATATGGGAGAGAGAGAGAGAGAGAAAGAGAGAGAGAGAGAGAGAGAGAGAGAGAGAGAGAGAGAGAGAGAGAGAGAGAGAGAGAGAGAGAGAGAGAGAGAGAGAGAGAGAGAGAGAGTGAGAGAGAGAGAGAGAAACTGACTGACTAATTGGTATACAAACACACACACACACAGTCACACACACAACCACACACTAGACAGAGAAATAAAGGAAGAGACAGACCAAGACAACACAGAGACAAAAAGAATGACAAAGACAAAGAAAGAGGGAGAGACCGAGATAACCACAGACACAAACACACAAAAAGGCAAGGGCCTAGGCAAACAGTAGAGAAAAGACACACAAATACAAAGCTTAACAGATACACATACAAACACAGACATGGATAAAAACAAACACAGTCATACACGTAAATCAAAGACCTTGACAACCATAGCCACAGACACCGACACAGACACAGCCACAGACACAGACACAGCCACAGACGCGGACACAGACACAGCCACAGACACAGACACATACACAGCCATGGACACATCTAAAACCACAGACAAAGACACAGCCACAGACAAAGACACAGCTACAGACAAAGACACAGCCACAGACAAAGCCACAGCCACAACCACAGCCACAGACACAGCCACAGACAAAGCCACAGCCACAACCACAGCCACAGCCACAGACAAAGCCACAGCCACAACCACAGCCAACAGACACAGACACCGCCCCAGACCTAACCACAGCCACGAGGAGCGAGCCCGAGAGAGGGCCTCCTCAAACCACCAGCCTCTCCCGTGTGCCTCGAAGACGCTGAACATCCCAGGACACAATGCTAAGAAGATGAACCAGACACACGCCTTCGTCCTGGCGTGTTTGATGTGGCCATTGAGGGGAGGTGGGGGCGGGGGGGGGGGAGAGGGGAAGATGAGGGGAAAGGAGGGAGATGGGGAGGTAGGGGCTGTGAGAGAGGGGGGGGGGGAGAGGAGAGAGGGTGTGGGGAGAGATGGGAAAGAAGACGGTGAGGGGAAAGGGGAGAGAGAGGGGAGGTGGGGCGGGGAGAGAAGGGAAGGTGAGGGGAAAGGG
>NC_061848.1:10167862-10169161 GCF_019202785.1 Penaeus chinensis
TCTCCATCACAAAACTTTACAGATACAAAACAAAAAAACACATCAAAACCCATACACATCAAACCCATTAATATACACCACAAACCCCACCTTTAAAAAACAAACCAAAAAAAAAAACTAAATAACCTCCTTTTGAAAACCTCTTCGAAACGAACCACCCGCTCGCATTCGAAGCCAAAAGCGAAGCGCTCCGAACACTGCGACTCCTTGTGTGCGTATGGTAATGGCGGCCGAAGGGGAGAGGCGGCGCGGGACCATAAAATGATTTAATATAAACATATGGACAATTGTAATGGATAAAAAGAGTGAATAAAGCGTCATTAACTCTCCCCCTGTGAGCACCAGATGACAGGGTTTTATGAAGAATAAGAAAAAGGGAAGAGAATGGGGAGGAGGAGGGGGGAGGTCTAAAGCCGATCGGGGGAGGGGTGGGGTGGGGTGGGGAGAGGGAGGGGAGGAGGGGAGAGGGGAAGATTAAAAGGGGAACTCTATCAATTGTCCTTTTTGAGGGATCTAATTTTTTTTTCTCTTTTTTTTTCTCTTTTTTTTTTCCTTTCCTTTTCTTTTCTTTACTTCTCTCTCTCTCTCTCTCTTTCGACTGAGATTTCTAATTGTACTTTAAATTCCCGTTTTCTTTTCTTTTCTTCTCATTTTTTAAAAAAAATTTATATTAGTAAATTTGTCGTTTATGAAAGTAAAATTATGTTTAGCGTTATTGTTTACTGAACGAAAGCTTTTGGTTCTTACTTTCGAACTGGATATTATTTCGCAACAAAACGAGAGAAAGAGAGAGAGTGATAGCTAGATAGATTGATGAATAAATAGATAGATAAATATATATACATATATATATAAAGATATATATATATATATAGAGAGAGAGAGAGAGAGAGAGAGAGAAAGAGAAAGAGAAAGAGAAAGAGAGAGAGAGAGAGAGAGACAGACAGACAGACAGAGACAGAACCAGAGACAGACAGAGACTGAGACAGAGAGAGAGAGTGAGAATGAGAGAGAGAGAGAGAGAGACATAGAGAAAGAGAAAGAAAGACAGAAAAACAATAATAATGATGATAAAGATAATGATAATAATGATAGTAATGATGATAATTATAATGATGATAACAATAATGATAATAACAATAATGATAATAATAATAGTAATGATAATAGTAATAGTGATAATAATAATAATAATAATAATAATAATAATAATGATAATAATAATAATAATAATAATAAGGATAAGGATAATAATAATAATGATAACAATAGTGGTGATGATAATAATAATAATAATAA
>NC_061848.1:10169261-10174261 GCF_019202785.1 Penaeus chinensis
AATCTGCCTTTATGTGTGTGTCATTGTTTGAGTGCATGCGTGTAGTACGTTCGCCTTGAAGTCTGTCAGAATGTGTTGAAGGCACATGCACAGCAGTTGCGTGGAGCTTCATATCAAATTTCCTTTTTCAGTTTTTATGTCATATTTTATAGTCTAGGATTTCCAGCTTTCGACATTTCCTGTTAACAGCCACAAACTATAGCATATACTAATTGCAAAATGTATATTTGTAAGAGAGTTCATAATACTTAAGTGTAGTAAAACATAAGGTGTATATGAATTATGTAGTTATAGTCACAGAATTATGTGCTGTTTACTATGTCATATTCTTGAAATTTGAATAATGCATCATGTTTGTAGATATTAGGAAAATCTATCTTTTTACAGTACTCATAAAATGTAATATATACAATAGATTTTTTTCTACCGATAAGCAAAAATATTATGTACACACTGAAAACTTTCCGTAATCTAATCATAATAAAAACAAAATTACGATATGAGATGTATGTTATGACAGAGAAGTAACAGATGGCCATCGCCTGTATTGTTGCAGGAGGCAGAATGCTCTTGCAATGGAAATATTTTCTCTGAGTTTCTCTCTCTCACTCTCTCCCTCTCTCTCTCTCTCTCTCTCTCTCTCTCTCTCTCTCTCTCTCTCTCTCTCTCTCTCTCTCTCTCTCTCTCTCCCCTCCCTTTCCCCTCTCCTCCTTTCTCCCTCTCCTTCTTTTCTCCTCGTCTCCTCCCTTTCCCCCCTCATCTCCGTCGTCCCCCCCCCCCCTCCCACTTTAACCCCCCCTCTCCCCAAAACTTAAAAATTGTCCACTCGCTCCCCATCAGATATGGTCCGTTTTATTGTCGATATTAGGCTAATTAACGAATACAATAAAAAGGTGTTGATGTTATTTGTCCCCTCTGATAGACTGATTTGCATATCACCCACATCGAGAAACCGTAAAGGATCTCTTCAGGACGCATCACTTTTTTTTTTTTTTTCTTTTTCTTTTTTTTTTTTTTCTTTTTCTTTTTCTTTTTTTTTCTTTTTTTGGTGGGGGGAGGGTGGGTGGGGGGGGGGTAAGATGTAGGGGGATAAGGGTCTAAGGGATGTAAGGGTTGTTGATAGGGGGGAGGGAGAGGGGGAGGGGAAAGGAGGGGGTTGGAAAGTGTTGGAGGTCGAGGTGAAGTGAGGGATATTGGTGGGGAGTTGGGGAGGGGGGGGTGGGGATAAGGGGGTTGGGGAAGGTCCAATTCGAGGTGATGTAGGGGGTAGAGAGGGGTGAAAGGGAGGGGGTTGGGGGAGTGAATGGGGTTACGATGATGTGGGGAGATGTTGGGGGTTGAAGGGAAGTAGGGGAGGGCGGGGAATAGTGAGAAATGGGTGGTGGGGGTAGGGGGTTGAAGGGGGGAGGTCAGGGGGTGGTGGGGGTTGGGGGTTGAAGGGGGGGAGGTCAGGGGTAGTGGGGGTAGGGGGTTGAAGGGGGGGAGGTCAGGGGTAGTGGGGGTAGGGGGTTGAAGGGGGGAGGTCAGGGGGTGGTGGGGGTTGGGGGTTGAAGGGGGGGAGGTTGTAGTGGCGTTAATGACAGCTGGAGGCGTCGGGTGACCTCGGGCAAGAGACAGACAGACAGACAGACAGACAGACAGACAGACAGACATAGAAACAAGTAAACAGCGGAAACTATATATTTTTTATGTCTGTAGTCTCTTTTTTTTCTTTATTTCTTTTCTAATTAGCGACTTAAAATGGGGGGAAAAGTATGTTTATTACTCTTGTTTCGTAATTGGTATCTGTTTTCTAATGATTCCATGGTCTCTGTTTTATTATTGTTGTTGCTGTTATCATTACCGGTATTATTATTATTACTATTATTATTATTATGATTATTATTACTATTATTATTATCATCATTATTATCATTATGATCATTATCGTTATCATGATCATGATCATCATCATCATCATCATCAGCAGCAGCAGCAGCAGCAGCAGCAACATAATCATTATCATTATCACCCATATCCTCATCCTTATTAGCATAATTATCATTTTCTCTTTTACTTTTTACTATAGAAACTAGAACGTCCTTTTCCTTCATTCTATCTCTTCCTTTTTCGTTTTTCCCCTCTACCTTCCTACCATTGCCTTCTCTGTACTTTCCTTCCCTTCATCCTTTCCTCTCTCTTTTCTCCCCATCCCCATCTCCCCTCTCTTTTCTCTCCCTTCCTTCCCCTCCCCCATCCCCCCTCCTCACCCCCCTCCCCTCCTCATCCCCCTCCCCTCCTCACCCCCCTTCCCATCCCATCTCCCTTCCCCTCCCCTCCTCACCCCCTTCCCCACCCCCTCCCCTCCCTCTCTCTCTCTACTCCCCCCCTCCCCCTCCCTCTCTCTCTCTACACCCCCCCCCCTTTTTTCAATTCTTAACGGCTCTTCAAAGTAATGAAGGAAGTACCTTATTAGCAAGTCGTTTCTCTTTAGAACGATCCTAAATTAGGCGATCTGTCCTTGCTCTGTTTTAGCCGCAGTCACTCATCCCATGCCCGGCGCGTGGTGGTAACTGGTGTAAGGAACCGAGGTCAGGTAATGCTTGTGATGGTGATGGTGAAGATAATAGGAACGGTGGTTATTGCGCAGGCATATGTATATAGATGGATAGATAGATGGATAGATACTCACACGCGCGCGTAATGTGTGTGTGTGTGTGTGTGTGTGTGTGTGTGTGTGTGTGTGTGTGTGTGTGTGTGTGTGTGTGTGTGTGTGTGTGTAAATGTATGTATGTTTATGGACAAATATATATCTATTTACATACATTCATATATATATACATACAACATATATGTATATATACATGAATATATACACAATATATATATATATATATATATATATACATATACATATACAAACATATAAATATATATACACACGAAACATATTTAGAGAGAGAGAGAGATGTATAGACTAATATAATATATATATATATACATACATATATAGGCATATATGTGTATATATAAATATATATATATATATATATATATATATATATATTAGTCTATACATCTCTTTCACTCTCTATCTATCTGTCTATATATATATACATATATATATATATATTTGTGTGTGTATGTATTAATATATATATATATATATATTTGTGTGTGTATGTATTAATATATATATGTATATGTATATATATATGGTGTATGTATTTATGTATATATACATATATATGTTGTATGTACATATCTATGAATGTATGTATATATGTATGAATGTATGTATGTATATATATGTGTTGTATGTATAAATGTATGGATGTATGTGTTTATATATATGTTGTATGTATATGTATATATATGTGTATTGTATGTATATATGTTTGAGTGTATGTATATATGCTGTATGTATATATGTATGTGTGTATATATATGATGTATGTATATATGTATGAACGTATGTGTATATAGTATATATGTATATGTATATATACATATATACATACATATATACATATATGTATGTATTTATACATGGATGTATGCATATATATGTATATATATGTATATATATGTATATATATGTTGTATGTATATATGTACGTATATATATATATATATATATATATATTAGTATATATGTATATAGATGTATGCATACACACGCACACACACACACACACACACACACACACACACACACACACACACACACACACACACACACACACACACACACACACACACACACGCGCGCGCGCGTGTGTGTAGATAGATAGATAGATAAATATAGATAGATATGTTTATACATGTGTAAATATATGTACACACATATAAATATATATATTATATATACTTATATATATGTGCATATGTATATATATACATATATGTGTATTTGTGTGTGTAGACTGATAGGTAAGGTATGTATGTATATGATTATATTTATTCCTTTATTTATTTACCCATTGGCATATGTTCATATCTGCAATTGCGTGTGTACAGTATTTTCCCATAATAATGAGTTCCCGATCGAAGCGGGTTCGGCCAAATAGCGGCAGCACCGGTATGAAAGTCGGGCATTTTGCATCGGTGTCTAAAACCGCGGTGTGTGTTAATAAGTGGGGGTTGAAAATATACAGGATGTAGAGAACGATAAGGACAGAGCTGATGGAGGATTTAGCTTTGTGATAGAGAGACTAGTTGAGAAGATACGTGAGTGTAGTAGAGTATTATTGCTTTTATTTTTTCTCTTTTTTTTATGCATTAAAAGAGATTCTGGTGTTTAGCCCTTTTTTTCTTTCCTTCTTTCTTTACTTCTTTTTTTTTTGTCTATTTTCTTAGTCGATGGTATTTACTTTTCTTATCTTTTTATTTTCAAATTCATTTCTATTGCTGTCCCTTTTTTTCTTTTCTGTTTCTTTTTTTTCTTCTTTTCATATGGTATTCTGTCGTGCCATCGTATTTTTGAGGAAATTCCTGCGAGAAGTTTTAATGACATTTGAATGGTGATTAGTAGAGAACGATTTCCTTTGGGACTGATAATAGCCTGCATTGTACTGTCATTATATGAGGCCCATTGCTATTTTACTGCGGCATCTGGAGCTTTTTGGAAAATCCGCTGTGTTGCTGTGTTGGCGTTCGTGTTCTTTTTTTTTTCAGTTGTACTTATGTTTTTTTTTGTTTTTTTTCCTGTTGGTTGTTCCCTTTGTTTTTGTTTTTTTTGTGTCTTATTTTTTGTCCTTGTGGTCTTGTTATTTTTTCTCGTATTTGAGCGCAAAAGCGTCTGTCATGTGTCTGTTCAATAAATGTATATTTTAAAATTTAGCATTAAACGCTAGTTAAGTCTCTCAGTGTATATATAAACACACATATTGACAGACAGATCAATAGAAACCTGCATGTAGATAGATAAATAGATTTGTACATATATAGACAGCTAGATATTCACAAACGCGTATATAAATACATCCTCTCATCCCAATACACTGTGGAATCTTATTAAC
>NC_061848.1:10179261-10182014 GCF_019202785.1 Penaeus chinensis
GAAAGGGAAAAAGAGATGAGGGAGAAGGGGAAAGGAAGGGTGAGAGGAGGTGGAGGGAAAGAAGCGAAGGAGATGGAGAGAAGGGAAAAAAGGAAAGTGAGAGTGGAAGATGTAAGGAGAGAAGGGAGAAGAGAAGGTGAAAATGGAAGAGAGGGAAAGGTAGAGTGAGGTGGAAAAGCTGGAAAATGAAAGAGAGAGATAGGGCAGAAAAGAGAGAAAGAAAGAGTGGAAAGGGGTAAGAATGGAATCAAAAGAGGGAGAGGGCGAAAATAGGAGGCAGAGAGAGAGAGAGAGAAAAGAGAAGGAGAGAGAAGAGAGAGAGAAGAGAGAGAGAGAGAGAAGAGAGAGAGAGAGAGAGAGAGAAGAAGGAGGTTTAAGGTTTTTTATTAAGTCTAAATAGGTATGGGAGTCATTTTTATATCAGTGGAGCATATTAAATGAGTGAAACACATGTATACACGCACTCACGCACACATATGGACAAGCACGCACACACGCACGCGCACACACACCAACAAACACACACACATACACATACACATACACATACACACACACACACACACACACACACACACACACACACACACACACACACACACACACCCGCACACACACACACACACATATATACCGACTTTCAACATAGAGCAAAAAGATAAACAGAGAAACAGAAAGAAAGGCATCATATTAGAGAGAGAAATGTCCAGGCAGACGACAGAAACAGAGCCAAGACAAGAAGAGCAAGGAAAACAAGAGAAACATTGAGAAAACAAAAACAAGAGAGAGCCAGCCAAGGGAATCCGAAGCCCGACGAGAGGAGATCCAAGAGAAAACTTGAGAAGAAATAAAACCGACGATGATCAGAAGTCGAAGGAGAAAAAGAAGGAAATCGAAGGAAAATCCGCGAGATGATCCAACGAAAAATCCAACGAAAGGGCGCAAAGAATCAAGCGAAAATCCCAACGCAAAAAATTCCGCAATCACACCGAAGAAAATCGAGCAATAAAGGCAACGAAAACGAAAAGGGAACACAAGGCACAACCGCAATGAAACTGCCGAAAACCCGAAAAGAGAATCCGACGGAAAACCACAAGAAACCGACGGAAAAAAAACACGAAAAATAAACCCATCGACAAATCGTGTAGAAACCGACGAAAAAACAAAGAGAACCCAACGAAAAACCGCTTGGAAAAACGACGAAAGAAGTGAAGTGAAGAAACGAAAAAAAAAATCTAACGAAAAACCGCAAAGAACCCAATGAAAAAACCGCAAAGGAACCGACGAAAAACCGCAAAGAGAACCCAACGAAACAAAACGTAGAGAAAACCCAACGAAAAAAACGAAAAAGAAACCGACGAAAAAAAAAACGAAAAAGAGAATCGAACGAAAAGCCTCAAAGGAGAACCCAACGAAAAACCGCAAAGAAACCGACGAAAAAACCGACGAAAACCCTTACTCCCCACCCCTCCCCCCCCCCATCAAAAAAAAAAAAAAGAGAAAGAAAAAAAAAAAAGTAGCATCTCGGAGGACCCGGCGGCCGGACATCTCTATCACAGCCTCCCGCCTGCAGAAGGGTTTCATCACGCCGGGCAGCAGAGTCGAGAAGTCATCGTAATACAAAGGAATCTCCGAGTGACGCCTGGAATCCTGCTGTTTTATGAGCCAACAACGCCGGGGCGAAGGACGATGTGAATACAACCTCGGCCGGGCAGGAGGGCGGGAGGGCCGGGGGGAGGGGGGGGGGAGAGGGAGGGGAGGGGGGGGGGACTCGAGCGAAGGACTCCAGGACTCCCGACGATCAAGATAAGGGAGTCATAACCTGGGATGAAGGAGGGGGGAGGGTGGGGGTTAGGTGTGTTGGGGGGAGTGTGGAGGAGAGATGGGGTTGGTGGAGGAGGGATTGGGGGTGTTTGTAGAGGTGGTGGGGGTTTTGGGGAGGGAGGGGGGCAGTTGATGGAGAGTGGGGTGGTGGAGGTTGTGGTTGTCTTTCTGGGGAAGGATGGGGGTAGCGTTGGGGTGCTTCGTGTGAGTTGGGGGAGGGGGGAGGTAGGGGGATGGCAGTCTTCTTGGGGAGGGGGAGGGTAGTGGGGGGGAGGTAGTCTTCATGGGGAGGGGTGTGGCTTTGTCGTAGGGAATGAGGGGGGTAAGGGTGGTCTGGGTGGGTGGGGGGTGGGGGGTAAGGTGGGTTAGTAACCTTCATGTGTGTGATGAGCTTTTTTTGTGAGGTTGAAAATAACATTAATTTTAATTATTCCTTTTTTGATGTAATTGTAGTATCTGTAATTAAGGGAAGCAGACGGGCGCAGAGGCAAAAAGGAGAGGAAAAAAAAAAGAGAGAGAAGAGAGTGATAATAAGCATGTGGGAAAGAAAGGAAATAAAAACAAAAGCAAGAAGGAATTGGGTCAAGCGAGAGATGAGGAGCATAGTGAGCCGTTTCACCACCTTCGAATTCCCATGACCCGCTTCCTCTGCTCTTTTGAAATAGCCTTTGACTTTGACATTTATTTTGGATTTGGAAATTAAGTACTAAAATTTGACATAGAAATTGCCTCGGGAAACCTCGCCCCTCCCCAGCCCCCTCCCACGCTGCCTCGCCTTCAGGGTCTCCGCCACGTAACTGTCGCAGGCGCCGACGGCGATGCCCTGACAAAGGGAGTATGAATCTAAAGACGCCTCCTGACGCAGACCCCTTTGTAGACGCGGCTTACTGTTTCCTCCTGCTTTTGAGAGCTGTTTTTGGGTGGCGCTA
>NC_061848.1:10182114-10187622 GCF_019202785.1 Penaeus chinensis
AGTTGTGAGGTTAAATTAACATCATAATGTATTTCATCTTTCATCTTGTTTTTTAATTGATATGTAGAAGTCATATGATGCATATTGAAAAGCCTTTTCTTTTCTAAAATAGTATGTACTGAAACGGTATTTGTAAAAGCTTAACTTTTTTATGTTAAGAAGGTCTGACTAGGAGAGTGATGAAAGCCTCATCTGCAATCCAGAAACCTATTCTGAGAAGCTAGCTGTCAGGAGAATCAGTATTATATGAGGGCAAAGTGCAGTTTTGTACTGACTTCAAAGCTATACTTAGTAACACCAATATTATATGATCTTTACATGCTTTTTGCAGCTGTATATGAAGCAATTTAAGTACCTATGTTAAAACATTTACCCTGCCTTTGACTGACTCTCAAGGAATAGCCCCCTTTTAAAACCAAAAGATATTTCTGCTTCAAGTAAATGGAATTCAAAGATTAAAGCACAGTGCCTAGATGAGAGGAGCATTGGTAATGACAGCTACTTAGAAAGGTCCCACAACTGATGTATTTATGGTATATTGCAGTAGGCAAGTAGTCGGGCTTGTGAACATGAAGAGGTAATCCAGCAGAATATGGTCCTTGCAATTTATATGAGACAAAGAGGCAACTAAGATCCTTGGTGTTTATTCTAACTATACTCTAGAACTACCACTCCAACTATTGCTAGTAGAGTCATATCTCCATGTACATGAATATATGTGTGTTTCCCTTTCTAACTTAAACAGTTTATTGTTAGAAAGTTCTATACCACTTTATACCCAACCCGTAACATTGGTTATCGATACATGAATGCATTTGCATGTCTTTGTTTAAATAGGGTCCTTCAGGTGGGGAAAAAGACACACCCACCTCAGCTCTAATTGGCCCAAGATAATGACACTTACCGAAAATAACTGCCTGTTCAATACAGTAAAGTTGCTAATTGATAATTCTGTGCTACAGCTAAATGTAATGTTGTACAGGGACGCAACTGTGGCATGAATGTTTTCAGTCATTCCAATATTGTGCAAGAACAATTTTTTTAAATTTTTTGTTTAATTTTCTTTGTTTTGTATTGATTTATTGATGATTTGGGTAGCCTCTGAGATATAAAAAAACATCATTAGTTTAGTTTTGACAATGGAATTAATTAAAGTGAATACAGAAATAACTTTGCCTTAAATTTAGCTCAATTTCTACCATTAAGTACATCAAGTAGGCGCATCTTTAATGAACTAGGAAACTCAGGCTCTGCCATACAAAGAAATATCCACACAAACTCAAAAAAAAAAAAAAGAACGTAAATTAGACAGCTGACAAGATGATCAGCCAAGTTTCAGCACCATCATTTATCAATAAATCACCATTAGTTAGTGATGATTGGAGATTCAGATACATTATTGTAATTAATACTAGCTAGAGTTAGTTGTACCCGCAGACCAGGAAGCTTTCATATATTTGTAAGTTAAGGTACTCGTGCTTTTTGTGATCTGATGTTTATCATAAGGAAATGTGATTATGATGTGTACATTCCTTCATAGCTATCTAATTTTAGATTTCAGTCACAGATATTTTGTATCATGATGATCAGCAGTGTTTGAGCATATAATTTAGAATGTATGTGAATCCAATCTGCATTACAGATAATAGGTAAGATTACTGTAGTTGCCATTGATTGGCTATTTAATTATTTTGAGTAAAAACATTTTGTATCTCATTCACATGATTTTTGAACTGATACATCTGGTGCAGAAATATGTTAACTCACAACCATCTCTCCTTCAGAATCTTACAGCGTTCATCTTCTTGAACCTTATTGTAGCAACAGAAGCTCGAAGCAACCCTTTATTAAGTACAGTTTCTGCAATTGTTTTTAAATGTACACCTATTTTAAGTAAAACATTTATCTGCACTCCAATGACTATACAATGTAAGCTACCTTCAGGCAGTTTCATTGAGATAGATCAAGTGCAGTTTTGTCTTCTCGTTACTTCTCTGATAAATTGATCCATACTAGCCACACAGGAGATAGGATTTTAACATAATACCTATCTATATATTCTATTTTATGATATATTTAAGGCAAGATAAATTCTTATTTACCTGTTTGCCCGAAAAGTTTTTTTCTTTCAATAACATGTGAAAAACCACATTTTCCCATTTATTCACCTTCACCATACTAGTTGTAGCAATTAATATCTTCAATCTCTGAAGAGTTATTTTGGAGAATATGACAATTTCATTACACGTTTTTTATTCATATTTATTCCTTTTTGAATGCCTATACATGATTTTTTAGTATTTATTTAATATCTATCCATGTAATAAACACATTTCAAAGTCCCTGATCTTCCCTAAATTTCTAGGAAGATGCAGTGGTATCCGATGAGGAATGGCATAGTCAGAATAATGCCTTATTACGTAATTCACGCTCGCTTTCTTTCTTCATCCTACTTCTCATCACTCCCTCCCTCTCTCTCTCTCTCTCTCGCTCTTCTTCCTTCCTCTTCCTTCCTCTCCCCTTTCTCCCCCCCTCATCTCTTCTCTTCTCTCCTTCGCTCTCGTCTCCTCTCCCTTTTTACTCCTTCCTTCTCTCCTTCTCCCCTCATCCTTGCAGCAAAAGTTACGGAATAAATCCAGCTTCCTGACTCTTATCCCCTAACGTATTTTTAACCATCTAGAGCCATTAGAAAATTTGAAAGTCTGAATTCTTGAAGTATTGCCCAAAAATCTACTAATTTTATTATACAAGCCAAAATAAGTACCTTATAAGTGAAAAGCTGTTATGTTTATTTATGTGTTACCGGTGTTGACACACTGCTCTAGGTAAATCACAGTGTTGTGGATATGGTACCGAAGCACAAATTAGTTTTCATATCTAAATCTCTTCTTCCTTTTCAAACCATGTGTATATTTTGCTGGATAATTTTACTTCTCATTTCAGAGGTATTCTAAAATGTGGTGTAATAAGAAAGCTATTTTCATATGATGGAATTTAGATTCTTATTTGATGATTTTAGATTTTATTTTTTAGATTTTTTTTTTTTTTTTCTTTCTCTGATCATGAGATTATTGTACATCTACTCTACTCTTAATATTGTTTTAGCTATCTTCTCCCACTACACATATGTTAATAAGGTCTATTTGTAATACTGTAACTAATATATTGGTTCTTGTACATTGATGACTTGAGTTTAAGTTTATCTAGATTATATTTATATATTGATTATGTTTTTTTGTTTTTTTTATGAACATTTCTGATGCTACATATTTGTATTGCACAAAAGATACCAAAATTAATGACCAGGTAATCCAAATATTTGCATTATGTTTAGAATCTTTGGTGCTGTTAAATCCAAATGAGGAAAATTAAACATGATGTTTACAAAGAGAGATTGACATAAAAAGAACGGAATTAATTAACAAAAATCTTAATGATATTATCATTGTATAGACTTTCAACATTCCGAGTTGAATATTGTGTGACCTTATGGTCTTTTTTTACTTCAAGTTAAAAAACTCTTAGAATGGAATGTACAATATTTTTTATGAGTTTTCAAATGTTTAAATGTAGTGTCAAGGAAGGAAATATTGTCATTATTTATCAAAGAAATTTTAGAAACCAGTGAACACATTGATCAAAACACTTTTACATTATGACTGTGTTACTCTGTGATTAGTAAACCTTCAGTATCTTAATTTTATGTAAGAAATGATCATTACTCAATTTTTGAAAATGGATAACCTGCCAAAGAAGAAATAATCAATCAATGTGTCTGTTTTTTGGAGCCACCTCTCATCAAGATCTAATAACTTTATACAAAAAATGGATTGTTTGGATTTTCTCTGATATTGCAAATTGTATTGAGACGCTGTCGTCTAGCTTTTCAGAAATTAACAGTTGTCATATCCTGATTTATTTATTTTTTCTTTTCTAGTTGTAAACTGATTTTGTAACGATCCAGTTTGACCGTATTAATTTATGTTAAATTAAAGCTTTAAATCTCTGAACACTACACTGTTACCAATTGCAAGTAAATAAAAATTAACATAAGCAAATAAGTATTTGATTTGAATTCATTTATGTGTATGTGATTGACTGTGTGCCTGATATGAGCACCCAGGAATTGACTTTGATAGGGAAACATTATTTAATTAGGATCAAAGATCCAAATATCTTGCAAGGTTAAGCAGTGAAACATTTATAAAATCTTCTCTGGAATACAAAATTTGCATATTATGATGTAAGTATTAGGCATTACTCATCACATCACTTCTACACATTGCACATTGAACAATGAACACTGTTCTGCACTGTTAAATCATCATTAACATGAGATAATGTTTTGATGTCATGTGGTACGTCTTAAAATCATCCTGGACCTTGAATATGATGGGTAAATGAGGAATACTCTGTGTTTCAGATGACGTTTCCCCATATACTAATGATTAATAATCAAGATAGAAGCAATGGTGGACATGCTATTCACAGGTGATTTCTGAGAATGAAGGAAAAAGATGAGAACGTCCTGTGAGCAATGTCTAGTTGTTATAATGAAGAGTTTATGAAACCAAGAATATTCAATGAGGGACGAAGGTCAAAAGACACGTCAAGCCTAAAGTACCAAAAGATGGGTTTGAGAGTTTCTGTGCATGATCAACAGAAAAAAACTTACAAATGACTGCGTTCGCAAACATAAAATAAATTGATTGTTTTGCAAATTGGAGCTCCTAAATTTCCATATTTAAATTTAATTTACTAATTTTCATCTGTAAGTATTAGCTTGTCAACTTGCCTATCCACACATTCTCTCTCTCTCTCTCTCACTCTCTCTCTCACTCGCACTCTCACTCTCACGCTCCCTCTCACGCTCACTCTCACTCTCACGCTCTCCTCTCTCTCTCTCCTCTCGCTCTCTCTCTCCTCACTCTCTCTCTCTTGTTCCTCTCTCTCAGGTCCTCTCTCTCTCTACTCTCTCTCTCTCTCTCTCCCTCTCGTTTCTGTCTTCTCTTTTCTCTTTTTTCTCTTTTTCTCGTTTTCTCTCATCTGTTCTCTCTTTCCTCATCTCTTTACTTCTTCATTTCTCTCTTTTCTCTTTTCTCTCCGTCCTCCCTCCTTCCTCTAATCCTCTTCCCTCTTCTCCCTCTCTCCCTCTCTCCCTCTCACCCACTCTCCCTCTCATGGCGCTCGTTTCTCTCTCTCTAATACATACATATATATATATATCTTAATATATATATGATAATATATATGAGATATATATATATGAATATAATGATGTGATATTACATATATATGTATTTATATGTAATAATATAAATATATATATATATATATCAATGATATATATATAAATACACACTTAAATGTATTTACATATAAGGTAGGTATATATGTAAGTATATGTATATTATATATAAATATCGTATTCTAGAATATATAAGTTTAGTATACTAAACACTAAAATATATACATCTATATGTAAAAACATAGTATATGGTTTAGTGT
>NC_061848.1:10187722-10199943 GCF_019202785.1 Penaeus chinensis
TTTGGAAATTTTTTTCCCTAAAAAATGGCAAAAGCGCATTTTTTGGCGCAGTAAAACAATATAAGCGGAGTAAAACTGCCAAATCAAAAAATAACTCGGACACTTTTAAAACCATATGCTGTCAAAGTTTTTGGGATAGCCCCCCAAAACAAATGTACCACTGCCACCCTCCAAAAATTTTTTACTATAAACGTGCATAATGGTACAATAAAGTTTGATGGATGGAATCCTCTTAATTTTCCTAGGGGTGGTACTTTTAATTTATTAGATATAAAAAAAGATAAAAAAACCGATCTTTTTTGGGACCTTTGTAACAAGTAACCCCTTTAAAAAAAGAAAATACTGGAATTTTTTAACATGTCTTTTAATTTTTAGTAGCTTTTGACAAAAAAAGGGGGCAAAATTATAAAAATTTTCAAATTCTTTAGACAAACCTTTTGGGAACAATATCTGCTACAGTCTCTTTTTTCTAAGGCGAAAGGACGACAAGGAAGGTTTATCGAGTTAATGAAAAGGCTAACTATACCCCCCCAGAATTATAAAATAAATAACAGCCCCGATGAATCAACCGCCATGCAAATAGACAATAAGATTAATAAACAAGGGGTGTTGTGTTTTTTAAATTGATTGCGATACCCCTAGCAGTGATAATGAAAAGACGAAAAGATCATTCAATAACAAAGGAATTTAATAACAATTAACACCAAAAAAAATTTTTTTTAAAACTCTTTGATATTTATTATTAACGAAGCAAGCGTGATATTTTTAATTGGGAAATTTTGAATAGAAAATCTGTAGGGTTACCATCAGTAGCACTTGTATGTATCAATAATCAATGATTATAAAAATTTAAAATGTTCAACATATATTATAATTATTATTTTTTTTTCAGATGTCCGTATCCCCAAAGAAAAGAAATAATGGAACTCTACAAAGTAGACGTACCAATACCAAAGTCGAGAGATTTGTGATCGATAATGACTACAATGATTTTTTGTCAAAAAAACCCGATTTATGTATGCTATCATGTGTTTCTTATCCTACTTACTTGTAACTTGTAAGCATTTCCCTACGATTTAACAGGTTATAATGATTATTTAAAGGACATGTATGGTGATGAAAAAATTTAAATAATGGTGATACAAGTGATGACGGTAATAAAATATTTTTTATCGTAAGCTTCCTAATGACGATAATGTTAATGTTTATGGTAATATTACACCAATGTTTCCCTTCTCTTGATAATGCAACCACACCGTTACTTTTTTCGGAAAAAAAAATAGATATGGGTAACTTGTTTTCAAAACACGAGGACAACTAAAACAACTGAAAATATAACTATGGTATTTTATTGTCACCAATTCCCTTTGGGAGTGTATTAAAAGTAGCCAACATAATGATATATTACATTATATATTCATATTTTATTAATATTATCAAAAAAAATTGTTTCTTTATAATCCTAAAAAAGTTATAATATATAATATTTAAATATTAAAAAAGAAGATATATAAGAATTCTATAATAAAAAATTTCTATAAAAAAACTAAAATAAAGTTGCTTCTATTTTTAAAAATTAAAAAAAAAGAAGATATATAAGACCTCTATAAAAAACATTTCTATAATAATACTAAATAAATTGCCCTTTTTTTATAACCTATTATAAAAATAATAATATATATATATATAAGACTAATAGTCCCTCTAATAAAAACTTATCACTTGTCTTTTTTTTCTATCACTTTGGTATAAAAATATTTTACCAAGATATTATTTAACCTTCAACTGGGCGATTTTAGAAAGTAAAAAATAAAGATAAAATATAAACAGATTGTCTGTTCTCGATAAAATAATAATATATATATAATATTTTATATTTTCTCGAAAAGGATAAAAAAATATCGAAGCTGGGGTTGGGGAAAGAAGATTATTAAAATTAATAAATAAAAAATATTTAGGACAGAATCCTAGTTATCCCCTTACCCAATCTTCCTTCCCACAAAATGGTAAAGACTTTTAGCTCTTCGGATAATAAATAAAAAATAGTGTTGACGTTCGGATATAATAATAGCGATATACTAGAATCTCTAGTCAGAGACTCTAAGTTGGAATACACGAAGATAGATATTAAACGATAAACAGGTTCTAAAAGATATAAACGACGATGTTAGTGTGGGCAGGATCAATGGATGCACTACCGATATAAATATGTTACTACTATTAATCCCCATTAATGTTAATGCTGTATAATATTTTACAATAATCGACGAGAACTAACATTGATGAATATAATTATAGTGAAATATATGATTCTTTATATAGTACTATTATTATGGAAATTATTAAAAAAATATATATGAATATACCAATGTTGGATGAACCGCTAAAGCCAATAACATGGAAAGGGACTTGTCCACAGCATGGATGTCACATATATTACCGATGGTCATCCCAGTAGCAATAATGTTAATTCATCTTTACGAGAATGGGCAAGAACCAAATATGATCAAAAAATTAATAGAAATATATATGATTTTTTTGCCTTATAATTCTTATTGTAGAAATGATGAAAAGATATGTCCCGAATATGAAAATGTGGGAAGAATCAATGACATTAGTGTGGAAGGATATCCGTCTTCAATAACGATGATAGATACATTATCACTATTAACTTCAGTAGTATTACTACTTTTAGAGATTTATATCAATTCGGAAGACCTAATCTGGACAGAGGTATTACTCACATCCTCTTTATCGATTTGCGGATTATGGATCATTGTAGAGGTGATGAAAAAATATATTAGGATTGTAACGACATGACAAATCAGTAATGCCAACCCCTAATAGATATTTTGGCTATATATTAAAAGATAGAACACTATATATTTTATCGAACCTTTATTAAACTGGCAATATATAACACTTGTATGTTATCAATAGTATATATAATTATAATAATAAAATGTTCAACATGTGATAAACCGCTATATCATTATCCCATTATATTTTTTCAAATGTTTCGTACCGAAACTCTACAATATAGATATATCGATAACTTTTATAAATATTTCCCTATAATTTATACAGGTTACAGTAATACATTTTATTATTTTTTTAAGAAATGATATAAAATAGGCTTCCACATGTTTCGTTAATTTTTTTAAGGGCCCCATTTCCAATTTTCTGCTATCATTGTGAGTTCTTGTTTGTACAAAGAGAGGATTAATAATGCTAGGTACTAACGTTTTAATAGTCTCTAATGAAGACTTATCAATATCACTTGTCTTCTTTCCTATCACTTTGGTGTGATATGTGTTTATAGTTTTGTTGTTAATGTTTTTTTTTCCCCATTTTACCAAGACATTATCATTATTTTGTACCATTAACCGATTTTGTACCGGTGCTTTTAAAGATTCATCATTAGATAATTTCTTGTTCATTTCTCTCGGCATTGATATGGTTCCTCCGGACACGAGTACATTTACTGGTTTTTTAAGTGTTTCCTTTACATAATTTTGTACTTTACGGCCTTTTCTACGGTAGATACACCGCTTATATTAGTCAAGGTTAAAGATACATGTTTCGCTAATAACTCCTTTTGTATGAGTGGATAATTTTTATATCGAAAAGAAGAAAAAATTCTTTGTTATCATTATCAACTGCTGTTTCATTAACATTTATAGTGTGAGAACTTATATCCGACATTGAAACACCCCTATTATTATAATTGAAACTAATAGAAATCGAGATATTGGTATAAGAGCTAAATGAGCGATTCTAATCGCTGATTTTTGATTATTATCATTTGTGCCTGCTATTGACTTTATATATTCAGAGATAAACAAACATCTAAATCTACGATATGTAGAGTTCTCAGCGTTTTTAATATGCGAAAATGTTGGTAGGCATGAAGATTCATTCATATTATTTGAAGTCATAGCCCATCTAAATTCATTTGTTTCTAAGAATACAGATGGACATTTGTTATCATTGAAACGGCTGCATGTTTTAACACAGTGTTAGCTTGAGTAATATAGGAAGTTTGCTTCGATTTAACAATATCTATTAATGATATCTGTAAAGGTATAATATCTTTTATACTACATTTTTCTATGATAACACTAAATTGTTTATCATCACCAATGTCGAGATCCAAGTTACCGGAATATGAACATAGATACAAGAAAATGTTATGAAACACTGCCAGGAATAGCTCTCTTATATTTCTGTGATTCTGATCATATCAACGAGAAGTTTATCGAGAGCCTCGTAATCATAAAGAGTTTTTGGTTGCGATTGTAAATTATATATTTTTTTATCGAAAGATTGTATTTGTTTAATATTTTTCTTAGATGGACTATCTATTATCAACCACTATTAGAAATTGATCAATACATTCTATCATCACAGATAAAAATGGAAGTTGATAACATATTCTACGTTTCTTCCATATACAAGACGACGGAGCTTTTAATACCAGACTACCGAATATCAATTCGAGGATACAATTGCCATCATCATCGCTTCTCGTCTCATAGATGATCCCCCAGGGCTAACTGAATCGAGATACCGATACCACAATTTTCAACACTGGTAATCAAACCTATTACGGTAAGGTCAAATATATCTCCGATATTGGTATATTTTATAATTATTTCATGATGTCGATTATCATAGTAATTATATTCGACACCATATCTGTATCATGATAGATACAATTCATTATTAGCGCATTCATGAGTTCTGGAGGTGAATTTTTATTATTTTTATTTTCAATATCCATGTTTGTTGATTTTTTGTGACCAGAACATTTTCTATAATCGAATGAGCACCAGATCTACATAAAGAGCATCGAGTAGACATCTTCTCAATGCACGATAAAGGATTATAGCGATTTGTTTACAGTTGTTTCATCATTTAATATGAGCAAAGAATCATTATCTTTTATTTGTGGATTTAGTGAAGATCTAACATTATATAAATTTCGTTGGCTTCTTTTTCTATCATAGGTAAAGTCTGTATAAGGGAAGAATAAATATATACTGAACCAGAAGATAGAGTTGTAAAATGTAACGGATGCAAATACTCTAATTCTTTTTGTGGTATAAGATATTTAGATAATCTGTATTGTATTTTATATCAATAAATTATATTGTTTACTATCTGGAGGAATATAATTGTCAAATGTTTGTCCATTTTCATGGTTTGAGGAATTTCCGTACAAATTTATTCTAATATTTGATTCATCAGTAATATCTTTTGACAATTCGTCATTTGTTAACACATTAGTATAATCGATTAATGTTTGAGGTTAATTTTGACGGATGTCTCATTGTTATCTTCCTACTAGTGGATTATGATCCATTTCTTCTTCATTACGACGGTTTGGTGAAAAATGATTCACTTTACCTTTCTCACAGTTTGATGATGAATATTCCATTTCTTCTTCCTGATGGTTTGATGAAATATGATCTGTATTTTATCATTATTATTGGTCTGTATAACACATCATTGTTTTTAATTTCGGTTAGTTTATCATCACATATCTTCTTAACTTATTTCCATAGTCAGTGACACTATCCGTTATCATCTTCAGGAATTTATCTTTTAGATTGTTATATTTGGTTAAATAATTTTGATTATTTACGATATTATCCATTGACCCACAGGTAATTTATTATATATATCTGATAGTTATTTGGTTCATAATTTAAATTATATAAATTATCAATATCACTATGATTAGTACATTCTTTAATATTCTTTTTACATTTATTCAAGTTCTCATGTAATGAATTATCTATCAAGGTTTTATATGACTTTAGTTCATCTTCATATTTTTAAACATGTTATTGAATTCATCAGGACAATATTCACATCTTGACATATACATTGTCTTGTTTTATTGACGTTGTATTATCTTTGTTTGTTGAACATTGTAATAATATTTCCTGTGTGGAGGTTGACTCAATCCCAATGCCCGTCTTTATCTGTTGATGTTATAATCCTTTCTTTGTGGACGGTTGACTCGGATCGTGCCAGCCTGGGCATATCCAACAGTTGTTGTTGTTTCGGAATGTGGTCGCGTTAACGCTTGCCCCCTCATTTGCTTCAGATATTTTTACATTTTCTGTGTGGATGGGTTACTCAATCCCAACGTCACGTCTTTATCTGTTGATGTTATAACCTTTTCTTTGTGGACGGGTTGACTCGGGATCGTGCCAGCCTGGCATATCCAACATGTTGTTGTTGTTGGTCGGGAATGTGTCGCGTTAACGCTTTTGCCCCCACATTTGCTTCAGACATTTTTTACATTTTCTTGTGGAGGGTTGACTCGGATCGTGCCACCTGGCATATCCAACATGTTGTTGTTGGTTGCGGAATGGGTCGCGTTAACGCTTGCCCCCTCATTTGCTTCAGACATTTTACATTTCAGTGTGGATGGTTGACTCGGATCGTGCCACCTGGCATATCCAACATTTGTTGTTTGTGGTCGGGAATGTGGCGCGTTAACCTGCTGCCCCCTCATTTGTTTCAGACATGTTTACATTTTCATGGGTGGTGACTCGGGATTGTGCCAGCCTGGCATCCAACATGTTTTGTGTGGTTCAGGAATGTGGTCCGTTAACGCTTGCCCCCTCATTGTTCAGACATTTTACATTTTCGTGTGATGTTGACTCAATGGCCCAACTCCATCTTTATGTTTGATGTTATACTTTCTTGTGGACGGTTGATTCGAGATTGCCAGCCTGGATTTATCCAACAGTTGTGTTTGTGGCTCGGGATGTCCGCGTAACGCTTTCCCCTCATTTGTTCAGACAGTTTAAAATTTCTTTGGACGGTTGACTCGGATTGTGCCAGCCTGGATATATCCAACATAGTTTTGTTGTTGGCTCGGGAATGTGGCGCGTTAACGCTTGCCCCCTCATTTGTTTCAGACATGTTTACATTTCTGTGTGGACAGGTTTGACTCGGGATTGTGCCAGCCTGGATATATCCAACATATTGTTGTTGTTGTTGGCTCGGAATGTGTCCCCGTTAACGCTTGCCCCCTCATTTGTTTCAGACATGTTTACATTTTCGTGTGGACGGTTGACTCGGATTGCCAGCCTGGATATATCCAACATATTGTTGTTGTTGTTGCTCGGAATGTGTCCCCGTTAACGCTTGCCCCCTCATTTGTTTCAGATATAGTTAAGAACCGATTCCGATACATTATCAAGTCTTTTGGTATCGGGGTAGTGTCGAGTTATGAATCGACTCAAGTTGTAGTGTATTATATGTCAATGTGGCAAAATTCTGATTGACCCCCTTTTACGATTCCTCCATATTTTCTATCATTATATAGAGTTTTTTTTATATTTTCATATTTAGATTTAATCTCTGTTCATCATCATCATTCATTTTTATATTAATAGAATAATCCATTTGGTCATACCTGATTTGATCTGTCGAGTATTGTTCCACCTGTTGTTGTTGTTCCATAGCTCTACTGTATCGATGATCGTTGAAACATTTATGGATCCTCTCTGAAGGTTGTATTTCATTCCGAAATTTCCAATTTCTATATTTGATGTTGATGCTATCGAATATGTGTTGTTGTTGTTCCATAATTCTACTGCACCGATAACCATTGGAATATTTATTGAATCCTCCTCTCTAAAAGGTTGTTTTATCATTATTGTCCTTGTTTTCAAGCGATACATTAGAATCCATTACCGATGGAAAAGATTGTTCTATTATATTGGTTTGGGTTTCGTATAAGAGAGGTATTTTTAATATTAATCACTCATTACTTGATTTATTGTCCCTATTTAAATATAAATAAATCCATTATCAGAGAATTTATTTTATCTTCTCAATATATATAATTATTTCATTCATATATCATTAAAATATTTCCCATGTGTTGATATATAGTATCTATTTTATGTTTAGATGACATTATTCTCTATGATTCTTTCATAAATGATACACATAAATCGAATACCTCCATGTTATTCCATTTACATTTAGATATATATTGACAATTTCAATAAACATATCAACACATTCATTCCTATCGCTTATATATATTGTTCATTTTATTTATTATTTCATCAACATATGATCATAATTATTAATATCCCATACTTCATCAAAAATATACTAAAGGAATCCCGGCTTTGAGCTAATGTGTAACAGTATTACCATATTGTGATCAATTCGGCATTGGTTAACTCATCAAGCTACTATTAAAATATTCATCTTATAATGATTCTATTTATTTTTATTTAGAATATCACTTCCCCAAGTCATTTTTATATCTAAAATGGTATCGTATATGTTTCTCCCATGTGTATTTTTTATAATTTTCTTTTATATCAACTTCACCAAAGAGGTATCGGTGTCTATCTTCTAATTTCTTTTGATTTGATCATCGTTATCAAAAATACGCTTCCTCAAGAGAAATCTCAAGTATGTTTTTCATTCCAAACAGTAATATATTCGTAGATCATTAGAATTCATTTCACCATTAATAAAATAATTCATAAATAGATTCAGTGTTTTTTTCGTTAGTGGATTTTCGATTGGTAATGTCGAGATATTTGAAATCTTATTTACTATATCTTTTATTCCTAATTTGCGATCACTAAAATAATCATCATTAGTAAAAAAGGAAACATACCTAAGGTACTTGCTATTTTTTCTATAATATCGCATTGGCACGTTTAAATAATATATCATTATTATGCTCTATTATAGAAGCCAAGTATTGTAAATGATTAGTGACCAAGCAAATATTTACATGTCATAATCCAAGAGACCGTAACCCCATTGATAGTAGAAAGAAAAGAGGTATGAGATGAATATATCATCAATATCTCTCTAGAGATGAAGCATACAAATAAACTGCAAGCGAAATAATATTAAAATTTGTTATAGCCATATCATTATAGACGGTTGAATATTTGAAGGCAACACCACAATTCTAAGAAAAATGAATGCAAATATATTCGAAACAAATTAAGCATACTATATTCGTTACAATATGGTGTATTTAAATTATATAATTCGTATCTTTATCACAAGATTCTTCCACATGAGATAAATTGATCAAAGAACGTAATGATAAAAAGATATTAGATATAATATCAATATTCTTTTGTAGCGTATTATTATTCGTAAATATACATTGTAGTTTTTTATTATATCATCAATATCGGTCGATATATCTGGTATATATTTTTGTGAATCGATATCGAGATATCGTTTATCCTAGACTTAAGTTTTTCATCTTGTATAATAGTTTTACATTTTTGAAAAAATCATCAAATTTTTCAATGTTAAAATTAGACCCAAACTATCAGAAGAAAATAAATCATCAAAATTCAAAAGTTGTTGCAACAAATTCCATCAAATCTGTCTTATTAGATATTATGTTTATATCATATAAATATTCAATTGCATCTTTGATATATGAGGTGGCTAATTTCGTTAAATACCATATCTCATCGATAGATGGATCAACTAATAAAGGAGAAGAAATACCCTTGAGTTTATCTTTCAATGTCTGGTTATCGATGTATGATTTTAAACCGAAAATAAATCCTGAAAGATTATGACATGTACCCGTCATTAGAAAATAGCTCGTCAACCTATCCTGGATAAAACAGAATTAATCCAGAATACATAGATCTTAACCCTCTTAATAATATAATTTTTCAAATATTCGATGTAGTTCATATTAAGTTGATTGTCGATCCGTGACTATGTCAATATTATCACGATCCGAAATTGAAAAATTTTGCACATATTTCTTTGAATTACTATAGACATAATGAGTGATAATCTGAAAAGGAAATGTATATTAATATCAGAAATATTATATTTTTCTAATAGGGGACGAAAACATTGAATACGGTTCTGTTTAAAGGCGGTGTTTCCCTCGAATAAAGATCAAGTTAAAACATAAATTTGTTGTTAGAATCAATCTTGATAAACCTATCATTTTTAATCTATCTCATCAATAACTTGTTGTGTTACTGTATTGTTAGAAGTGAGTTATTCGAACCATGTATATATATTTTAAACACACCAAGATTAACGGTTTTATATCTACGATATTTTCAATAATTTCGAAATTATTAAAATCGTTATTATAAATCTATTGCTCCATCTGAATAAGTAAAATATAATTTTATTACAATACTTTAAAAAATAATAAATTAGGGTTATATAATAATGAATGTAAACATGGATGCCATAATAAAAGAATTTTTTATTTCGAATAATGATATTTGCTTATCGCGCGCAAAGATTGCGCATCTCACTGGAAAACACATCTTTGTTAAATTTAATTTTCTTGGTAATGTTATTTAATATACAATTTTCATAAAAAGAATATTTGGAATCATCATTAGTTATAAGGTCATTATTTATTGTCATCAATAGGTGACACCTTTATTATTTAGAACTGTGATTCGATATACCTCAATTGATAATATCTAAAATATATTCATTTGTTAATTTTCAAGACATATGATATTTCATTATAATATAAAACAAAAAAATCTCTTCCAAACAAAGTTTTAAATTACTTTAAATTATATTTTTAAAAATTATATCCTTCATAAAATTTCAAAGGGGTTTTAATTTAAACAATCATACTAGATAATTGAAAAAATTATCGGGCGATAGCGTTATTTTCTAAATTTGCTTTGTTTATCATCATTCTTCAGGACTGACAAGTGGGTGTTTTTTTTCAATATCAATTTAACAAGACCGGGATTGTAAAAAGGTTATTAAAAAAATTTTAAAAAATAGGGGTATATCCTCACTATCAATAAAAATAACGAAACATATTTTTTTAAAATTTAAAAAAGATTTACAATTCTTTTTTCTGATCTTTCCCTAGAAAAAAATTTAAATCTTGTTTCGCTTTCCCCTGAAAATATCTGCTGTTTTTCTTTTTGTATTTTGATCAAATATTTTCTTTTTACGGGGTGGTATTTCTAAAATTTCTTATTTTCTTTAAAAATAACAATATTCGGTTGTGTATCTTATCAATATTTTTTCTTTTTAAGACTTTTTTTTTTAATTTTGTTTTACTTTGATTTATCCCTTGTTTTTTTTTGATCATCATTTTTTTTTTTTTACAGTGGTATCTCTTTTCTTTATTTTTTTTTAATTGTGCTTTTCGGCGAAATTTTTTTGATCATCATTTCTTCCTTTTTTCAGGATATTATCTCTACTTCTTCTTTTTCTTTTAAATAAAAAATTTTCGGGGTTACTTGATCAATATTTTTTCTTTTTACAGAAAAATTTGGTTTATTTTTTTTGTTTTATTTTTTCAGTACCTTTTTCTTTTTTTTTTTCTCATTTTTTATCTTTTCTTTCTTATTTTTTTCACTTTGATCAGGATCCAATGATACTAGTAAGTAATTTGATCAATATTTGGTCTTGTTGCTATTTTTCTCTTCTAAATATTACTTTGATTAATATCTACTTTTTCATTATCACTAGTTTTTTTCATCTTTTAAACAATCTCCTTTCCATCTGCCCCTTTTATTATTTTTTCATCATCGCCCCCCCGGGGCCCCCCGACATCTATGGCTTGTACTTTGGGCCCATTATTTTTACTATTTCATTATACGTTTCTTTTAAATTTTTTTACGCTTCATCGGCCATATCTGTTATTTCTTGCTCGATAGGTTTCTTTCTTAATTTTTTCAGACTGGAATTCGTTTTCCGGGATCCTCTTTTTTTCTTTTTTTTTCCCGGGTTTTTCAGTATTTTTTTTTTTTTGGGTATATTTATACTATCAATTTACTCGATCATTATTTGCTTCATTTTGTTCAAAGGGTTTTTTTCTTTTTTATTAAGATGAATTAGGTTAAATTTGAACGGAGTGGGGTATCGGCAATAAAATATTGCCCTTGTCTACTATGTTTTTGTTAAAGTTTGTTATTTCACCAAAGAGAATCATCTCCTGTAATATTTTACTTTTCTTTTCCCCCATTATTAAATTTTATATCAATTTTTTTTATTTTTACTAATAAAAAAAAATATATAAATTTATTTTATTTCTTTAATAAACTAATTTTTTAAAAAAACAAAACAAAATTAAAAAAAAATTAATAATTTATACTTTTTACTATAAATATAACAAAAAAATATAAAATTAGGGGCTATAAATCATAAAAAAAAATATAAAATGGTTATAAAAAATTTGAAAAAAT
>NC_061848.1:10207543-10227543 GCF_019202785.1 Penaeus chinensis
ACAAAAGGCCTTTATCTTAAAGATTTCTCTGTGTGTGATACTAAGTATTTATCACAATTGTTTAAACAAATATGGGGAAAAAAATTAAGTGAAAATGCCAACAGTTTGGTTGATAGATATTAGAAACAAAAGTATATTGTTGAAATGAACGGTAGATATTATCATCATTATTATTAACAAAGTAATTCATTCATTTATTTTAATCATTTACTTTTTGGGTAACAGAATACTAACAAGCATTCTTTCTTTTTGGGGTTGGGGGGGGTTGGGAGGGGGTAAATCTACAGTAAAAGGGGATAAAGACAATCAATTTTCCTCCTTTCCTGCTGGCATATTGCTGGGGGTTTTATTTTTAAAAGCTGTGTTATGATTTCATTGACTTGTGATGAATCATGTGCAAGTTGACCTTTAATGGTTTATGGAGGTGATGTGATGTGTATTAAATATATACTTTTTCCTTCTTCTTTTTTCAAGGAGAGCATATAATATTCACCTGCTATTCATATAATTATTTTGTCTCAGCCATTCTTATTTATTTATATAGAGGCAGAATTTCTCTCTCTTGTACAAAATGTTAAAAAATTAAATTTTGCTGAAATTATTTTATCACTGACAACTTTTTCTATTGCATTTCTTAACCATTCTTGTTGTATACTAAAGAAGGTCAATAAGAGCAGCATTCCCTACAGGTGGGACTGGACACTGACACAATGAGGCATGGCAGCTGTCAAGACTCTGTCCCGCGGAAGAACCTCTCCTCGGGCAAGCTACGCCGATGCCCCCACTGCCCTTATGTCACTACTTATGCCACCAACATGAAGAATCATGCCCTTACACACACAAAAGAAAAGCCCTATGCCTGCCCGTACTGTCCTTACAGATGTATACAGAAAGGGAGCCTGAAGGTTCATCTTTGCACACATACAGGAGAAAAGCCTTATTCTTGCCCACACTGTCCATATCAATCTGCTGATAATGGGAATTTGAAGAGACATATTGCTACCCATATTAGAGCTTACTGCAAGAGATACAATGTTTAAGTCAGTCTGTCAGTTTTATTTTATTTTATTTATTTATTTTTTTTTATAGAAAACTTATGATTATTTAAAAAAAAAAAAAAATCTATACATGTGTTTAAGGACTTTAGGCTTCAGAATAATTTCAAGTTCTGGATATTTTGTAGTCATAGTAAGGTGTGGCAAGAATAATTTAATGGACATATAGTTTGAATATACAATTATGTTATTTATACTAAATATTTGAATTAGTCAAAAATAAAGGAGTTAAAGTCTCTTATCAACTGGGGACAAGATCAGAGGACTGGTAACTGGATATATTAGTATGGAGTTGTGATGTCTCTTATCTATTTCATATCTGTGCAATTATCTCATTTTAAGACAGCTGTTTGAAATGAGAATTATAGTTGCTCTTGTACAATTTAACATTGTAGAGCAGTTTTATATTATGTAGCTTTTCTATCAGTTACTGATCAACACTTTGTTTAATGTAGTTGATCTGTGGAAATGTGTGACCTTGATAATTAAGTATAACTTTTTTTTTTGTTGCATTAATAAAGTGCCACTAGGAATTATTTTTCTACGAATTAGTATTTTTATTCAAACCTATATAGGCCTTTGCCTTTATTCTAAAGTATTTTCTTTTTTTCTCTCTCCTAAAAAATCCCAGATAAGTTGATTGATATAGAAAAATACTGATTAGTCATTTTTGTGTAAAGAGTGAAGATTTTTCATGAAAATATTTCTTGTCTTTATTAAGCAAGTAAAAGAAAGAACCACATATCTGTACTTTTAATTTCATAAAATGAGTGCATTACAGTGTAAGCACAACCTGTGAAGCTCTGTTATTTAAAGGTGCAGATTACAGTGTACCATACAAACTTTTTCAGTCAATTTAGAAAGTTATTAAATATTGTTCTATATAGTAAAAGAAACAAGGATCATATTACAGAAGTGAGAGGCCAATGCACTTGGTTCTGCTGGTTTTGTATCTGAATATTCTTAAATGAAAGTAAGTAATGCCTTATCCATAATGGTAGTTTTGTAAATAAGATATTCAATTAGATATCATATGGATGAGTATGATTTCATATCATTGTTTTATTAATGGACTTTCAGTGTGTAGTTTTTATTTTCATTAATTGAAAGGGAGACAAACAATAAGAAAAAATACTTATAAATTGAAATGGAAAATGTGTTGTTAAAACTTAAATATTTGATAAAAAGAAAATTAGAATGAATGAAATATAAAGGTGGGTCTGTTCTAGCAATTTTTGAACATGGATATTAAAAAGAATGTAAACCAAATGCAGTAATCCCACAGAAAGATATGAAATATAAGAAATTAGAAAATAGATAAAAACTAGAATGATGAGGTAAGGATGCAAAGTATGGACATATAGCATATACAAAGTTAAAGCAGTCTTAACCAAATTGGGCTTATTTCTTATTGTAAGTGTTAGGAATTGTCTGTTAGTCTGAATGTTTTATACAATCATGTCAGTCTAGTGTTTAACATCATCCAGTCATATGTCTTTGTCTTTTAGGGGAAAATAAAGGGAAAAATGTAATCAATGTGCATGCAGATAATTTTTGTTTTGTTTTTGTTTTTCAAATATTTATTATACTCTTCACACATTTTTTAGTAGTATACAATAATTATGCTTTACTTTATTTCTGCCACTAAAAACATAGTTTCATTAACATATTTTCTTCTAGTATTTGTGTGAAATCCATTTAACTTTTCATTTAGACATTAAGAATGAATGGTGTGTTCTCATTTTCTTCCATTCTTTTCTCTTCTTTCAGTTGAGATCTGTATTATCATTTTACTACTTTCTTTCTAATGTAGAATATACAGATAGCTCACTAACTTGATATATACAGTAGTAATAAGTTGTGTCACTTGGTTAGATAGTAGAGTTAACTGCAACCTGAGTAGGAAACACTATTCATATGATGGCTTTGAAGAACTGAATTATGTCTGGTAAAGCATTCCTGTTATTCAGGTAGATAAGAATAGTCACTGTGGCCAAGTAATTTTCAGTACTTAATTGATAATTTTGAAAATTTTCTGTCAAAAAAAGTGTTAGTTTCTTTTTGTGGAAAACCATAGAGACAAAGATTAAATATATACACACAACCAATAGTACTTAATTTAGCAGTTGAGTGTACTTAATGTACAGATGAACTACAAATGTGCCATAACTACAAATAAGCTGGGCGTCCCCTACAGGTGGGGCTGGAGAGGACTGACCGGGGAAGAGTCGCTGGAACCAAGAAGACTGCCAACAAAAGATTGATACAGTGTTCCCACTGTTCCTTCTCCACCAACCATGATTACAGCTTCTTAAGACATATGCGGACACATACTGGGGAGAAGCCCTACTCCTGTCCCTACTGCTCCTATCGTTGTAGAGAAAAATGCAGGCTAAACCTTCATCTCAGAACTCATACAGGAGAAAAGCCATTTTTTTGCCCATATTGCCCATACCAAGCTGCAGATAATAGAAATTTAAAAAGGCACATGGTGTGTCATGATAATAAGGATGATCCACAGGAGGATCCTCTTAATATTTAAGATTGGAAGTTAGCATAGGTTAAGACCAACTTACAGAAATTTTAGCAAGACTAAGTGAACTTTGAAAAATATCAATGTGTATGTTAATGAGGAATTTCTTGCACTGAATTTCCAATAATTAATTACCTGAAATTCAAAGAGTGAGACAAATTTCTCAAATCTTCATGGTGCAGAAAGAAGTCAAATAGGAGAAACACACACGCACACGCACACGCACACGCACACGCACACGCACACGCACACGCACACGCACACGCACACGCACACACACACACACACACACACACACACACACACACACACACACACACACACACACACACACACACACACACACACACACACACACAGTACATAGTACACAGTACACACACACACACACACACACACACACACACACACACACACACACACACACACACACACACACACACACACACACACACACAGTACACACACACACACACACACACACACACACACACACACACACACACACACACACACACACACACACACACACACACACACACACACACACACACACACACAGTACACACACACACACACACACACACAGTACACACACACACACACACACACACACACACACACACACACACACACACAGTACACACACACACACACACACACACACACACACACACACACACACACACACACACACACACACACACACACACACACACACACACACACACACACACACACACACACACACAGTACACACACACACAGTACACACACACACACACACACACACACACACACACACACACACACACACACAGCACACACACACACACAGTTCAGTACACACACACACACACAGTACACACACACACACAGTACACACACACACACATACACACAGTACACACACACACACACACAGTACACACACACACACAGTACACACACACACACACAGTACACACACACACAGTACACACACACACACAGTACACACACACACACACAGTACACACACACACACACACACACAGTACACACACACACACAGTACACACACACACATAGTACACACACACACAGTACACACACACACAGTACACACACACACACAGTACACACACACACGGTACACACACACACACGGTACACACACACACACGGTACACACACACACACGGTACACACACACACACAGTACACACACACACACAGTACACACACACACACAGTACGCACACACACAGTACACACACACACAGTACACACACACACACACACACACACACACACACACACACACACACACAGTACACACACAGCACACACACACACACACACATACATACATACATACATTCATTCATTCATTCATTCATTCATTCATTCATTCATTCATTCATTCATACATACATACATACATACATACATACATACATACACACACACACACACACACACACACACACACACACACACACACACACACACACACACACACACACACATACACACACATACACATGCAGTACATACACACACAGTACATACACACATAGTACATACACACACAGTACATACACACACACACATACCTGCATGCGCACACACATGCCTGCACAAGCACACACGGACCTGCACAAGTACACACGTGCCTGCACAAGCACACACGCACATGCCTACATGCACACAAACATGCGTCTGCACGCACACATTCGCAGATATGTGCAGACGCGCACACACAGATACACATGTACAGGCACATGCACATGCTCAAGCACACATGTGTCTGCACACACACATGTGCAAATATGTGCACGCACACACACGCACGCACATGCACACAAGCACACGCACAAGCACACGCACAAGCACACGCACACACACACACAAACAACACTATACTAACTCTCCCAAATTTAACAAATAGAAACAATATGCAGGTTTTCAACTCTCAGGAAAAATCCCCCAAGTTGGCTATTTTCCTAAAAAAAGAAAATATGACATTTGCTTTTACACATCAAAACAGACCAACAGAACATAAATTTTGAATTCCTTTCTTTGAATTTTTACTGTTCAAAGAGACATTCATGGAATATTATGCTGATATCATGAAAATTGAATATGTTGAGAATATTTTGAAAATAGTGGAAAAGCTTTTTAGTTTAGTCCTCTCGTTTGAAAACCATGTTATGGAAATTCAAGTTCTTTTGCATTTTTACATTTGGCTTTGAACTACTTGTTATAAACTGTTTGACTCCACCCCAAAGTTGCTATTTTCATGGAGAATTAAGAAGTTTAAAGAATAGAGATTAAAGAAAATAATTAATACAAAGCTGCTAAGATTATATGTTCAATGAAGAGGATAAAGACAAGCTGCTTTGATGAGAATATTATATTTGTTTAGTGTAGATATAAATTAGACCGTCCTAGGAAATAGGTATTTCAGTATTTGGTTTTATTTTTCTAAATTATACATAACAAGACCTTTATCAACATTTTTCTCGAGACTTGAATATAAAAATTTGAATTCCAACTTTCTCTTGCAGTTTTTAACATGATTCTATAAACATAGTAACTTAAAAAAAAAAGATTATTTATCCATTTACTTATTTTTAATTTTTTGCTTGTGTTTTGTGTGAGAGAAATCTTGGTAACGGAAAAGATGTAAAATTTATGATAGATTACATGAAAAGGGCGTAAAAAACTATTTTTTTTTTTATATAAATGTTTTGTAAGAAAGTAAGTTAGATTGACATTTGGCAGTAAATTTCAGGCCTGAACTTTATTAAGTGAGATTCTTTGAATAATATATTTTTTTTTGTAATTACTGCTTTGAAACCACCTTATTATTTGTTCACTAATCATTGAACAAGAAAGAATTCTGATTGTTTAGAGAGGAACCTCTGTTGATGATTTTGTTGAAAACTAGATACAGAGGAATCTTTTTTTCATTATAAAATTACTCTGGTATAACAATATCTTTGAGGAGTAGCCATGCAGTAGGAGTAGGAGAGGAGGAGAGGAGGAAAAGTAGAAGAGGGGGAACAGAAAAAATAAAAAGGGTAGTGAAGGAAGGGTGTTGATGAGGATTGGAAATATAAATGGTTGAAAACCATGGCTTACCTGCCTTCTGGTTTTATCACACTATGTGCCAAATGTTGAATAATGTGTAAACCTAACTAAGGAATTGCATCCTTTATACAAGAGAGCATTGCACATTACAGAGGATGTGCACCATTTAAAGGTTATTGGTAAATCAGGGAAAATCCTGATTTCTTTTTAAGTTCATTTGTGAAAAGAAATATGGATTACAGCACTTGAATTACACCATTATATTGTTAAGTGTTGCTTACTGTTTAGAGTATATAGGATGTAAAATGTAAATACAGTGCCATTTTATTTCTGTTAATTATTTCCTTTGTTTAATCTACTCTTATTTGTTAGTATAATGTCAAGTGTTGATGCATGGACGAGTGTGAATTTTACTTTCATTGTTGAACTAGATTTCTTTTGATATTTTAAGATGATTTAAAGTTATTTGTTGATATGAGTGACAGCTTTGATATTGTTTTTCCAGTAGTTATTACTTGTAAAAGTTTGAAGGAATAAAAGAGTTTGAAGAAACTTGGGCAATTTGTTTTCTTAGTTGCTTGTCAGTTTCATGTACTACATATATTCAATGGCTGGTGAGTATCAGTGCTAATAATCTCATTATTTATTTAGTTATTTACTTTGTTCTCAGTTTATTCTCGTTAAAAAAAAGAAAAAGAAAAAATCTTACATTATGGTGGACTATGATATATTTGAAGTATTCATTATAGGAGTAGAAATATCATGGAAAGAGAAATGGAAGTGTTGAAACCATGGAAATACAGAATGATAAGTTGGTATGATTTTCATTAAGATATTTTTAGTATCTTATATTCTTTCTCTTGTATTTCCTGTTCTCTCCTATTTTTTCTATATTTTGTATTCATTTATTTATTTCAATTTTTTTTCGGGATTAATTTTAAAATCTCTTATATTGACAGATAATTGATATATTTCTTATTCATATTGAATCTCTTGTGCATATACTTATACTTATATATACACATGCAAACATGAGACCTTCCTTTAGGCAAAGAAAGATTTAGGGGAAATCACTATTATCTATCCTGATGATAGCTTTTAAGGTGAAATTTTATTCTTTTATGCTTTTGTCTGGAGTACTGTAAGTAACTGGCAGGCGTCCCCTACAGGTGAGTCTGGATACAATCGGTCAGATGTCCAGCATGGCAAGAATCTCAGGAGCTCCGACGAATGCCTCAACAGGTGTGAAGAGGCATCTGTGTATCTACTGTTCTTATTCAACCAACAGTCATTTCAGTCTGAAAGAACATTACCGTATACATGTTGGAGAGAAACCTTTTTCTTGTCCTCACTGCTCATACAGATGTAAAAAGAAATTTAACCTTAAAGTACATCTTCGAATACATACAGGGGAAAAACCATTTTCTTGTCCACATTGTCCCTACCAGTCTGGTAATAGCAGTCATGTGAACAGGCATATACGAACTCATTTTTAATCAGAATAATTTTTTGAGGGTAATAATTCTAGATTCCAAAGACTAGTTATTTGTGATATCAGTTTGTAAAAGATTAAGGAAAATTTAGTTGTATACTATGTCAAGAAAAGTTCCACACACGTTTACATTCATGATTACATACACATACACATAGACATGCTCACGCACACACACAAACACGTGCACGCGCACATGCTCACGCACATGCACATGCACACGCACATGCACACTATAGTTGGTATATGTGTTTATGATTATATCATTGTGCCATTTTATTTTAGATTATTTTTGATGCCCCTAATAGCTGTAATCAATGCTCACCTTGTCTTTTTTTTTATTTTTTTATAAGATCTTAATGTATTATCAGTTTGGTTTAAAGGACAGAAGCAAGTTTTATGATTTTTGAAAATCTAAAGAGGAGTTCTGAATTTTGCCGTTTCAATTCATATAGGAAACAAAGCTAGATTGTATGTCTACATTTAAATATGCATGAGATCATGAATCATGAGAAATTGATGTGCAGAACGATTATCAATATTCTTTGTGCGATATTACATTTCCAGTTAACTTTTGTAGGTCTTAATGAAATGTAGATTTATTTTATTTTAATAGTATTATATAATATATATATGTATATGTATATATAATATATATATACATATATATGTATATATATATATATATATATATATATATATATATGTATATATATATATATATATATATATATATATATATATATATATATATATATATATATATATATGTATATGTATATATATATGCATATATATATATATATTATCAATTCTAGGTACATTATACTGGAGAAAGCAGGGCCCATTTATCACTTTTGGGCCCTGGTACTTGTGTAGTTTCAGCCTTTTCCATGTTCTTCCTCTGTCCCTCAGATAGAAGAGCTAGATCCCTGAAGCATGTTCAATTCTTTGCTTTGGTTAAGTTTATGATAAGAAAAAGCAAGCAGTAACACCCCTCCCCACACACACACACAAACACTCCCTCATGCTTGGACCCCAGGCGTAGAAGAAATTTAGATGTTGATGTCAACGTAGAAATTTACCAGATATATGGATTTCTTTTAATAGTCAAGTTTCATATTTACAAAATTCATGACCCAGCTCAACTAAGGTGACTTAAGCATTAGTTAGCTGAATGATCTTATGCATCCATACTCATTATACTCCGAGAACTGGGTTGAAATTATCAGGATTTACAGGTTTGAATTCAGTTGAAAGAATTGTAAAGAACTAATAGCAGGAGTAAAGCTCATAAGGAGAAACATGTCTTTGATAGGTTTATTTCATAGATGATGTAGAGATATTTACGTATCAAAACATAGGGCCTGACATCTGTGCAAACAAATAATTATCACTTATGCATACATATATATGCATTATATATATATATATATATATATATATATCATGTATATGTATATTATATATATATATATATATATATATCATGTATATGTATATTTATATATATATATATATATTTATATATATATTAATACATAATCATACATATATGTAATTTATATTAATATATAATTATATAAATGTATATATATTTAATTTTCTATATATTGATTATATATATGATTATATATATATTAATATATAATTATATTTATAAATAAATAATCATAGATATATATTAATATATAGTTATATATATATTAATATATAATCATATATGTATCAATATATAATTATATATATAATTATATGTAATATATAATATATATATATATATATGGAATCTATGATATATGATGTATATAGTATATGGTATATGGCATATAATAAATAATATATAATATATAAAATATATAATATATAATATATGATATATAATATATAATATGTAATGTATAATACATATATTTTTAAATATATATATGTATATATATATACATATATACATATATATATACACATACATACATATATATATATATATATATATATATATATATGTATCTGTATATATAATATATATATATATATATTTATAAATATATATATATATATATATATATATATATATATATATATATATATATATATGTATCTGTATATATAATATATATATATATATATATTTATAAATATATATATATATATATATATATATATATATATATATATATATATATATATATATATATATATATATGTATCTGTATATATAATAAATATATATATTTATAAATATATATATTTATAAATATATATATATAGATATATATAAATATATATATATATATATATATATATATATATATATATATATGGTAGAAGGGACATATGAGAATGATTTCAATGGTGTTTTTACATCTGTATGTGTAAGGCTGTGTCACTACCTCTGTCAGTGTATTTTGAGAATTGGATAATTTGTACATCTCATATCTGTCTAAACATGTGACAAGAAAGTCTTATGTATATCTACAATTACTGAGTCTATTTTTTGTGTGTGTGTTGATTAACACCTTTTTTTATGTAACACTGTTGTGAAATCTTCATCATTATTATCATTATTGCTATTATGATTATAATAATGATAACAATAATGAAGAGAAAAAAAAGTGATTATAATGATAATAATTATAAAGATAATAGTATAATTTTGTATGGCTGTGATAATGATATTAATGATGATAATATTAGATATAATAATAACAGTGTAATGATACTGATATTTACCTGTGATAATGATGATGTCAATAACAAGTAATAACAGGAGTAAAATAACACTATTATTACCATTATTTATCTTCACTATTTTATTGTTGGTGAAGATGATGTTGATGGTAATGATTATCATAAAATTTGCTATTACTATCTTTATGATTTTCATTGTTATAGTTATTGTTCTTTTTCACATTAGTATTACCATTACTGTTTTTTTATCATCATCATCATAATCTTATGATTATGCTTATGTTTAATCATTATTATTATTGTTATTATTATTATTATTATTATTATTATTATTATTATCATTATTATTATTATTATTATTATTATTATTATTATTATTATTATTATTATTATTATTATTATTATTACTACTTTTATTATCATTAATTATTGCTGTTATTACTAGTGTTACTATTAATACTATTACTACTACTACTGTTGTTTATCATTATTATTATATCTGTTATTGTTATTATTACTATAATTATTATTATTATTGTTATCATTATTATGATTATTGTTGTTGTTGTTGTTATTATTATTGTTATTGTTATCATCATCATTATATATTAATATTATAACAAAGTTGAAAGTGATAATGATTAAGGATAATAATTATGATTAAAGTTATGATAATTATGATATTGATCCTGATCACCAGTTGTCATTCATTATCATTATTATTATTTTGATTTTGTTCACTTGAAAATTTGTGTGATAAGTATTTATTGAAGAAGCCTGTAAATACTTTTCCCTTACTAATTTGCTATTATGATATTTGATTATATATGACAGCTATCTGAAAATGAAACTATCAAGTGATATGCAAAACTCTCCATCCAGATTAAATTGACCTCTTCTCAGTTGTAACTTCACCTCACATTGAATATTGTATATAATCAGGATTTTGTCGTCAGTAGCCTACTTATGTAAGCTAATCAGATGCTCACATTTCTGATGAAGCTACATATTTGAGGCTTCATATAAAAAATAAAAGAATAACTATGCTATTCTGCATTTCTTTAAGACAACAAAATTAGTTGAGTGATTAAGATAACATTTCCCACAGGTGTGGCTGGGTAATGACAGGCAATTGGTTGACGAGAGAGGAGCCGCATGCCTTGGCAAGAGCAGGATGAACAGCAGAAAAATCCCAAAAACATACCAGTGTTCGCACTGTTCCTACAGTACTACAAATCGATCTGATATTGTCAAACATTATCGAACCCACACAGGTGTCAAACCATTTGCTTGTCCACATTGTTCTTACCAGACTGGGGATAAGTCAAATTTAATGCAGCATATACGCATACATACTGGTGAAAAGCCATTTTCGTGTCCCTACTGTCCATACAGAGCCAATAGGAACAGTAGTATTAAAAATCATTTACGGGTGCACCTATGATTTTTTAAAAATTGGTTTCACTAAGTCAGGCAAAAAAGTATATACTTTTGTTTTATTTCATTCATCTGTAAATATTTCTGGTCATTCCTAGTAAATGTTCTCTGATCTTAGAAAACCTGAATATGAATGGTATGTGATAGGTATAAAGCATATATTATTTTAGCAAAAATATTATTCCAAATAGTATGGTATATCTTGTGATACTAAATGTTGCTCTTTTTTCCTGTCTGTAAGAGATACCTCAATAAACTGAATTTTGAATATCTGTGTCTCTCTAAATAACTTGGCAGTGCGCCTGTCTCATTTAGCTCATTGTGTGTGAAAATTTCAGTCTTGGTGAGTAATGTTAAGTGGTATTGACAGGATCCTTTATCATAGATTAGATTAATATTTTGATTTGAATAGTTAAAATAAGTCAAAGGAGACAGGAATTTGAGATGTGTAAGGTGATGAAACAACCAAAGTGCTTAAGAAATATATTCAGAAGACGAATAATTATCACTAAGAGCTTTGGTAGTTTGAAAAATGTACATATATGACTTTACAAACTGAATATTCAAACAACAACTTTATAGATATTGTGGGTTAAATAAGATTTTGTATTTAAGTAAGAATTTTAGTTATAAAAGAATATTTGAAATTCAAGAGGTTGTGATACAGAGTGACCAAGGTATAAGACTGAATACTTTGGTTAGTTACTTGAATCAGTACTAGAATAGCAACATCTTGGCTTGATGTTCTCATAACCCCATAAAGTTGGTGGTATGTGTTATTATTACCATTATATCAAAGAATATCAAAGATTATGGATATGTTTATCAAAAGACTGATTCTAATGAGAAGTTGGAATGTAAAATAACTTCCATAATTCCCCAAGATTAAAGATGTCTGTTGAATTATCTGCAGTAAATCCTACAAGTGTGATATTCAGCATCCTTTAAAGGTAAAAATGATAGTGTATATTCATCATGCAACTGAATCATGTGATGGGATTACTGTAGTCATACCACTGGGAGAAACATTACAAGATAAACATTTCCCACAGGTATGGCTGGGTAATGACAGTGAAATGGTTGAGGAGAGAGGAGCTGCAAGCATTGAGAGGAACTACATCAACAGCAGAAAGTCATCAGATACATTCCAGTGTCCCCATTGCCCATATGTCTGTTCTACTCGCTCTCACTTTACCAAACATTACCGGACTCACACAGGCGAAAAACCTTTCTCATGCCCATATTGCTCATATCAAGCAAGTGACAAATCAAATTTAACAAAACATATTCGAATACACACAGGAGAAAAACCATTTTCTTGCCCTCACTGTCCATTTAAATCAAATCGGAATGACAGACTGCTGCATCATATGCGAACTCACTTGTAAAACTTAGCTTATTTTTATCTCCAAAATCTGTTATTTTTTCACATTTGTGTATATCTTATAAAACATTTTATAGATTTTGTAAAGGAAAAATACCAAACTTTCTCCAGAAAGGAAATCTACAGATTTTTCACTTGATATTTATTATCATCTTATTTATTTCAATCCCATTATCACATTTACAGCAACAACAGGAATTATTTATTTATTGTTATGTTATCATTATTATTACATATATGTATATTCTTTTGATAAGTTTCCAAACACCACACAACATAAAAACAAGCAATTGAGAGCACTGAATGAATATATGCTCTAAAGGAACATTTTTATCAATTTTGTGTTTGTTGTGTTTCATATCAATTTGACATGTCACTTCAAGGTAAATAAATCTTATTTTATTATTATTTTTTCAAGTTGTTTAATTTGGCCATGTATGAATAGGTGTTGATAACAGCTAAAGTTATTATGTGGGCAGATGAACAGAAATCCATATAGAATAGAAGCAGAGTGCTCTGTTTTGATTTAAAGAAAAGGAAACCATATAAATGTGTTTTTTTTTCTCTGTCTTATTGAAACAAATTTAAAAAAATATATAATATATTTATTATATTATATATTTCATAGGTTTTAAACAAACATCCCCCCCATCCACACACACACACACACACACACACACACACACACACACACACACACACACACACACACACACACACACACACACACACACACATATACACATCTCTTTCATATATACATATACATATATAAATATATATATATATATATATATAAAATGTATATATTTGCATATATATATATCTTTATCTATGTATATATGTATATATATAGATATATATCAGTCTATGTATATTTATTTACTTGTATATATATATGTCAATATATGTATATTTATATCTATTTATATATTATATACACATATGTGTGTGTGTGCATATATATAAATCTATATCTATATATATATACTTTTACATATACATACATTTATATATATGTATGTATATATATTTATGTGCATGTATATATGTATATATATATGTGTATACATATATACATCCATCCATCCATCCATCCATCCATCCATCCATCCATCCATCCATCCATCCATCCATCCATCCATCCATCCATCCATCCATCCATCCATCCATCCAAACGCATACACACACACAACCTCCCCCCCCCCCCCCACACACACACGTATATGTGTGTGTGTGTGTATATGCGTATGTGTATGTGTATGTGTATGTGTATGTATGTATGTATATATACACATACATATACACATATATCTATATATATCTATATACACACACATATATACATATATATGTATATATAATATATATACACGTATAATATAATATATATAATATATATAATTATATATATACACATATATAATATATAATTAAATATACACATGTATATAATATATAATATATATACACATATATATAATATATAATTATATACACACACATGTGTATATGTATACAGAAAAATAGAAGAAAAAGAAGAAAATTATATATATATATATATAAAACCCATATTTCCTATGGGAAATAAATCCAAATTGAAGACAACAGTGCTTGAATGAGGTTTTTAATATGCAGTATGAAAATATTTTGCATTCATAATTTTTCTCAGAAATGTTAGAACTGATTAGTTAGTAATGCTGTTTGTTATCATGCATTGCTCAAATAACTGATGGGAATGACAACAAGTGAAGTAATTGAATACTCAGAATAAATCAAAAGTGTAATCATTTATTTATTCCCACTAAAGCAACTTCCTTTACTTTAAGAATTTCAAGAAGCACAAAAAATCATTACTTTACCTGACAATATATGACACCAGAAATGCTCCTTTGACTGAATGAAAAACCCATCTCCAACAGGTATGGCTGAGTAATGACAGTGAAATGGTAAGCCAGAGAGCACCAGCATGCACACTGAGGAGCCCTGATGGCAACAGAAAAGCTTTGGAATCCTTTAAATGTACACACTGTTCATATGTTAGTAGAAATCGAGCCCACTTCACAAGACATTTCCGGATTCATACTGGGGAAAAGCCTTTTTCTTGTCCTTACTGTTCATACCATGCTAATGATAGTTCAAATCTGAAGAAACATATTCGTATACACACAGGGCAGGAGCCATTTTCATGCCCACATTGTTTGTTCCGTTCAAATCGGAATGACAGGCTAAAGGCACACCTACGTATTCATTTCTGAATTATGTTTGTTAAATGATTATAACAAAGTAGTACATAAAAGGTCTCATTTTTTAAGAGATCATATACAGTAATATTATAAACATATTACATACAGAACCCAAGAATGATAATTATCCTTTGTATTCAGTTGCTCAATACAGCTTTCCTCTATAAATGTTCTTTTTCTGTTAGAATCCTAAACAGTTCTTCGTATGCAGATTTTTATTTAGACCTTACATTAATTTCAAAATCATTTGTTGTTCAGATTAAACATTTTCTGAATATTGAATATTTTGCTTTTAGATAACATGTAATCCCTTTTTCTTTTTTCTTATTCTAAAAGGAATGTTAATAAATTGCTTTAAGTTGAAAATAAAACTCCGAGAACCAAACAATCTTATTAATTGCCTTTTTACTTCTTTTGAAACCTATGTTCGTAAAATGATATTCATTGACATGCTGTATGTTTAAATGCCTATATGTCTTAAGGGATGGACAACCATTCATTGATGAGGGGGAAGCTAAGGAAACAAGTTTTCTTGTTCTATAATTTGTAAAACCTTTTTAAAAATAAGGTGTTAGACAAAAGATTTTTTCAATTTACCAAGATAATATATTGATGATCATGTATGCACCAGCTTTCTTTTACAATTTGCTGCTTCTGTATTTTTGTGAAAATGAGTACATAAGCAAGTATAATCACTAACATAAACATTGATTATATAATTGTTATATATGAGAGGAAATTTTAAGCTATTATACATATATATACATATGTATGCTTAAATGATTGTAAATAAAACATGGGAAATACGGGGGAACAGAAATTACAAAATATTATGTTCGGCCAAATGAAAGACAAAACTGAATTTCAGTACTGTAAGGAGCATACAAATTTCTTGACCTTTCAAATACTGTTGGAAATATAAAACAAATGTATAACTTATATGCGTGTGTGCGTGCACACACACACACACACACACACACACACACACACACACACACACACACACACACACACACACACACACACACACACACAAACACACACAAAACTGATCCACACACTCTCTCTCTCAACGCACACACGCGCACACACACACACACACACACACACACACACACACACACACACACACACACACACACACACACACACACACACACATACACACACGAGCATCTGAGTGAACATTAAGTTTTGTGATGATTTAATCTAATCTGCCATTAGATTAATAACTGAAAGAGTAAACATTTCCAACAGATGTTCCTGAATATTGAGGGCCAAATGGTTGATGAGAGAAGAGCTGCATGCAATAGGAGGAACCAGGCCGACGCCATGAAAAAGCAGGACGTTTACCAGTGTCGTCACTGTACCTACTCCACAACACTGCGCACAAATTATGAAAAGCACTTTCGTACCCATGCTGGAGAAAAGGCATTTCCTTGTCCTTATTGTTTATATCAAACAAGTGACAAATCTTATTTAACAAAACATATTCGAATTCATACTGGAGAAAAGCCCTTCTTTTGCCCTCACTGTCCATACAGAGCAACTCGCAGTGACAGTCTTAAGAACCATTTAAGAAATCATATTTAAAGAGCATTAACATATCCATACAAACTTATATTTAATCAGAAAATCAGATAAAAAAAAAAAAAATAGAATAAAGTAAAGAGAGAAGTCTACGACAAAAATATTTCTTGAATATTTGTGTATGTAGTTATATGTATGTTTGTCTAATTATGGGTGTGATTGTCAAGATCTGTATGTGTGTGTATGGGGTACTGCCTAAACCATTATAATATATGTGTTTGTCTAGTTGTGGGTGTGATTGTCGAGATTTGTGTGTGTGTGTATGGGGACTGCCCAAAACCATTAGAAAATAATAACTATCTACAGCCAGCAAAGATGTCATATGTTAAATGTGGCACTGTTACATAAGCAAAGATTTCCATGTACATCTTTCAAAAACTGGGGGAGAATATTTCTCCATTATTTTGTAGTAACAGGTGAAACTGTGTATCCTTATGTCCTGGTGTATGGTCCTCTTCTGTAGCAGTTTGAGAATATACCTTTAGAAATATATGGTTTATCGTGTGCCTTGGTGTTGGATTTGCTCAACTGATCTCTTGTGGGTTATGTTAAACTGACAGCAAAGAGGCTGCTACCATATATGTTGTGGGGCAGACAGTAGTTATTGAAAAAAATGGCATGCATTGAAAATTGCTGAGGTTGACAAAGAAATTTCCAAATAATGAAGATATGATACTTAGTAGCAATCTTAAAACTCACTAGGTCCCAAAAATCTGAACAGCTGTGCAGTTGCTCATACTTTCCTTGCAATGGATCAATGATTGGGTGGCCTTTTATGGCACACTACTGATACCGGTATGGGGTACATTTACATGCCATACAATGGGAAAGTTGAGAGAATATTTTCTATTCACAAACAGTAGTGATGAGAATACAAAGCACTAGCTTGGTAGCAATGCTGGACACCATTTATACATGCACATCAAGGAAGTTACTTTTATGTTTAAAGAGAGTTGTAGATATCAACAAGTTGGTTATGATGCAGATAAACGTTAGTCATTCCTGTTTCTTTGCAATTTACCTGCCAAGCTTTTTCAAGAAGTAAAGCTATGAGATTTCCATGCCAGAAAATAAACTGTATAGGCAAGAGCAAGGAATTCTGTCTTGATGAATGTCTTTTGATATTTACAAGTTTAATTGGTGGTCACGTGTAAGGCTTGTGAGAACTAGCACTTTTTGCTAGATGCTAGAGAAGAGCTGCCATTGAAGTTAAAAGCAGTAAATACTGATAAGTTATGAGGTTTATTTTCTGTTTCTCATTGGTGTAATTCATTTCATTACTGATTTTCCCTTGGTTATATAAAACATATAGATATATATATTACAATATATATATTACATATATATTATATATATATTATATATATTATATTTACACATATACATATACATATACATATATACATACACATACACATACACATACACATACACATACACATACACATACACATACACATACACATACACATACACACACACACACACATACATATACACACATTCATGCACACATGCACACATGCACATGCACACGCACAAGCACGCGCACAAGCACACGCACATATACAAATTATCCTGAAATTGTCAGCACATAATGCTTGAAGCGAAAAAAGTAAGTGCTTTATGTTTTCGTGTTAATGTAGTGATCGATATTGTGTCTATCATTCAAGCTATCTGTGATGTTTCCGCATTTTATAATTTCCTCATTAAAGTATCTTAACCAGTCTTGTGAGTGAAGGTTGGATTTTATGAATTTATGTGGCATATTTGCTTTGTACATAAGCAGTAAAGATTGTACAGGTTAATACAGTTGTTTTTTTTAATGAAAGATATTTTTACACAGTAGAATTGAAATTTATCAAGATACTATGAGTTTGGTTGGGATATTTCCCAGGATGAAAAAGAAAGGAAGAAATTTAACCATTATAATCATATTCAAAAAGTGTAATGAATTTCGTATGGTCTTCATACAATTTTTTTTATAACAGAGACACGTGTACTTGCATGCATAAAAAAATGAAAATACACATTCTTTCTCTCTGTCTTTCTTTTGGTTTCCCTCTCCCTTGCCCTCTTCCTCCACCCTCCCTCCATCTCTCTCTCTCTCTTTCTCTCTCTCTCTCTCTCTCTCTCTCTCTCTCTCTCTCTCTCTCTCTCTCTCTCTCTCTCTCTCTCTCTCTCTCTCTCTCTCTCTCTCTCTCTCTCTCTCTCTCTCTCTCTCTCTCTCTCTCTCTCTCTCTCTCTCTCTCTCTCTCCCTTGCCCTCCTCTCCCTCTCCCTTTCCCCTTCCCTTTATCTCTCCCTTCCACTCCCCCACTTCCTCTCCTGCTTCATCTCTTTGGACTCCCTTCTTTCAGCTATTTAATAAATGAGATTATTTTGCAATGTTATTTAAATACCTTTTGAGCCATTGAGGCACAATCAGGACTATTATAAATTTTCATTATTGTTTTATATATTCTTTTATTCCTTTATATATATTTTCCATAACC
>NC_061848.1:10230043-10235043 GCF_019202785.1 Penaeus chinensis
CATATTAGTAAGAAATCTCTTTCTTGTCACCCCCATTTCCCCATATTAGTAAGAAAAGATCAGAAACAAAATTAATATTTGCTTAAACTGAATCCTACAAACATCTCCTACAGATGTGGCTGGATAATGACATTCAAAGCGCTGATGAAGGAAGAGTGGTCGGCAGAAAGGCAACTTTAGTCACCTCAAGAAATTGTCCTGAAACATACTATTGCCCTCACTGTACATACAACACCGTAGATCATTCGGAGTACCTTGACCACTTCCGAACTCACATGGGAGGAAAGACATTTTCATGTCCACAGTGCTCCTATAAGACTCTTGTTAGCTCAAATTTTAAGAGGCATATTCGAATTCACACTGGAGAGAAGCCTTATTTTTGCCCATATTGTCCTTACAGATCAAATGAAAAGGCTAAAGTGAAAAGACACTTACTTAGTCACAACAAGTAAGGATTAAAGCCATGTGGTATTAGGTAAATCATAAAAAATAAAGTACAAATAATGACAATAACACTGGTTAACTAGATAAGAGTTATTTGTATGAATATTTAATAAATTACTCATACAGAAATAAATTTTCAAATTAAATATTAATACAATCTAAAGCAACTTTTGCTGCTTTTAACAGCAGATATATTATCTGTGCAAATAATTATCTAAGAAACTATATCTTGGAAGATTTTTTGAATATTTCCTACTTAAGATTACTCACACATATGCATATATGCACCCATAAATACATATGTATCTGTATATGGAATTGCTTATATACATATGCAGACAGACACACAGTAGACATTAACAGACAATTCTTGTGAATTATTATGTTCACTGAATGACTGTATAATCTAAGATTGTAACTGTTTTACACATCTGTTTACAAAATCTGTGACAAGTCATTTCTACATTTGAACTATTTCCAATTTGTTTCATATTTATGTGCCAAGTACATGAAATATACATTGTATATGAATCTACCTTTGTTTTATTTTTCTTTAGTATAGTAAATAAAATGCTTCTGAATTTTTTGGGATTTCTGATGATTGTATGTTGGAATCTGATGTTGGAATATCAACAAAGGGACACAAAGCTAAATTCAATTTGTTCCTCTGAATTGTAAAATCACAAGAAAACAGAAAAAAGAAAAATTAGTGAATCAGCTCTTGTGTCTGGAGTTATACAGCATCTAGTACAAGCAGCTAATGGGGGAAATTAAGGAAATAGGTAGAGAGAAAGCTATAGATTAAAGATCTTATGTAAAGATGGAAGAACATGTTTATAGATTATGTGAGACAGAGAGACAGACAAGCAGAAAGACTAACAGACACATACACAGACAGAGTGTAAATTTGTACACAATATACTAAGTGCACTTACTTTTATTTTCTTAACATGATGTCTAGTAAATTTATTTATTCTGACTATTAACCATTTACATAATGTATGAATGCAAGTTCAAAGCAGCCTTTGCTAAGAATTCTTATTTCATATTAGATCAGAAACATGAAATATAATGGAATGTTATAGCAATTTATCATTTTATTTTACCTCACTGTCTACAATACAAGCAAAAAAGGCTTCAGGAAACTACATGGAAAATCTGATCACATCATTACTGCTAATATAGATTTATGATATTGACAGCTTGAAGTAAGAACCTTAATAGAGGTTCCATGTTAATTTCTGTACTCATGTGAAATTGACTGAGTGATTTATTATTTTTTTTCACTCTTTTTAATGAATGAGGCTCTGCTAGTTGCATAGTTTTTTTTTCTGAAAAAACAACATTTTCTACAGGTCTGGCTGAGTAATGACATGCGAATGTCCGGAGCTGCAGAAGTTGCAGGAGCGAGAAACATAGTCATCAACAACAGAAAAATGCCCAAATTCTACCAGTGTCCGAGCTGTACCTTCGCTAGCTCAAATCGTTCCCATTTTGCAGATCATTATCGCACACATACTGGTGAAAAGCCTTTTACCTGTTCTTATTGCTCTTACCAAACTGGTGATAGATCTAATCTTAAAAGACATGTTCGTATCCATGCCAAGAAATCCCCAGTGTCTCTATGAGGATGTAGGTGTATCACATATATATTGTCATATTCATCAGAGTTTGTCTATTGACTGCAAGGCTTTACAATTTCACAGTTGTGATGAATAGCTAAAGGGCATTTTTATTTGCTCTCTGATATTTAGATTTACAAAGAAAAATGTTATTTGATTTGTGAATTTCTGAATATTTTTGTATTGATTATTAAATATTATTAAATCATCATAAATTATGATGATTGGTATAAGATAATGAAATAAATGATTCTCATGATAAAAGTATAAGATTAGAACACTGATGTTTCATTAACCCTCTGTGTACAGTGTCTGCTGTTGTATAGTATCACCTTACTATATGTATATATATATATATATATATATATATATATATATTATATATATATATTTATATATATATATATATATATATATATATATATATATATATATAGAGAGAGAGAGAGAGAGAGAGAGAGAAAGGTAATACTATATTATAAAAATAATAATCTATAATTAAATAAAAAAAAACAACGGGAGGTTTTAAATAAGAAAATATCAAATTTAGATAAAAAATATTAATAATATATAACCAATGAAAGACAGATAAAACCTGCAGGTAAGAAGGAACATGTGAGGAATGTGAAAGGCAATGGTCATTTAGAGTTAAGAAATATGTACAGATTAATATTAGAAGTTATGTGGCAAGAATGATTATTTGCAGCGAGTGTGCAGTTATGAATATCTATTTTACTCTTGAAATATTCTCCTTTATAACACATTACTTCTGAAGCCAAATGGTTATTAGACGCCCTCTTTTTTTTCTTTGAGGCAAAGACACAATTGACAGGTTGGTGACAATTATTAATTGATAACAGACAAATGCATTAACTTCTCCAGTGCATCTTTGCATTGTTAAAAAAAGTGTAAGTTGTGCAATTTTATAGAATATGTATACAATACATCCCACCACCTATACAGTAAAACTAACTAAAACCGAGCATCTCATTTCAAAGTTGCTTTCTTTTCCCTATTACATTTTTTTCCCTTATATGCTGTCTTTGCGCATCACTTTATTTTGTTTTAGTGATGGAGTTTTACTTACAATTTACACATTTGGGTCTGCAAAATATTAAAATTAGCCTATACTAACATTTCTTTTTTTTATTGAGAGGAAATTAGTTATTTACTTATTTATATATTTTCTATGGGAGAGGTTGGGGCTATAAGGCAAATGCAGCATTGTGTAAATAACATTGTTGTTAAATACAGCAATGTTATTTACTTTTAAAATATAAGCACCAACCGATCATATCATATATCAGAGATGATGAAAACATAAATCAACATATATATAATTTTTTTAAATAACAATGTTATTTGAACTAATATTGGTAATTAAAGGCAGTCTTATAAGTATTTATAAAGTACAATAAAATGATCTAGGTCATTATCATTATGTCATCCTCTTCTCCATCCACATCAATTATCAGTTATCATAATTAGTAATATGTCATTCATCATCATTTCTTCACTATTGTTATAACCTTTCTCATCACACTGATGATTATCTGCATTCACGTTTAGCCACTGAACTAACAATTACCATTGTTGTAAGAGGTTCTCAATTACTTTGGTTACTTTTGGTTATTATTATCATCATCATCATTATTAATATCATCACTATAATAATAATATTCACCATCATCATCATCAGTATCATAAATATTATTATTATTACTATTATTATTATTATTATTATTATTATTATTATTATTATTTTCATTATCATTAAAATGTTGTTATTGTTATTATTATCATTGCCATTATCATTATTATTACTATTATTATTATTATTATTGCTATTATTATCATTACTGTTATTATTATCATTATTATTATCATTATTGTTATTATTATTATTATTATTATTATTATTATTATTATTATTGTTATTATCATCATCATCATCGTTGTCGTCATCATCATCATCATCATCATCATCATCATCATCATCATCATCATCATCATCGTCATCATCATCATCATCATCATCATCATCATTGTCGTCATCGTCATCATCATCATCAGCAGCAGCATTAGTATTATTACTGCTGTTACTTTTATTATTTTGAATATTATAATTATTACTTCAATGTTATTGTTGTTGTAAATATTATGTTTCAGTTAATCTTGTTATTACTTTTGAATGTTAACAACTGTAAAAGTGAAATACGTACCTGAATTATTGTTATTTTGTTACTTGTGACATAGTCATTCTATAATTGCAATTTTTATTTCTTATTTTATTACTATTATTTTTGGTATAATGCTTAAGTTGTTGTTATTTTGCCATAGTTGTTACCATTTTATTATATAATGATTATACAGCTGTAGAGAAAATATTGGGGATAGTGAAAAGAGGGCTAATGTTAATCATAATGTATCTGGTATTGATTACAAGTGATAAATATAAAGAATAATTTTATCATTATTGCAGGTACAGTAGTTATGACAGTGAAAATTTCTTATATATATGTATATATATATATATATATATATATATATATATATATATATATATATATATATGTAATCTTTTTAGACGAGCTAAATACCATGTTTAAATTTTCTCCCATAGTTAATTTCTGTAGTGAATTCCAGTGTTTGGTTTAGATGACAAAAACTATACTGTAATGTTAACACTTCACCTACATTTCCCTATTTATTTTTTTAATGAAAATTTTCGGGGAGTGATTAGCTTATAACCATAGCGGTTGGGCTTCTTATTCAGAAAGAAAGTCCTACTTTCCCAAAATGTACTCATTCTTTAAATGTTATATATACAATACATACACCAGGGGAATAGAGTCAAGAAGCACTTTTATGTATTCATAACTGGCTGCTAACTTCCAATACCTATTCAAAAATGCATTTACGTTAGTGCTGGGT
>NC_061848.1:10250043-10252543 GCF_019202785.1 Penaeus chinensis
CAGTTTCACAATTCTACGGTATACTTTTGCCACATTTCACTATATCATTGTTTGAAATGGTTAACAGGGAAAATATAAAACATAAACTTTCATATTGGAAGATAAATAGATGAAAAATAATAATATCATAATAAACAAGACTATAATGATTCTAACTGGCAACAGAAAATGTTTGTAGATTATTATGAACCAGCAACTCACTAATACCACTTAGCTCAAGTATTACACTTTATCATGATGATTTTTCCCATCATTATCATAGAGATAACCATTCACTTTAAATAGTAATGTCGTGACTCAGTATCTGAATTCGTATTTTAATTTTGCAGAATCTCAATTACTTTATGATATTGTTATATATCAAATGTATTAGAATAGTTGTAGTAATATGAATACTCAAAATGACAATTGCTAAGTACAAAGTGTGCAGATACGGTGCGATTGTTCTAACAAATTCTGCCTTGAATTATATTTATACACTGTATATGCTCCTCAACGACATTATTATTGTTATTTACATTATTTGTATTTGTATTCTTCTCTGTAGGAAAATGAAAACTAAGATCAAGTTTCTCTGTTTAATTGGACGGACCCTGATAGAACGCGTTCTCAATCTTAAGCTTAGAGAGAGAGATAGAAATATGTGTTTGAATACAAACATATATGTCCATAGTCATATATATATATATATATATATATATATATATATACACACACACACACACACACACACACACACACACACACACACACACACACATATATATATATATATATATATATATATGTGTGTGTGTATATATACAAATAACTACATATACATATATACATATGTACATACATATAGACATCATGTATATAAATATAACTATATATACATATACATATATATATATATATATATATATATATATATATATATATATGTATATATATATACATGTATATATATATATATATATATATATATATATATATATATATATACACACACATGTATATATATATATATATATATATATATATATATATATATATATATTATTTGTATATATACAAATAACTACATATACATATATATATATATATATATATATATATATATATATATACATATATATATATATATATATATATATACATATATATATATATATATATATATATGTATATATATACATGTGTGTATATATATATATATATATATATATTATATATACACACACATATGTATATATATATATATATATATATATATATATATATATATATATATATATATAATCATATATATAAATATATATATGAAACTAAATTCCCAATGTACCCCGGACAACAGAGCGTCAAACTGGCCAAGAAGAACAAAAGTTAACCCTTGGAGGACCGAATTACGAAATGATGTTGAAAAACAGAGTGACTGTAGAGTGAAATTACATTGGAAGAAAGGATGACTTTGCAGTACAGCACATTACACAGCCACTTTAGTAGTGGGTATACCCTCCACGAGCCTGTGTGCACTCTCGACAACGTCATGACAAGCTCCTGATGTGGCGGCGGATGGTGTCCTGGGGGATCTCCTGCCAGACCTGGATGAGAACATTGGTAAGCTCCTGGACAGTCTCTGGTGCAGCTGGACGCTGCCGAATACGCCGATACATAATGACCCAGAGGTGCTCAATGGGGTTCAGGGCCGGAGAACGTGATGGCCAGTCCACAGCATTGATGCCCTCTTCCTCCAGAAACTGGCGACACACTCTGGCCACATGAGGTCGGGCATTGTCCTGTGCCAGAAGAAATCCGGGGCCCACTGCACCGGCGTAGGATCGAACAATGGGTCTGAGGATTTCATATATATACCTAACAATTGTCAGGATACCTTGTTTAAGCACATGGAGGTCTGTGCGACCCTCCAGAGATATGCTTCCCCAGACCATAACCGACCCACCACCGAATGTGTCATGCTGAACGATGTTGCATGCCGCATATCGCTCTCCACGTCGTCTCCAGACTCGGTCACGTCTGTCATTTCACTTAAAGTGAACCTGCTTTCATCGGTTAACAGTACTGGGCGCCATTGGCGAACTTGACAATTCTGGTAGTCCCTGCTGAAGGCCAGTCGGGCTGCACGGTGCTGGGCGGTGAGAACCGGCCCAACCAACGGTCGCCTGGCCCCCATGCCATCCTCGTGGAGTCTGTTTCTGACAGTCTAGTCAGAAATGCGTACTCCAGTGGCCCGCTGAAAGTCTCCTTGAAGGGACCTAGCGATGCTTCTCCTGGAACCCAACGCAGATATACGGAGAAATCTGTCCTGCTGTTGGGTGGTGGCCCTTATTCGGCCTTGTCCAGGCCTCCTGGAATACTGGCCGGTCTCTCGAAAGCGACTCCACGCATGGGAGAGGACACTGGGAGACACTCTGAACCTTCTGGCCACCTGACGTACAGATGACCCATCCTCAAGCAGTTGGACTGCCTGTGCAACTTCATAAGGCTGGAGGTAACG
>NC_061848.1:10295043-10297543 GCF_019202785.1 Penaeus chinensis
AGTACTTATTTTTCTAAAAAGACAAAAAGTTTGCTTTTATATGACACATGTTTACTGATAATAATTACTGTCAATTTTACTCATCAAAGATAGGTGTTATATTTCAGGAAGGTTTGAGTCTTAGAAGGATATTGTGTTCAAGGTTTCTAAAAAAAAAAAAAAAAAAAAAATTATCATTCATATATATTTTAGCATTTCAGAATTTAATGAGAGGCTAAGAAGTCATTAAACAAAGATTTGGGAATGTGATCAAACATTTATTTCAATATCTGCAGATAATTTATCATATATTCATCCATACCTCATCTTCACTCTCACTATAACCAGTGCACACTATAAATGCTACACTTCTGAATTGTTCTCACAACTGCTGGATTATTCACTGCAAGTTTTAATGTAAGATTTCTTAGGTATGATGCTTTAACACATGTCTCTTCATGTTCCCTTTCTGTGCTGACCTATAGGAACAGTAGGCACAACCGAATGGCTTCTCACCAGTGTGTGTCCGTATGTGAGCCCTGATGCTCTCCACCTGAAAGCACTGAAAAGGACAGTGCGGACATGGTAATAACTCTCTGACTGTGTGGCTCCGCAGGTGCTCTGAGAGTTGCGTGGCAATGGTTGTGGTGAAGGGGCAGTAGGGGCAGGATCGGATCTTGGGAGTAGCAGAGGAGAAATTCTTGCAGCCTGTAGCTCCTATTGCCTCGGCAATCCCTATGGTCTTAGTTGGTCTGCCCTCGGAGGTGCCAAGGATGTTGTGGTCCACTGACACCTGTGGGGGACGCCCAACGTACTTTCAGAATGCTGTGTTTATTAAACAGGGACAAATTAGATTTTAGTGATAATTTAGTACTGGAATGAGTTGTCCTTATGAATTATAGTTGTTGCATATTTCACAAGATTCAGACCACTGTTAATGGATACAAATCTTTTTGAGGAAAAGTCTTGAAAGCAGGGGCAAGAAAGGAAAGAATAATGTGAGAAACAGAGCAGTCAAAAAAGGAAAAGGAGAGAAGAGAAAAGAAGAAGAGGAATATTAGAAAGAGGAATTTTTACGGCTTATATTCTAATATTTAGTACTGGAGTTAACTGTTGAATAGTTCTCTATTTTCTAAATTCAGATATCAGTTCATATCATGCTGCTAATGACAGAAATATTGTTAATATAGAAGTTAAAAAGGAAAAGGAAATGGAAGTAGTAATGACGAATAGCAAAAGCAAAAAGAGAAAATAAACTGTGTGCTTTAAGAACTTTTCCTCATGCCAAGTAAATAAATCACTGATTGAAAATTAATTTTGTACTGAATTCAAAAGCAATAAAGTTTAATTCCTGTAAATATTGGTTAGGGTAAAAGATTTTTATGGTGTTAAATAAACTTACGCTGTTATATTATTATTGGATACTATCAGTCAATAAAAGTGCACATTTTACATATGAATGTGCAAAAGAATTAAACAAACTACATGAAATAATCTTAGTGATATTATTTAAAGGTGATATTTAACTTATAAAGTAAATTACAGGAACCATGTATAGAAAACATTAAAATACTAACTCATTAAATTAGAAAAAATATTTCCTCTTGTCATTTTCAGATGTTGCTGTTGAAAAATATACAACCACATATTTGTGGTTTACAATAATTTACAGCAGAAACATTCTAAAAAAAGCTCTTTTAATAGTGAGTGAAATGAAGTCACTTCTAATGCACCCAGTATTTTCATAACTTCCATAAAAGGTAAGAAAATGACTGCCAGTAAACATCCAATTATTAGTTTTATTCTAAGACTCTCCTGTATCTAGGTTGATCTATGTAAAATAGTAAATGCACATCAGTTAATGCCATTCAATTTCACCTTTACTTTTTGAAACTCAACTTTCATCTTTTTCACAAATTGCACTTCTCTCAACTTCAGTCTACACCATGGCCTGCGAACAGATGGATATGTGGAGTATATATTATCTTAATTACCTTAGTTGTGATGTGTATACACATGTCTCTTGAGGCTACTTTGTTGCCTTGATCTGTATGAGCAGAGAGAGCAGGCATAGGGCTTCTCTCCAGTATGGGTTCGCACATGTCGCTTTAGATTGTCTTCTTGAGTAGCTCGAAATGGGCAGTGAGGACAGGCAAAGGGCTTTTCACCTGTATGGGTATGGATGTGTCTTATAAGGTTTGTAGTCTTAATGGTGGAGTAGCCGCAGTAGGGGCAATGGTGAATCTTCGTGTTGAGTTGAAGCTTCCCACTGTAGACGCTACTTCCTTCCTTAGCTCTCTCCAGATCCACCTGTTGGCAACATCTTTCTGTCTCACTAGTGCTCATTCATACAATAATCAAATTTTATCATTACTAAAATGTTTACAAATATAAAGGATTTAGTCTGATATGCTACTGAAAAAAGTAAACTTAAATTAAAGGGATACAGAAACCTAAACATATTCCTCAAACTGGAGATGAAATAACCTCTAAAATATATTAGATACCTTTTATGAAAAAA
>NC_061848.1:10315043-10317543 GCF_019202785.1 Penaeus chinensis
ATCTTGCTGTATCACGCTTGTAAACTTGCAACATATATGCTTATAATATGGAAAGTGGGCTTGAGAAAGAAGAGGAGTGAGGGAGTAGGAGGAGAAAACAAGCACTAAGTTGTATATATGTTACTCAGCTTGGAATAGTTGGCCTTAGAATGAAAGCCCCAACTACACCATACACATTGGTTCAGGATAATTATTTCAATCTTGTAGTTATGAGTTCATGACAACCACTTGGCCTCAATTGTCTGACTCAAATTGGTTGATACTGCTAGGATAACTTATGCCATATGACAAACACTGCCATAAAGAAATCCAGTGAGTCTGCCTACTTTGTATCAGAATTAGTGTTGCATGTGATTATTATGCCTTTTTTAACCCTTACCACACTGGTTTAAACTATGTACTACCACATCACCTGTTTCAACCTAAGCTTGTCAGGTTGATAGAGGTTCAACCTGTATGTTAATGCTCCAACATATATACACTTCCAAGTTCTTACGTAATATGGCTTTCTTTCATTCTACTAGAATCAAATCTCTTCACAAACCTGGAAAAATCTTATTTCATGGTCAGAATGCCAACCTTCTTATGTAAGTGGTATTATTTTTTACTGAAGAATTTATGAAAAAAAAAATTTCATTCACAAAATCTTCCTATTTATTATATGCTTTAAATAAAAAAAATCCTTTACAAAACATGTTTTCAGGGTTAAGGATAAGTGCAGATCATTATTGCAGTTTCTTTATAAAAAATAATCAGTTTATTTGGATGTCCCCGTAAATGATGTCTGTAAAGATTAATAATCTTTAATATGTCAACTTTTTACAATTGATTTTTAAAACTAATTGAAACATTCATCAAATAGATTCTTGCTGATAGAAGAACAACTTTGGAATTTGTTTTTTAATGAAGGGCACACACAACTGCTGTATGTATACACAAGTACACTCACAAGTATATGGACATATACTGTATTTTTTAATGACTAGAGTATAAACATTTGATCTAAAATCATTAGAAATTATCATATACATACTTATTCATGACAATTATAGGATCTGACGTAATTCAAAACTAGTTGGCTATTATCTAGTATAATACTACACTGGCAGTTAATCTACTTCAGAAGTATTAAACTCAGAACAGCTTATAAACTCTATAAAAAATTAACTATAATTATCTTGGACACAATCCTATAACATGTCATCATTTTACAGCAGGATATCTAAAATTCATACTAAAAATACTATTCTTTATTAAGCTTAGATTTTTCTACAGGTAAATCACACTAGAGTAGCCAAAGTCTTCCCTATCTAAATAATTCTAGTATCTATTTATTCTTGGAAACACATAAAGCCTTACACAGCCAACTCTTGTTTCCTATCAATATATACACACTTACTGATATTTTAAAAGTCAAAGAACCTTGACCAATTATTCAATATATAGCCTCCTGAACTGATGACTAAATCTGTATTCTTGCACTTAATATGGGATCATATCAATAAAACCTTTGGCAACATGTTCAACTTCATCAAAAGCCAAGACACTGAACAGTATCACGAATGTTCAATATGGGGTGTTTCCCATTAAATACTTGGCAATACCATGCCAATACACTACATAGGTCCACCAATGCTGTGACTCTGGATGTGCATTGTTAAAGTTTCCTTATCTGGTGCTTGATAGTGGCAATGTGCGCACTGGAATGCTCTCTCTGCTGTGTGTTTGATCATATGCCTTCTGAGGATGTTCTTGTGTGAAGAACTATAAGAACAAAATGGACAAGCAAAAGGCTTTTCTCCTGTATGTCTATTGATATGTTCTTTCAAAAATTCCTTTCTTGTTGTTCCATAAGAACAATAAGGGCATGAAAAAGGTTTCTCTCCAGTATGTTTCAAGAGATGCCTCTGAAGAGTATGATTCTTTGTTGCTCTGTAGGGACAGTAAGGGCACTGATGCACTTTGTTGGTGGATGTTGCATTCTGCCTTTCTCTTGTGGTCCTTCTGGTATCTCCCCATTGATAGTTTGTCTGCTGCATCATCTGTAGAGAAGGCTGTATCTTATTCTTTATCATACAGTTCCATTGAAATCTTTTTTTAATCAAGCACAAGGGATATGTACAGATTTGGCATGGCTCACATGGGTCTTACTTGTTTAATGAACATCTGAATAAACTCATGTTCTGATATGGTGATGAACAGGACCATCACATGGGGAAGGTGATATCTTTACCAGGTGTCACTGGTAATGTATGCTCTAAGTCACTTTGTGTTATATATAAGATTCTAAGTAAGTATATGCATAAATTAACTTTTACTAACTTTCATTTAGTTTTGGCTCCTCAAAATTAAAATACAAAAAAAAAATTGTATTGAGAAAAACTAAAAAAAATATAGCTATTCATTAAAATGCTTGAAAAAAGCAGAAAGACAAGTAATAAAAAAAAAGAATAAATAAATAAAAAAAATACATAAGGGTTTTATAGTCTTTCAAATGTAT
>NC_061848.1:10327543-10330043 GCF_019202785.1 Penaeus chinensis
TTTCAGTAATTTATCCAGAAATATCTATAATTCATCATCTTTGTAACAATCAAGCTGTATGATGGCACTATCACTCAGAATTAAATTATCAACCAATAAAGGCTTATTAAAAAAAAAAAAAAAAAAAAAAAAAATCCATATACTTGTTTTATATCAAAATCAGTATCAAGAATTTTACTTTACTAGAATATCTGGTATGACAGAGGTGAATAGTTTTCACATTACTATCTATATTCTTGGAAAATCTAGATTTTTGAGATTGTGTGTGTGTATGTGTGTGTGTGTGTGTGTGTGTGTGTGTGTGTGTGTGTGTGTGTGTGTGTGTGTGTGTGTGTGTGTGTGTGTGTGTGTGTGTGTGTAGTCGTGCTCATTAAGTGATGCTGCCTGCTCAAGTAATGCATCTCCCATTGTTTTTCTCATCCGTAGCAAAAACCTGAATCACCACCATAAGTGACAAAATAAAATCATGCCTGGCAAATAAGAGTTGCTTTAATGGATGCAGGCCCACAGATGAAGAATACAGCAGAATTAACAGGTATGGGTCACAGATCAGTTTGTTTGTGGGTCATTAGGTATCAGTAAGGGCTACCTATGTCCCTCACCCTGGGAGGCCAAGGAAAATATTTACTAGTACAAAGACTATTCTCTAGCGAGAGTTGAAGAAGAATCCTCATAACACAGCCACTGTTTTTAAAAGAATAGAGATACAGGTTGCTTGGAAACATCCAGATTTTTTGTGATATTGGGTTCCATCTCTGGAAGAAGATTATGTTACTTAATTGTATTGCCAGTAAATGTCCAAGTAAGTCATAATGTTTATTCTGAGCATTTGTTTATCAGTACAATTGTAAATCTGCCAGTAGGGCAAAATCTGTAACAAACTGACTCTCTAACTGTGGGATTCAGTACATCAAAGGTAGGTCAAAGAACACCCCAGGTATTAATCATACAGAAAACTTATAATTTGACATGATTTACAAAGCAAGGGCACCAGCTTGAGTTATGTGCAAAGATTTCCACTGAAACCCTTCAAAAACTGGTCCTATCACTGCCACAGAGGCTTAAGGATGAGAAAAGGCATAAGGAGGGACACAAAGTATTAAAGATAAAAAAAAATTATAATAGGTTTAGTAGACTACTGATAACTGACACATATGTTGACTTCATCCGGCATATATTTCCTGCGAGCAATAAGTTTTCTTACCATACATGCTTTATTTCCTGTATATTTTCTGGATTTTAGACTTACAGTCTATGGTACCTTAGTTTCCTGGCATACAAAATGTCCTAATCCACTTGATAAAAAAGTCCCCCCCCCCCAACTCCCTAAGGTATATTCTTTAAGTAAAAGTACAATAAAACATAATTTAACCCTATGCTGATGGTATTTACCCATGCTAAACTAAGCTATAACATAAGCACCATTTTTTTTTTTTTTTTTTTTTTTTACATTAGTACATCTGTTGAAATGTGTGTCATTAAATGGCTATTCAAAGTTGACTTTTGAGCTGCTCTGTAAGGGCAGAATGTACAAGCATAAGGCTTTTCTCCAGTATGTCTACGAATGTGTACTCTCAGAATGCTCTTATGTGAAGAACTATATGCACAGTAAGGGCATGCAAATGGTCTTTCTCCAGTGTGAGTATTTATATGCTCGTCTAGCAGTGCCTTTCGAGTGGTACTGTAGTTACAGTGGGCACAGGAGAATGGCTTCTTTCCAGTGTGTTTCTGGATATGTCTCAACATTTTATTATAAGAAGCTGTAAGAAAGTCACAGTGGGGGCACTGATGACTGCTGGCTGGTGAAGTGAAGTCCTGCCATTCTCCTGATCGTCTATTCTCGGCACTCCACCGATTGCTATTCTTCTTCTCCACCTGTAGAGGAGGCACCATCTTACTTTTTACCACACTTCATTATGAAAATTTACTCCTCTTCACTGCAATAATTTAAAGTTTTTCTTGCTTTCTTATGGCTTACTTTTTTTCAGGAAAGACAGCTGTACTTGGCTCAGAATAAAATTTTCACATTAGGATACAAATAAACCGATTCTTGAGTTGTTGATAAAGATATTAAAAAAAAAAAAAAGTTCTGCTAGCTACATATATGTTTCTTCTGTAAATTGTAACAGTCATGGAAAGATATTGTCTTAAAATCATAATGTTTCATTCTTGAATTCTTTAGCCATAAATGATAAAACAAACTCTAGAATAATTAATGAGGATATGAACTGTAGAAAACAGAAGAGAGGGAGGAGAGAGAAGAAGAAAAACGGAAATAAGGACATGGAAAAGCATGAAAACGAAGAGAAGGAGAAGGAGAAAGCAGGAGGGCAAAAGAGGGGAGATGAGACAAGAGAAAGAAAGTCAGAGGATAAAAAGGAGGAGGAGACATAAATATGCAAAGAATGAGAATGAGAAAACTAACAAATAAGAATTTCTTTCCTTTCGATAGCCACATTAACCCAATGCTGACGGGCATTTACTTGTTTCATTGTTTTTA
>NC_061848.1:10350043-10352543 GCF_019202785.1 Penaeus chinensis
TTCTTTTTTGCTAAGTTTTAAATAAGTAGGCAAATGACACAAAACAAGACCCTTCTATCTTTTTTCAGATAATCTTTCAGATGTTAGTAATATAAACCTTAATTTCTATATCACTTTTGGTTATGAGATTCACAGCAGAGAGAAGAGAGAAAAATCTTTATTCGTAAAAAATATTGCAGAGACTAGTGGGATATTTTACAGAGGTAAATATATGGCATAACAGATTATAGTGTTCAGTGTTTTTTCCATATTATGCATCTTGTTATTCGAGGTCAAATTTCCATGTAACAGTATTATAATATTCTTTAATATTAAACATTTAATGCAAAACTACAATTTCAGCCAATCTATAGTATTCTTGCTTAAAAAAGAAAGAAAGAAAGAAAGAGAAAGAGAGAGAGAGAGAGAGAGAGAGAGAGAGAGAGAGAGAGAGAGAGAGAGAGAGAGAGAGAGAGAGAGAGAGAGAGAGAGAGAGAGAGAGAGAAAGGAGAGGAGAGGAGAGGAGAGGAGAGGAGAGGAGAGGAGAGAAGAGAGAGAGAAATCCATTGACAACAGGAAATGTTATAACACGCCAAGGAGAACTTTGACACCAGGTGACATTTTATCATGTCCCAAGACTCAGTGGACAGGATGGTACCTCGGGAACCTGGTTATGAGATGGACAACATTCCAAGACAAGGAGCAGTGCATACTAATGCACTCTTACTTTGTTTTAAAAAAATTGAAAATTTACCTATCATGAATGGGTTGCAAACTCATAAGTATCAATGAAAATCAAACTGAAGTCTGATTTTTCTCTTAGCAGAACATACATTTTTCTCTAGAAACTGGAGAGAGAGAGAGAGAGAGAGAGAGAGAGAGAGAGAGAGAGAGAGAGAGAGAGAGAGAGAGAGAGAGAGAGAGAGAGAGAAAGAGAGAGAGAAAGTTTGTGTGTGTGTGTGTGTGTGTGTGTGTGTGTGTGTGTGTGTGTGTGTGTGTGTGTGTGTGTGTGTGTGTGTGTGTGTGTGTGTTTGAAATACTAACTGAAAGCTTTTAAAATAGTCACATGTCATTATGAAGCAAAAATCTGGTATGTGTTTCTTAAAAAAAAAATAATAATAATAAAATAAGAAAAAGATAAAGCATACAATATCCATTATAAGCATAGTACTTTAATTTCCTTGTTACCAAGGTTCATCAACTCTTACAGACAGACAGGCACACAGACAGAAAAAAAAAAAATGCTTAATACAGTAATTACTATGTGCAAATATGTAAAAATATCTTGTTAAAATTTTCAACTTGCTACAATCTGCAATCTATTCTCTTCACATATTGTGTACTCCCATCACATAAGTGTGCACACATCAATCTGTACTCTTAGTTGTAAACAACAGGAATGTTCTTCACATTCCCTTCGGAGGCACATCTAGGCTGGCTTCAAAATAAATTTATAACATTATTTAGAATTTTTTTATGATGTTCAAAGACTACAGGTGATTATTGCCCTTGAAAAAATAAGCAGGATTTGAGTAATGCTCTAGGTCTGTCTCCCCTTTCCCAGATACTGTACCTAGCCCTATTACGAACACATGCTAAAACATATTATAAAACAAATATAAAACAAATTTAACCGTTGCATGAGTTCCTCTCAGAATGCATATACAAAAAGGATACTATTACATTTCTTCATCTAATGATACAAGGTACCTCATTCACAACTAGAAGGGCTCACTGACCTACATCTGAGGAACATTATGAACACGAATATGCCTTTTTAAGTGATATTTTGTAACTGTGGAATATTTACAGTATGGACAATTAAAAGGCTTTTCCCCAGTATGAATTGTGATATGAGCTTGTAGTGTTCCTTTCTGAGTGAATCTTTGCAGACACACTGAGCATTCAAAGGGTTTCTCCCCTGTGTGTGTGCGCAAATGCCTCTTTAGGCCTGTACTATAGTTAGTGGAATAGTCGCAAAAGGAACACTGATGCAGTTTTCTTCCTGGGACGTGGCTCATCCAAACTCTAGCAGCCTCAATGTTCTCTCTCCTCACACCTTCAACGCTGTATCCTACCTGTAGGGGATGCCCATCTCATATAAACAAAGATGTACTTCATACTTTTGTAAACAAATCCCACAGGAAAATTGTTTATGTAGCAAACTCTGTACATGTGTGTGTGTGTGTGTGTGTGTGTGTGTGTGTGTGTGTGTGTGTGTGTGTGTGTGTGTGTGTGTGTGTGTGTGTTTGTGTGTGTGTTTGTGTGTGTGTTTGTGTGTGTGTATGCATGTGCATGTGCATGTGCGTGACTATGTCTGCCTACATATAAGTATGTGCAAGTGTGTGAGCATTTATATGTACAAAATCCTATAAATGTCTACATTAGTAAATGATAATCTGTGGTTTTCCTTTGTTTTTCTATGTAAGGATCATTTTACAGTGTTACTTCTGTCTTTAAAATTTCAAAACAAACATAGAAAAAAAACATATTTTCATGTAGATAGCACGAACTATACAAT
>NC_061848.1:10372543-10375043 GCF_019202785.1 Penaeus chinensis
AGCCTCTTTAATGGCCAAAAGAGATTGGAAAATACAATTCAGTTTCCATGACATCAGCATATTTTATCATTGCTTTAATCTACCATGGTTCTAAGCAACTGTACATGGTCTGTATATATCATAAACAAAACATCGTTACCAATATCATTAGTAAAGAGGCAAATATTTTACAAAGAAGAACTGGGCCTATGGCTGCAACTATTTAAATAATTATAGTGACATGTCAATACCAGTAATTGTATATAAAATTATGGAATTGTTAATAATATTAACGCTCCTATTAATAACAATGCTGTCAGGTGCAATAATAACAATCATATTCATAATCATAACAATAACAATAACAATAACAATAGTAATAATAAAAATTACAATAATAATAACAACAACAACTATAATAATAATAATAATAATAATAATAATAATAATAATAATGATGACGATAATAATAATAATAAAAAATACAAATAAGAACTATAATAATAACAATAATAATAACAACAATAATAAATTAAAAATAATTATAACAACAATAATAACAATACAAAAATAAAAATAATGATAATAATAATAATAATTGTAATAAAACAATATTAATAATGATAATAAGATAATAACAATCATGGCAAAGGTGATGACCATAAAAATAATAATAAAATTGATAATGATAATAATAATAATAATAATCAAAATGGTTAAAAATTAAAAGAACAAAGAACAAGTAATGACTAAACAGTTAAATAATCCCCTCTTGCTCTTTCTATCAATTCTTTGTTCCATCTTGATTCCCTAGAAATCTTCCTTCCTTTCTTTGTTTTCTCTTTATCCCTTCCTCTATGTCCGTCTACCTATCTCTCTCTCTCAATATTTCTCTCGTTCTATTAATTCTCTTCAATATCTTTAGCAGGTTATTTATTATTTATTTCCTGTTTCTCTAAATCTCCTTTTCCCTCTCTCGATCTCTGTTTCTTCCCATTTCTCCATCTCTCTCTTTCTCTTTTCTCCTTCCCTCTCTCTCCCTCTCGCCTCTTCACGCTTCCTTTGTCTCCCATATTTCTCTTCATTCTCTATACATTCATCATTCTATAATAACAAATAGGGTAAATTCTACGATAAACTATATTAGAAAGAGAAGAGAAAGAGAGGGGTAGCGGCCCGTGCGACCAAAGAGGCAAAATTAAGGGAAATATCGAAGGGAATAGGAGAAATAATTGATAAAATTGACGAAAAAGCACGAGAGTGTGAGAACCAAGGCGCGGCTCGTCTCACTCTCTCGGTCTCCCACTTATTCGCAAATTCCTCCCTTTAGCCCTTGAGTCGCGGCCATTTCTCCCTCCTGCCGACTTCCCCCTTATTTCCCTCGACCGAATAGTGCAGGAAATGACTCGGAAAATACCTTCAGCGCCGCGAAATAAGGGAAGAAAGACGCCACGTTGGAAGGGCCCCGAGACGCTCCGCCGATGCGCTGCGCAGAAGTTCCAATTCTCGCTTGGCTGTTCATTCTTTTATTGGTGTGTCTTGTCTCCCCTTTCGCTGGTCGATCTTTGCTATTGCCTTGGCTTCGGTTACGCGAGAGCTCTGAGGAAATTATATAAGATGAGATCCCATAATTTCCCCTGTGAATATATAGGCTTGTCCATTCTTTATTTTGAGGCGATTCTCGAAAAAAAAAATAGATAATAATCAAATAATAACATCGAGATATTCCCAATAACCTTCATCATGACGCAAATAAATTTCGGACAACACCAACTTCCTTCCTTCCCCCCCAATAAATACACCCATAATACTTCACAAGGTAAACATATATATAAATGAAATTCCCAAAACCCATACCAGGCAACTCAGCGCGCCGCCATGTTGCCGCTTCTTCAGCAACTCAAAAGTGTTGCGCGAAGCCGGCAACACAATTTTGTTTTTCCGTTATAAGCATGTACTGTATATGCTCGGCCTAATTCAGATATATGACGTAAAGTGATATGTCCAATATGCCTATGCTTATAAAGGCATTATTGTTGTCACTGTTATCTTTATGTATATTTTTTTTTGGGGGGTGGGGGGGCAGAGGGAAATAACTTACTGTAGATGGAGTGTGGGGGAGGGGGGGGGGGCTCGAAATATTGATTAATCTCTCGCTACACTTGTAATTGTCCGAGATTAGTTTGCTATAAGATATTATTCTATCTGCTATTCCCTCCCTAGAATAGGCTGTCTGAAATAAACAAGGAAAGTGATAATTTCCTCGCCTGCACATAACTTACAGCAAGCATCTACACTAATTATATTTGAAATACACACACATTTACCTACCTTCATACATATACAGATGTGTACATACATTCACACCGACAAATATGTGTATATATGTATATAACACACACACACACACACAATATATATGAATATATATATATATACATATAAATATATATATAATCTCTCTCTCTCTCTCTCTCTCTCTCTCTCTCTCTCTCTCTCTCTCTCTCTCGCTCTTTCTATC
>NC_061848.1:10377543-10385043 GCF_019202785.1 Penaeus chinensis
ACGTGGGATAGTTAGTTTGGTGAGGGAAAGTTGATGGAATCTAGCATAGCATCGGAGAGAGAGACGGGTACGACGTCGAGAGAGAGATGGCATGCCTGACTCAGTGCACAGGCTCTCAATTGGATAGGAGCAGAAGGCGCCTAGGGCTAAGCGAAGACCGAAGTGGTGGATTGTATCAAGATGAGCAAGGAGGGAGGTTGAGGCGGAGGAGTAGATGAAGCATCCCTAATCGTGTGTGGAGAGGATTAAGGTAACATGAAGAGGGAGTTTTGCAAGCTAGCCCCAGGATATATGGGAAAGAGTTTGTAAGCGGCAAGCTTTCTCTATAATGTAAAAGATATGGTCTCGCCAGGAGTCATTTGTCAGAGGAATGGTATTGGTTAGAGTGCCATATAAGAAGAGTGGAGGTTGGGGACCTACACGTGCGGAAGAGAAATGGATGGAGAAAGATTTGGAGCTAGAAGAGCGAAAGCCATAGTTAGGGGCCGGGGAAGATACTAATGATATTGCAGACTGAAGGAATTGGCATATAAATGGTATGAATGTGCCAGAGGCGAAGATGGATAAATCATTAACATATAGTGAAAATTAGGCTCTTGGTGGTAAATATCATTAACAATATCATTAACGGTAAGAAGGAATAAAGTGCTGCTAAGCACACTGCCTTGTGAGACGTCATCGAACTGAGGAAAGGATGATGATGTGGAAGAGGCAATTTTGACCTTGAAAGTGCGTTTGGAGAGGAAAGACTTCATAAAGACACCCATGATTTCTAGGAGACAATTGTTGGAGAATATTTATGGCGTGTAAATGCAGATGATATATATGTCTCGAAATGAGCAAAGGGTTCAGGTGTACTTCGCGCACGGCGGAAACCACACTGGGAAGGAGAGAAAAGACTGTGAGATTCAAAATACCACATTAAGCGGAAGTTAACCATTCGCTCCAGTAGTTTGCACAAACAGCTAGTCAGAGCAAAATGCCAGTAATCTTCAGGGAGGGTACCCAATTTATTGGGTTGAAGAAGGGGAGGATAAGAGCTTGCCAATGAGAAGGAAAATTTCCTGACGTCCATATTTGGTTGAAAATAGTTAACAGGAAGGATAGAGTGGAAGATGGAAGGTGTCGGAGCATATGGTAGTGAATGCCGTCACAGCCTTGATGAGTGTTGCAGCATGACTGTATGGCAGCACTGAGTTTGGAGGAAGAAAAAGGAGCGTTATAAGACTTAGCAGAGGATAGGGGTGCATTCTCTGATAGTCTTAATGGAAGAGTAGAGTGGAAAAAGTAGAGACAGCCACTGCTGACCTGGCTAAAATAATCACCTAGTTCATTAGCAACTCGAATATGGAGGATGGGGGCTGGATGGGGGGATGTTTGCCTGATAGTTTATGGATTCGATGCCAAGCAGCTGAAACAGATGCAGATGTAATTGAGGAAACATAATTTTGCCAGCTATTTATTTTACTGTTCCGGATTGTACGACGAAGACAAGTGGATGCTCTTTTAAAGGAGATAAAGGCTGATAGTTGATTAAGGGTGCCCTGTTTGTAGCGATAATAAGGTCAGTTGTGGAGATGAAGCGTTCTAGGTATCGGCCACGGGTGGTAATGACAGAATCACCCCAAAGAGTGTGGCGGCAGTTAAGCAATTACGAGGGAATGTGAGGAAAATGGTAATTGGAAATTGGTATTGGAGGATGTGTAAGAAAAGTCTCATGAAGGCAGATAATGGATGGGTTATAAAAAGAAAGGATATGACGAAGGTCAGGTCTGTGAGAACGGAAACCGCAAATATTCCTATGTATGAGAACTATAACTTAATCAATCTACGAGTGATAACGGTTACAGTGCATTAAGGATGTGTTGGGGGGGGGGGGGGGTCACGAAAAATCGGTCCTATATGGCTGGGCTAAATAGAATATTTGAGATATTTGGAAGAGGGGATAGTGTTGAGGGAGGTAGTATTATGGAGAGGTGGACAATAGGGCTGAAAAATAGTCATAAGGGAGGATGGGGTGATTAATGAAGAAGGTTTTTGGAATAGAGGTGATGAAGGTGAGAATGTTGGGAGAGTAGGAATGTTTCCCGGAGATTGACTGTTGACTTGGGTGGATAATGTACTAGCAGACATTGAGGAGGGGGTAGTAGTTGCAGTGTTCAGTCATGGTCAAAGGAGAGCCTGGGGTCGGGGAACCGGAAGAGTTTGAGTTGGTGGAGTTATTTGATGAAGGGACAAGGTTATACAAGGATATAACGTCTCCCATTGTTGGGAAGAGAAACAGATGGGATGGAGGGGAAAAAGACCAGGGAGATCCCCAGCATTGGGTCCCAGTCCTTGTCACCTAAGCCCTCCCACAACAACAACGGGAAAGGGATGGGGAGGGGGGAAGGAAACGTGTAGCATTGTCCTGATACTGCATTATAGTCCACAAGGCAATAAGTGAGTAAGTCTTCTCCACAATCTGACCAATCCTTGTTATAGGCAGGGTAGTTTCAGGGAGATGGAGATAGTTTTGGTACAAGTATTCAGGGAGGGATAAGGCTGGGTAGGAATGGGTTTGATGACATCTTAACTTGTAATTCAGATATAACTGTAACAAGGTGGGGATAATTAGGGTGTCTGCAGAAGGAAACTTTGCTTACTTGTTTTAGGAGGCAATGTTGGAAGAGGAGTGTGTTAGGTGGGGCGTGACGAAGGACAGGGCCTTGTGGAAGAGGGAGTGGCTGTGTGTGGAGTAGTATTGTGGACAGTTGGGGTTATGGGAGTAGTAGTAGTAAAAGGAGAGCCTAGGGTCAGGGAATAGGGAGAATTAAAATTAGTGGGGTTTGTTGATAAAGGGGCAAGCCTTATTGCCCCTAACAGGGGTACAACATTTCCTTAACTGGACATGGTAAGCCTAGATTATGTTGGGGAGAGAAACAGTCTACCCCTCAGGGTCCCCTTGAGGGGTAATGGCTAGACAACACATACAGTGGAATACTGTGCCCATGGCTCCCTCATGCCACAAAGTCAGCCTTTCATCCTTTCAGCACGGCTCTCACACCTTCTGACGAAAAAAGCAGGAGGGGAAAAAGACCGTGCAAAATCAGTTGAGTCGAGGGATGACGCCCAAGACAGGGAAGATCTCCAGCATTAGATCCCAGCCTTCGCCTCCTAAGCCCCCCCCCCCCCCTAACGACAACAACGGGCAAGGGATTGAGGGGGAGGGATGTTTGTTGTAGTGCGACATGTATAACAAAGTGTTGCATAGAAGTCTTATAATCCATATTGCTGTTGGCTTAAGGTATTTAGAACGTGGGAGTTGTTTGCATCTTTAAAATGTATTATCTATGTCTATGTATGTATATATATACATACATATATATTTTTATTACTCTAATAGTTTCTTTTTTGTATCGGCTCCTCTGACGAGAAGGCTCGCCCGTACTTTTTTTTAAGTGGTTGGCCGGAAGAAGCTATAAAGATGCCTTGGTGAATTAGTACACTTTCCATTTAGAAACAGATTAAAGCATCTACAAGTAGTTGTGGATTTTAGTATCATTCTGTCGCACACAGCTTGGGATGGTTCGTTGACGAATGAGAAATGTTAATCGAATCTTCAGATAAATTCATGGCAATACAAGGTAATTTCAGATTCACCACCGTTTTGACTGGATAATGCATTAGGTGAGAGGCCTTAGTTTGTTTTTGTTTTCTTGGAAAGAAGCTAAGGCAATCCATCCCTTCGTTCACTTGAGCTTTTCTTGAACGGTGCAGACCTGCCCGGGGTGAACGGTTTCGCCGCGCAATGTACATCTGATTATCGTAAACAAACTAAGGTAACATGAGACTTGTCGCGAGAGAGATGAGTTGCTTTCCTCAATGAAACTGTAATAAGGACTCCAAACCGAGATGCACGACTTCTATACCACACACACATTAATGACTAACAAGGATAGAAGGGTAAAAAGGTATATATGTTGGGAGTTCAGACAGATTTAGTTTTACTCTAAGTTGTATGCCATTTTTGTTGTTTACAAACGGCCGCGAGGCGAGGCGTACTACCTCCAGCCCTCGCCCTGTTCGCCACGCAGTGCCTCACAAAACGTTTTTCAGGTCAACGGTTTACTTGGTTTTGTCGTGCTTTGCCTAAGTTGAACACAGGGCATGCAACTACCTCTGTATAATGCACTGATGAATCTCAAGGCACCACGACTATTTATTGAAAAAAAAAGAAAAAAAAAATCTGCCGCGTATACAAAATATACCAATGGGATAAGAAAGTTGTGGATATTCCGAATGGTCACTGGTCAAACCAAACAAAGGCCACACAGGATTATGGTAATGTGGCAATAAGGGTAAATATGAGTTTAAGATTTGGATTCGTGGAAAGAAGAAGTGTTTGAAGAAGAGAAGGAAAGAAGAAGAAAAAACGACCCTGCAAAATTAGTTGATACCTACTACCTACTATGCGCAGTCCACAAGCTCTGTATTCAGTGATTTTGGGTTATTTCTGCCAAAAGAGTATTCTATATCTCTCATCATCAGACGGGAGCTGATTTATCGAGACATCCTAAATCAGTCTTTTTCATCACCCCCGGTCTAATTCCATTTTTATGGCCTGTGTAATGGCAGTGTGGTGTTCATAATGTCACCAAGTCATGATTGTGTTCCCTCTTGATTTCTTCCGCAGTACGATTCTTCTTAAAACATAGAGACAGTGGCACCTCAAAGTATCCAACTGTTGGGACAAGCAAACTACTACCAATACGGACTCCAATGCTCTAATAATAGTAGGGCAGGGTTTTCGGCACAGAAGGGTGGGCGGATGTCGTTAGCTTGCTTGACGTGCTAGGGACTGCCCACCCTGAGATATTTGCCAGGCACACAGCATTTGCTGATGAGGTAATGACTGCCCTATCTGTGGAGATGGGGTAGTTTGAAAGTCGAATTGGCCATTCGCTCTCAAATAATTCCCCCCCCCCCCCCCCTCCCAATCTCTGGGCAGGGCTTGCCAGTCTGCAGTCCTGCTCCAGCAGTCCAGAGAGCAACAAATGCTTGTATTTTTATAATTATTTATAATAATATTTCCTTTTTTTTTTTTTTTTTTTTACTGGTACATATATATTTCACGTTATAAATAAAGAATGATAAAAATTGCTTTTATTCTCTTATATCTATCAATATCTCGATATCTTTATATGTATGTATCTATCTATATATATACACACACATCTCGGTTAGTTTTGTTCTGGTTGTGGAAAGAAAGTATATGCTTTCATATCCTTTTACGTCCTTCCCCCGGCATCCCAGAGTAATTTTGAACTTTGAACAACATGTATTTCATAACATCTCCACATGTGTTGGTCTTTTTTGGCATATTCATATATCTGTCTGGATATATGGATACGCCACTGTCCATTCCAAGCCAAATTGGAGTATCTAGGATGACTAGCACATTTTCGTAACGCTAAACACCACATCTGTTTCGGTATTACATTATACTATAGGTCTATTTATTCAGTTTGTTTCACTAATTCTGGCCGTATCATGCAACAGCAGAACCAATTCATTTAAATTCGACTGAAGTAGGTCAGGATATCTTGCTATCAACATAGACGAGTACTTACAATGCTACCTTTCCTGTTAGTGAAGACAGAACAAAGATTCAAAATCTTGCACAGGTAAAGTACGGTAAAGGAACTAGGCGAAATGTTCATATTGTAAAAGTTGTTATGGTTCTCAACCTGACACACCTTGACAAAGCCTAAGATTCAAAGTGAAAATGTACTCTGGGAATCAATCAGTTTGACTGGCTCAATTCTTGGAGCCTGTCAAAGGTAACAGAGCCTATTCCTTCTTTCTGTTGATTGATGATGCCTTTCCACCTATTTTACGTGCTCCACTGATTTTGTCGGTAGAACAAATTTGTCACCTATTGTATCCCAAAGCAAGATTATTATTATTATTATTATTTTGTATGCGTAGTCATAATAGAAATGATTCAACATACAATAAATATGCGCATCAAACGGACTGTTTCCTTTGTGGCCTTGTCACAAATCAGTCAGTTGGCTATGACACAAGCTCGTTCACAAAAATAAAACAGAACAAAAATAGCATAAATTCCATAGTCAAAAAAATCTTTCTTTAAGTAACGTCAAAGTTCTGTGATGGCACTATCACTTCATTGGAAATCTTGATAAATGTTTTCAGTAAAGCGTTGTATCAGAGACCTCATCATATAAGCATTGAAAAAAGTACCAACAACCTTCCCGGTCACTGCTAAAAAAAAAGGTTAACTAAAGTGTTTAAGTCAGTGTCACTATTTCAATAATAGTCCCATTGATTTACTTGTCTCCTTGACCACAGTTTATTCAAATGATTGAGAACGCCCTACCTTCTGAGGGTTTCATGTACGGTGTGCCTTCGTATAGTATGCTGTAGGTAACTCCTTTTCATAAATCATCCCATTGCTTTACTTTAGCCTCCTTGTAAGTTTATTGAAATGTTTGGAAATGCATTGTCATCTTGTGGTTTTATGTTCGTGGTGAATAGAAAAAAATAAAAAATATAAAAGTGCTTTACCATGTCTTATTAAATAGATAATCGTGATATTTGTAATCACTTTCTGGTCGATACTAATCCGAATAACGATAATCGTTTCAATAAAGATAATAAAGTGAAATTGATAATAAAGTGGTGATAAAAATAATAATGGAATAAGAGGATAATGATAATAGTAATAATATTTGATAATAATAACAATACTATTACGACCACTACTACTACCACTACTGCTACTACTACTACTACTACTACTACAACTACTATCAATTATGGCAATAATAATTATGATAATAATTATGATAATGATTAATAATAATGATTATGATTAATAATAACAATAATAACGTTATCATTATCATACCAATAACAGTGAAAATTATATTGATAATGGTAATTATTCAAATAATGATAATATAAATAATAATAGTAATTATAGAGTAGTGAAAATTATAATAATGAGAATGATAAATTTAATAGTAGTACTAGCAGCCTTAATATTAATTGATAATAAATGTAATAATATTTATACTAGTAATAATACTAATGATATTAATAATGATAATTTGTAATGATAATTAAGTGGAAATAATGATAATGATAATACTAATAACAACAATAATATTAATAACACCAACAACAAAAATAATATAAATAACAACAACAACAACAAAAATAAAATAATAATAATAATAATAATAATAATAATAATAATAATAATAATGGTAACAATAATAATAAAAAATAATAATAACAATAACAAAATAATGTAATAATACAAATAATCATAATAGTAATAATAATAAAAATAATAATGATAATAATAATAATAATAATAATAATAATAATAGCAATAGTAATAATAACAATACCAAGAACAAAAACAATAAGAACGATAATAATGATGATAACAGCAATAACAATAATGGTAATAATGATAATGATAAAAGT
>NC_061848.1:10410043-10420043 GCF_019202785.1 Penaeus chinensis
CCTGGGAGGGGCGCGAGAGAGGCCGACACGTTACCACTGTACCAGCCCGGAGGCTGACAGGGCTGTCCTTGAGTGCTGCTTCTGGTGTCTTGCTCTGCTGGAGGATCGGGGGATGCTGATCTCGCTTGCGATGCGATTGAGATTTGTAGCTTCGCCCGGGCCTTCTATATATGGCCCAGCCTGTGGCAGCTTTTTATGGCTGTCTCATTTTGTTCTCTGACACTCGATGTTTACCGTGGCGGTGAGATTGCCAGCAGGCGCTCCTGCCGCCATGGTGTAAGCACATCGTATAACTTCTTTACCAGCACGGCGGCTGTTGCAAGCGGCCCCTGTCTAAGGAATTGCGTATGCTCACAATTCTCTAAGTAATGCACTAGTGTGGCGTTCGGACCTGGCGTGACCCAACCTGGGAAAGTATGCTGAGCTTCAGGTTGCGAGGTCGTGCTGCTACAGTCCCACCAAAAACGTTTGGTTTGTAAAGTCAGAGAGAAAGAGAGAGAGAGAGAGAGAGAGAGAGAGAGAGAGAGAGAGAGAGAGAGAGAGAGAGAGAGAGAGAGAGAGAGAGAGGGAGAGAAAGATATATATATATATAGAGAGAGAGAGGACAGAGAGAGAGAGAGAGAAAGAGAGATAGAGAGAGAGTGAGAGAGAGAGAGAGAGTGTAATATAGTGTATTATCGTGGTGCGATATCCCAGCGCTATGCTACCAATGTAATAGTAGTGAACTAGTGTGGTGCGGTATCCCCAGCGTTATGCTACCAGTGTAATGTACTGTGGTGGTCTTATCTTATCTCTCCCTCTCTCTGTTGTATGGTACTCTTGAAGTGAAGTGAAAGTTGTCGTAGCTTCTAAGCTTTATTAGCACGGGAGTGTGGTAGGTGTGATACAGAGGACAGGCAAGGCAGGGGCGCCCAGGGAAGAGCGGGCGACCTGCCCGGCCCGCTGTGGCGAGCGGTCTGTCTGAACTGCTCAGACATTTATATGAAGAAACTTCGTTTTGGAACATTTCATGATGGAAAACATGAAATAATTTGAATGAACATAAAAGTCCGATACATATGGTCACATGGTGGTTTCGTGGAGTTATGGTGTTTACAAGACTAAAAAGCTTCGTGATAAGAAGACAAATATTGCTGAGTATTCACAAAACATAAAGGCATTTGAATATCGACAATGATAGCGATAACATACTTAGTGATTCAGAATAAGCATTTTCTAACGAACATTTTGAGTATAAACAACACATAGTTATACACATAGACATCAGAATAATAGCATGGAAATTGTTCACGACAACTTTCACTTCACTTCAAGAGTACCATACAACAGAGAGAGGGAGAGATAAGATAAGACCACCACACACACACACAACACAACACAACACAACACAACACAACACAACACAACACACACACACACACACACAACACGATATGTGCATGTTTGTATATCAGTTTCCATAAATGAATTTCCCTATATTACAGGAATTATTTGGACGTCAAAAAGAATAAACAACTCTACTTGACTATGGTTAGTGGTATTGTTATTTCATTGCAATTGTTATTAAAAAACAAACAAACAATCTTATAATGCGGAATTAACACCATTACGTCAACAAATTTGAATGCGATAATAAAGCCCGGACTTTGGATTAAAATGGTCACTTCGTTAATAACCATAACGACATTTGCAATGCGGTTGAATTAAGCAAAACTATTACTTTACATTGCAATTTTAAGTACATTATTTCTTTTTACATGGCGGTACCAAGGAAAAAAATATAATTGTTAACTCTTAAGCGACGCCGAAATCTGGGCTCTAGCATCGCATTCGCATGATTTGACTTCACGGTGTTAACGTTGATATAAGGAACGAAAGGGGCTCTTGTTCGTTTCCCCTGGTTTCCCCCCCTCATTCCCCTCCTTCTTCCCCCTCTCCCTCCCCCTCCCCCCCTCCCCCTCCCCCTCTTCCCCTTCCCTCCTTACTCCCTCTCCCTTTCTCTACCTCCTCTTCCCCCTTTTCCTCCCCCCTCCTCTTCCCCCTCTTTCCCCTCCTCCCCCCCTTTCCTCCTTCCCTCCTCCCTTATTTCCCTCTCCCTCTCAAACCCCTCCCCCCTTTCCCCCCTCACTCTCCCTCCTCCTTCCCCCTCTCCTCCATCCCTCCCCCCTTCTCCTTCTCCCCCCTCCCTCTCCTTCCCCCCCTTTCGGGCCCTCCCCTCTCTCTACCCCTCCTTCCCCTCTCTTCCATCCTCCTTCTTCTCCTCTCCCCCCCCTCTCCTATCCCTCCTTTCCTCCTTCCTCCCCCTCTCCCCCTCCCTCTCCTCTCCTCCTTCCTCTTTCTCTCTCCCCCTCCCTCTCCTTCCCCCCCTCCCTCTCCCTCTCCCTCTCTACTGGACCCGGCCGTGCGGGGGGAAATCGCCGAGGGCATCATCGTCGGGACCAGCATCTTCAAGTGCTCGCTGTGCCCGGGGACTTTCAGCGGCGACTTTCCCGCCAGGCAGAATGCTTGAGGGGAGGGACCCACGGGAAACAACGGCGCCGGTCACATCTCGCCCCCGTGGGACAAGTGCAGTCGCTCGGAAATGGGGAGTGTCGGCCCCCGGCGGGGGCGGAGGGAACGAGGTGCGGGGGGATTTCGGTGCAGATCTGCGGGGTTTTGGGGGTTTTCCAGGCGCGGCGCCCTTAGAGCAGCACGTGGCGGGGAGTAACCACGCGAAGAAGTGCCGGGCGGCGGGGATCCCTCAGGGCGGGCGCTGGGGCGGGGGGCAGGCGTTCGCAATGCGCCCGGGGAGGACTTGTTGTTGGGTTTTTGCCGGGGAAGTTTCGCAGCCAACACCACACACAACCAGACCACACCACGCACACACCGCCAACAGGGACACAAAACACACACACGCACACCACGCACACACACGCCCCACACACACACACAAAAAACCACACACACACACACCAACACACACCCCACACACACCACCACACACCACACTTACACCCACCACACACCACCCAACCAACACACACACACACCACAAAACACACACCACACACACACAACACACCACACACACACAACACACACACACAAAACACGCACCACACACACACACACACACACACACACCCCACACACCAAACACCAACACCAAACGTCTTTTGAAGCGGGTGTGTACGCAGTTTTATATTATTTAAAATTTATATATATATATATTTTTTTATTTTTTATTTATTTATTTAAATTATTTTATTTTTTTTAATTTTCCTTTTTCTTCTTCTTTACAAGAATATTTCTCAACTCGCTGCCGCCCAATACGACAGCAATGGACCCATTGGGTGTGGCTTGTGCAAGGTTCAGTGTACAGGCAAGCAATCCTACGATGAACACGTAAAAGGCGACAAACACCGGAAAAAGGTCGGTGCTAAATTCCCTAATAGATAGATACACAGACAGACAAACAGACAGACAGACAGAGATCTGTAAGATTTTCAGAATCAGTGAGTTTCTACCCTGAAAAGACTGTCAAATTCGTAGTATCTAAAATGAAAACAATGGATATACAATAAGAGTGATAAATAGATAGATAGATTGATAAATTGATAGATAGTAGTCATTCATACATACATACATATATTTTATATTTTTATAATTTATAAATATTATTTTTTTATTTATTATTTATATTAACATTTTTTAAATACGTATATCTATGTTTATTCATACTATATATTATATAATTAAAATATTATATATTATTTTATATTTAAAAAATTTATTTTTAAATAAATTTATATATATATTAAATATATATTAAAATTTATAAATTTATATAAAATTTATTATTTTATATGTATAATATTGTTATATATTTATTATTTTAATATTATAAAATATATTTTATTTTTTATATATATAATATAAATATAAAAATTTAAAAAATATTTAATTTATTATTAAAAATTTTTATATTTATTTTTATTTTTTGTATATTATTACTAATTTTAAAATTTTTATATATATTTATATATATAACTTATTAATAACATAATAATATATAATATTATATTATTTATTATATATATTTATATAATATTTTAAAATATTTTATATATATATTATTATTTTTTATGTTTAAAATATGATTATTTTATGGATATATATTGTATATATATATTATTAAGTTTATATTTTTTTTAAATTTTATATATATAAAATATATATATATATAAAAATATATTTTTTATTTTTATATATTATATATATATGTATATATATGTTTATATAATACATATATATATATATATATATATATATATATATATATATATATATATACATACCCTATATTCATTTATTATTAATTTATATTTATATAAAATATTTTATATAAATATATTATATTATATAATAATATTAAAATTAATATTTTTATATATTATATATTTTATAATACAAAATAAAATTTTACAAATATATATCATATATATATATATATTATATAAAATTTATTTATATTTTTATAACATTTATATATAATATATAAATATTTATATTTATATATATATAAAATATTTTATATATAAATTTATATAAAATAAATATATATATGTATATATATGTATATATATTTTATTATATATGTATTATATGTATATATATATTATATATTTATTATTTTATTTATATGGTGTGTGTTTGTGTGTGTGTGTGTGTGGTGTGTGTGTGTGTGTGTGTGTGTGTTGTGTGTTGTGTGTGTGTGTGGATTTTAAACCCTATTTGGGTTAAATTTTTATTTATATATATAATATATTTTATATTTTATATATATACATATACTTTTTTCACACACACACACAACCACACACCCACACACACCCCACCACACACACACACAAAATATTTAATATATAATAATATATATATTCAGAATACGTTAAAATAAGTGCATATAATTTTTTTTAAAATTTAGCTTTAGCCTGGGTCTGCCCGATAGGAGCTTCCGTGGGCATTACACCGAAAGGTAAAACGGTGAGGGAGAGGGGGGGAGAGGAGGGAAAAGGGGAGAGGAGAGAGAGAGGGGAGGGGGGAAAAGATGATGATAGATAGATAGAGAAGGGGGGTAGATAGATTTAAGAGAGAGAGGGAGAGAGGAAAGAGATGATGAGAGACCGTGAGAGTGAGGATGAGGGAGATCTGGAGATTGAGAGAGATCTGAGAGGATTTGAGAGAGACGAGAGCACGAGGGATGAAGAGAGAGAGAAGGACACGCATCATCACACACAACACACACTCACACACACACACACAAACGCCACACGTAACTTTTGAAGCGGGAGTTTGTACGCAGTTCAGTAATAATATTATTATAATTATATATATATAATAATATATTATGTTTATATTTTATATTGTGGTTTTTTTTTTTTTTTTTTTGTTTTTTTCTTATTATTTTTTATTTTTTCTTTTTTTCTCTCTTTACAGAATATTTACACCTCGTTCTGCCCAATACGACAGCAATGGACCCATTGAGTGTGGCTTGTGCAAGGTTCAGTGTACAGGCAAGCAGTCCTACGATGAACACGTAAAAGGCGACAAAACGGTATAAAAAGGTCGTGTGTTAGTTCCCTACACGCAGTCCCTTGCATCTGTTAATCAATGCCCTCCAGATTTAAAGATATTGTTATGGTAGTCTTTTGGTCATGAGCATGAATTAGTCACATTTTCATTAAACGTTCCAATGTGTGAACATGCTCTCGTTTAAGAGTTTATCTAGATAGTTCTTAGCCTGAGTGAAGAAACCTACGGTTATAGGAGGGTAGTTGACCTATTACAGACTAAACAATGTCCAAGATGTCAGTTAGATGCATGGGTTGTAAAGTTAGCTTAGTTAGTATTCACAGACTGCAATACAGACGGTGGACAGATCGTTTCTAGTTGATGGGTCAGGAAGCTTGGAGGGTCTGTGCAGGTTGGGGGTCTACCCGGATAGTCTGTCAAGATTTGCGCTGTAGCAGGGTGGGAATAGGTTGTCTTGGGTGTGTTTGTGTGGATTAGTAGCGTGTTGTGGGGGGTTGGATAGCGTGTGTGTGCGTTAGAGAGTGTGACTGTGAATCGGTGTCATGGGTGTGTGTGATGTGTGTGTGGTGTGTGTTGTTTAGTGTGGGTGGGTGTTGTGTGTGTGTGGTTTGTGTGTCGTGTGAGTAGTGGGTGTATGTGTGTGGGTGTGAGTGTGGGGGTGAGAGTGTGTGAGAGTGTTGTGTGTGTGTGTGTGGGTGTGTCGTGTGGAGGGAGAGCTAGAGTGGCGGAGCGGGAGGGAGAGGAGAGATCCGCGTGGAGAGCGAGGCGCGCGGGAGAGCGAGCGAGCGCGAGAGCGCGAGCGCGCGCGAGCTAGAGAGCGAGCGCGCGCTAGGCTCGAGCGCGCGGAGCGCCTGAGAGCGCGCGGGCAGGGCGAAGAGCGAGGAAGCCGCTAGAGCGAGAGAGGGCGCAGCGCGAGAGCGCGGGCGCCCCGCCCCACCATAGAGACGCGAGAAGACGGAGGGAGAGGCAGCGCGGCGAGCGCGAGAATAGCGCGCGAGAGGGAGAGCGAGGGAGAGAAGAGCGCGAGAGTCGAGAGGCGGCGCGAGAGAGAGGAGTACACGGGCTCTCGTGACACCAGCGATCTCGCCAGCTATTACTTCTCCCCCCTCGCCCTCCCAACACCCCACTAAAACAGCACCCCCCCCCCTCTCGTCCTCTCTCTCTCTCTCTTCTCTTCTCTCTACTCTCTCTCCTCTCTCTCTCTCTTCTCTGTCTTATCTCACTCTCTCTCTCTCTCCTTTTCTTAATTTCCTCCTCTCTCTATCTCCTACTCTTTCTCTTTCTCTCTCATCTCTTTCTCTACTTCACTCTCTCTCCTCTCTCTCTCTTTTCTCTCTCCTCTCTCTCTCTCTCTCTCTTTCTTCTCTCTTTCTTTCTTTTTCTCTCTCTACTCTCTTCTCTCTCTTCTTCCTCTCTCTCTCCTCTCTCTTCTCTCTCTCTCAATCTCTCTCTCTCTCTCTCATCTCTCTCTCTCTCTCTATCTCTTCTTCTCGCTCTCTCTTGCTCTCTCTCTCTCCCCCCCCTAACCCCCCCCTCTCTATCTCTCTCCTCTCTCTCTCTCTCCTCTCTCTCTCTCTCTCTCTCTCTCTCTCTCCTCTCTCTCTCTCCTCTCTCCTATTGTGAAACTATTAAATTCTCATTCATACCTTTTCAACATTTATCTTATATATATTATATCTTATCTATATCGATCTATATATCTATTTATCTATCCTATCTATCTATTATCTATTATCTATCTATCATCTATCTATCTATCTATCTATATATATGAAAAAAAGACATAGTATTTTTTACATTTCAGGAAATGGCTTTGGATCTCGAGATACGAGCAAAAAAGGCAATGAAGGAAAATGTAAGTGTGACAGAGACAGAGAGGAGAAATTTGGGTGAGAAGGGGAGGAAGCTAGACGAAAATTGGAATATAGAGGAGAGAGAGAGAGGAGAGAGAGATAGAGAGAAGAGAGAGATAGAGAGAAGAGAGAAAGAGAGGAGAGAGAGAGAAGAGAGACAAAGGAGGGAGATAGAGGGGAGAGAGAGGTGAGGAGATGAGAGACCACGAGAGATAGAGAGAGCGAGAGTTAGAGAGAGAGTGAGAGAGATGAGAGAGACGAAGGACGCGAGAGAGAAGTTAGAGAGAGAGGAGAGAAAGAGAGAGATTAGAGAGAGAGAGAGATGATCGAGAGATGAGAGAGAGACGAGGTTGGATGAGAGATTACAGATGGAGACGAGGAGAGAGAGTTAGGATGAGAAGAGAAGAGGAGAGAAGAGAAGAGAAGAGAAGAGAGGAGAGAGAGGAAAGAAAAGAGAGTTAGCGAGTGGATGAGGAGAGATTGGAGAGAGAGTGAGCGAATGAGAGGGAGAGAGGAGAGAAGGAGCGAGGTGATGAGAGAGGGGGAGGATGAGAGAAAGAGAGGAAGAGGGGGGGAAATATAGAGAAAAGAAAGAGAGGAGAGAGATGGGAGAGAGAGAGAGAGGAGAGAGTGATAAGAGTGGAGTGGAGAGAGAGGAGAGGAGGAGGCGAGAGAGAGAGAGAGGAGACGAAAGAAAGGAGAGAGAGAGCGGAGAGAGGAGAGAGAGAGAGGAGAGAGAGAGAGGAGAGTATGAGAAGATGAGAGAGCAGGAGAGAGAGAGTATGAGAGAGAGTGAGGAGAGGATGAGAGATGGTGAGAGAGAGAGAGTGAGTGAGAGGAGAGAGAGAGAGAGAGGAGAGAGAGGAGAGAGAGATAGCGGGGAGGAAGAGACGAGAGGGAAGAAAGAGAGAGAGAGGGGAGAGAGAGAGGGAGAGAGAGAGGGAGGAGAGAGAGAGAGGACGTGGAGAGAGAGAGGTGAGAGAAAGGAAAGGAGGGGAAGAGAGAGAGAGAGAGGGAGAGAGAGAGAGAGAGGAGGATTGTTGGAGGAGGGAGAAGAGGAGAGGGGGGTGACGGATATCTATACATATATATATTTATATATATAATTATTTATTATATATATATATTCTATAGAAGAGCATGAGAGAGAAGTAGAGAGAGGAGAGAGGAGGCCGAAGAGATGAGAGGGCCGAGAGAGAGAGGAGAGATAAAGAGAGTAGAGAGAATTTTAGGGGGGGGTGGTGGGGGGAGGGAACAGAGAGAGAGGGAAGAGGAGAGAGGAGATAGAAGAGAGTACAGAAAGAGAGGACAGAAAGAGAGGGAGAGATAGAGAGGAGAGAGAGAGCAAGGTGAGAGAGCGAGGATGATAGGAGAGAGGATATAGAGAGAGAGTGGGAGAGATGTGAGAGGGTGAAAGGAGAGAGAGTGAGAGAGGTTGAGAGAGAGAGAGGAGATGAGGAGAGGCGGAGAGAGAGAGATGAGAGAGAGGGAGAGAGAGAGAGATGATGAGAGGAGTGGAGAGAGAGGAAGGAGAAGAGAGAGTGGAGAGAGAGAGAGGGGAGTGAGGGAGAGAGTTGTGAGAGGTGAGAGGATGAGGGAGAGAAGAGAGAGAGAGGGAGAGGAGAGAGAAAGGTGAGAGGGCGGGGGAAAGAGAGAGAAAAGAAAGAGAGGAGATGAGAAAGGAGAGAGAGATCGGGGGGGAGCGATGTGGGGGAAGAGAAAGAGGGGGGAGGAGAGATAGGAGAGAGAGAAAGGAGAGAGAGAGTGGAGAGGAGAGGAGAGAGAGAGAGGGAGAGATGGAGGTAGAGAGAGAGGAGGAGAGAGAGAGAGAGGGAGAGAGAGCGAGAGGAGACCAGAGAGAGAGAGGAAGAGCGAGAGAGAGGATGTGATTGTAGCGAGATGAGAGCGAGGAGGATAGAGGAGAGAGAGAGAGGATAGTAGACTAGCTTCTTAGCTAGCTGCTAGATAGTAGAGATAGACGAGTATTCGTAATATTATCTTATCTAATCTCTCTTCTTATTTATCTCTATATATCGTCTATATCTATATATATCCTATCTCAATCATATTCTATTCGAATATCTTCTATATCGCTATATTATATATATATATATTATATCTCTCTCTCTTCTCTATATCTCTCTTATTCTTTATCTATTTTCTCTCTCCTCTATTCTCTCTCTCTCTATTTCTCTCTCTACTCTTCTCATCTCTCTCTCTTCTATGTATGATCCAGCAATCCCCCACCCCCCCCCCCCCCCCCCCCCCCCCCCCCCCCCCCCCCCCCCCCCCCCCCCCCCTCGACCCCCCCCCACCCCCCCCCCCCCCCCCACCCCACTGCTCTAATCTCTATCGACACCTTCTCTATATCTCTTAACATGATCCCGAGAAATGTCATAGTATAAGATACCCAACCCATCTAAACTCCCCTACTCATAATTTATCTCTCTATCTTCTCTCTATTCTCTAGAGAGAGAGAGACGAGAGAGTGAGAGATGAGAGATGAGAGTGAGATGACTGGAGGGAGAAGGAGAGACGAAGGTGAGCGAGTGAGGACGAGGGTGAGAGGAGAT
>NC_061848.1:10427543-10430043 GCF_019202785.1 Penaeus chinensis
ACCCCCATCGTCGCTGGCGAAAGGCGCTCGTGGGGAGCCGGGATGAGTGAGCCAAAATGTCACCTTCCTCATCCATTATCAAATGATTATGGGAAAGTAGCACTTATGATCAGTGAACAGAAAAAAATATTATACACGTTCGTTTTATATGCATTATCTAATCTTATCATAAATGCAAAAATTCAGGTGACTCGTGCTAAGTGAACGTTTTTTTACCTACAATTATCATCTCTCTTCATGCCCGATGTCTTCGTGTTTGACTTCGTAGGACTGAAGTAAAAATTCCGAAAGACGAAATCCTCCCACATGGGTTGCGTCCCCCCTCTCTCGGCTGCACTTCGGTCCAGTTCCAAGTAGATTTCCCGAAGGCTCTTCTCGCCGGCGTGTTCCTGCAGCACCTGGCACAGGTTGCGGATGAAGTATGTTCCAAAGGCGGTGTTGCGAAGGGCGTCGATTCCCTCCCCGGCGGCGTGGATGGTTACCATGTCCCTTGGAGGGTCCGACGATTCGAAAACTGGACATGTTTCGAAAACGCCTTTGCGACAGAAGTTCGTGAAGAAGATCTTAGGTTTCCCTCGGAGTGCTGGACACTGCGCGTCCGTGAACATTTGATGGATTCTGGAAAGGCACAGACTGAGCCCGTCCTCAGTAAGGAAGTCGCGAACACCTTTTCCGTGGCTTAGAATGAACATGATCATGCTGTCGACGTCTCTAGTGCTCTCTTCATCTCTAATGAGTTTCAGCTCCATCAAAGTCGCTCTTCTGGACAAGTCTTCTTTGGTAAATACCCGATAACCCATGTTGGTGAACGTGGCTTGGATGGTTTCAGAGTCGTGTTCAGCTCCACTGCGGTAATTATGCTTTCCTGTGAATTTGTAGTTGAAGATGTAGACGTTACCCCGAGGTTGAGAAGCCATACGGTATGGTTCAGTCGATGTCGAGAGAGATAGCTGTGGAAAAGGGACTAATTATTGTAACAGTACTTTAAATAATCATGGTATGTAAACTGAATAAATAAATAAATAAATAAAACAAAATAATATAAATGTAACGAGGAATCTGATTATAAAATTAATAATTGTTCTAAATCAGCATTCCTGCTTAAAGTTTCTAAAGTTGGAAAGTACTCTTATATATATTCGAATATATTATGATATATTCAATATGAATTTCATAATGTTAGTAGAGTAAAGTACACGATTACATTATCTCCTCCCTTGCTTTGTTGCGACTCCTCCCCACTGAGCTCTGAATCCTCCTCCTCTTCGATGTCCTCTGGATCCCACGGCTGTGTCAGATGGGGGTCTTCTTTCTTCTTTTTTTCTTTACTTAGCTCTTCCTCCTCTTTTTTACTGTACTTTGTCCATTGCTGTTTAAGGTGGAACTCTTCTTCATTTCCTTCCTCCTCCTCTTCTTGACTTTGTTCCTCCTCCTCCTCTTCTTGGCTTTGTTCCTCCTCCTCCTCTTCTTGGCTTTGTTCTTCCTCCTCCTCTTCTTGGCTTTGTTCCTCCTCCTCCTCTTCTTGGCTTTGTTCTTCCTCCTCCTCTGCTTGGCTTTGTTCTTCCTCCTCCTCCTCTTGGCTTTGTTCCTCCTCCTCCTCTTCTTGGCTTTGTTCTTCCTCCTCCTCTGCTTGGCTTTGTTCTTCCTCCTCCTCCTCTTGGCTTTGTCCCTCCTCCTCCTCTTCTTGGCTTTGTTCCTCCTCCTCCTCTTCTTGGCTTTGTTCTTCCTTCTCCTCTTCTTGTCTTTGTTCTTCCTCTTCTTGAGAAATCTCTTCATTCTCCTTCTCTTGATTAATGTCTTCGTCTTCTCCTTGACTAAGGCCTTCTTCCTCTTCACTGTCGCCTGTGTCCGAATCGCCTATTTCAACAGGACACGGTTCCCTCGTTTCACTTTTACGTGACTTTTCCTTCTTGCCGTTATTTTGACGATGGCGCTGCATTTCGTTTAGTGACAATTTCCCTTCGCTTCCCGTTGTCTCTTCTCTTGCTGTTCTTGATCTCATGTGGGGTGCGGCCATCTCCTGTGGAAGGGTTGCCTCTACAGAATCTGGTACAGTTTATCGGTAAGTAATATGGATACTGTGGATACTTGCCCATTTTATACTGTTTTGAGACTCAATCGGGAGGTGACTAAGCAATATCTCCCCCCAGCCTCTCGGGGCGCCAGGAACACGCCCTCTCTCTTGGCTGCCTCCGTGTCGGCGGCCCGGCTCCATGCTCGCCTCCGGGGATGATAACACTGCTTATTTCACAATGCGTTTACTTTGCATGAGCATTCAAGTACATGTAAACATACATATGTAAAAGTACTTGCATGTTTTCGCTTAGTTACTGCGGTATGGCTGCAGGCTGGCCAAAAAGCCACATTACAGCCACATTTCATGGTTAGTTGGCTATTCGGTAATCGAAAATATTGTGTGGGCCCTCCGCGTAAAGAATATCCTTTAAGATTATTTTTCAGTAACTATTTATGTACAGAGGAAAATTACATCATCTAAAGA
>NC_061848.1:10432543-10445043 GCF_019202785.1 Penaeus chinensis
TCAATAGAGTTCTTTTTAACCGAAAGTATTTTTCTTATTTCTCTCCCTAGGGACACTCTATGATATCAACGTCCTGTGTTCTTAATTTGTTCTATATTTTAGATATACCTATTTCTCTCTCCCACATCTAGATTCTCTTATGTACGGATATTATCTGTTTCTCAAATATGTTTACCAATACCTTCTTCAAATATACTTTCTTGTTCATTTAAATTTAATGGGACCATACACATCCAAAGGTGCTTTTAGCCCATTGCCGCCGGGGAAAATGAATAAAAAATGGGGAAAATGCTGTGCTCATTTTTTATATTTTTGTGACATGTCTCTGTACATAGATGGCTTTGCTTAGCCACAAAGGAGTCAATTAGTAGAACTCGTGACCTTACGTGATTTGAATTGGCGGCAAAACTTATTTTTTACTAGTGATATGAATATCGATGGTGTTAGTTTCATTATAAACATTATAATGACTATAATGTTATAAATATTACTAACAGCAAAATAAGATAACGTAAAATATTTTCGTAAATCAATGAAAAGGGGGAACTGTCGAGACAGGCAGTACTCATAACTGGCTCATTGTTGATTTAGTACAAGTGTAGCCATTCATGTGTTAAAACAATTAAACAAGTAAACTCACAGTAGGCATGACACGGACGTATGTGCCATGCACGTCGGCAATGGGTTAGACCAATTGCCCAAGAAAGGCGTCTATTAAATATGTTATTAATTTAAACTTCCATCTAAAATATAAGCTTATGTTCTTGATGAACGTTTAAACTAACTTCGGTTAACTGGTCTGTGGATACCATTGGATTTGCATGCCCTGAAATATTTGTTACTGAAGTGTATTTTGCTTACCTTGTGTTTAGCAGAAGCAAGATGCTTATTTATGGAAGATTTCACGATTTCTGATTTGCAGACGCAGAAGTATTTACCGTTGGGCTGCAGCGTGAGCGTCCCATCTTGCAAAGCCTGTGCAACTTCACTCTGTGGGGCTAGCATACTGTGGGTCATTTTCCTTGTTTTCTCCAAGTGGTTCTGTGCACGGAAGAATATATATCTGTTTGAAATTATTTACTTATGATACCTACCAGTTTGTCTCAGTATCTGCACACACACACACACACACACACGCACACACACACACACACACTCGCACACACACACACACACACACACACACACACACACACACACACACACACACACACACACACACATCTCACAAGAACCTACTGTGTTCGAATCCTTCCCAGGGCGGCTTGGTCCACGTACAGCTTGCCTAGACACCTGTCACTCAGGAAAATATAAACTATTTTACCGTAGGGCTGAAGGAAACGAATATATTACCTTCCAGTTGAATAAATATAAAGCCAGCTTAAATGCACAATGTATATTTTTTTTTTACAAACTTGTATACTGGATTTGTCTTACCTTTTCTAAGTGTTTGTTTGAAGTAAGGTGTTTCTTTATGGAAGTTTTCATGAGCTCTGCATTGCAGACGCAAAGATATTTGCCGTTCGGTTGCAGCGTGCACGTTCCATCTTGCAAAGCCTGCAACTATATGGGATACATGCACACACACACACACACACACACACACACACACACACACACACACACATATGTATCTGTATATATATGTATGTATACACATATGTTTATGTATAAGACTCATACACACGCAAGAAAAAGACTCACAGTGCTTGAGGTCTCTTTGCAATGAATATGTCATTGAGCATCTACATCTTCCGTTCACGAAAAAAATGAATATATTGTGCAACAACAAAAATATAATATAGCAACATATTATCTTTAAATAAACATGTATTAGAACAGTATGTAAATAAAAGTATATACATATGTATATGTATATAAATGAATAAATGTATATATGTATTCATATATGTCTATGTACACACTCACACACACACACACACACACATATATATATATATATATATATATATAGACACACATATATATATACACACATATATGTGCACATATATATGCATATGTATATGTCTGTACATACATATATACATATTTGTATACATTATATATACATATATATATATATATATATATATATATATATATATGTGTGTGTGTGTGTGTGTGTGTGTGTGTGTGTGTGTGTGTGTGTGTATGTGTGTGTGTGTGTGTGTGTGTGTGTGTGTGTGTTTGTATATATATACATATATATGTATACACATATGTTTATACATATGCATATGTATATATATAATATATATGTAAATATATATACATTTATATATATATATATGTAATTGTTATTGTCATTATCATTATCATTGCTATTATCATTAATTTTATTTCAGGAACGGTTTCATCACCCCTTATTTTAATATGCCATTTCTCTTTGTGTTTTGCTTTGTTTTCTTACCTTTTCTAAGTGTCTTTTAGAAGCAAGGTGTCTCTTAATGGAAGCTTTCAAGAGCTCTGTATTACAGACGCAGAGATATTTGCCGTTTGGTTGCAGCGTGCAGGTTCCATCTTGCAAAGCTTGTGCTACATCAATCTGTGCAAACGGTTCAGCAAAACGTTTTCTCTTTTTTTTTATACCAGTCTGCTTTTTCTATTTGTCTGAGCATATATATATCTGTCTATATATGATGACATAATTGCTTATACTTACACTTGTAGCCATAATGCCGTTGATAAGTTGTCTTTTCTATAATTCGAGATCTTTAACGGTGCCTTCACAGCGCCGGTCTCGTCGCGTTGCCACCCGAAGGCATTCTGAACAGGATGCGGGGGGGGGGAGGATACGTATATCTCGTGTCTGTTTTTTTAATGCGCGCACACACACACACGTACACACACACACACACACACACACACACACACACACACACATATGTATATACATATATATATGTAAATATATATATACATATATATATATATATATATATATATATATATATATATAATAAATATGTGTATGTATGTTTGTGTGTGTTTGTTTGTGTGTGCGTGTGTTTGTTTGTGTGTGTACATATATAATCAAGTAGATCTCTTGTGTGTTCCAAACCATAAAACATTAATTTATATTATGTACTTTCCTTTAGAATAATACTTTACTTATAGCGCATTGCAAGTTGTTATTGCATAAAACACTAACACTAATGTGCTTTGATTCCCCTCGGTGTCCTTGAGGAGAACACAGAGCTCTCTCTCTCTCTCTCTCTTTGCATCTATCATCCTCTCTCTCTCGCTATCTGTCTTGATCTCTCTCTCTCTCTCTCTCTCTCTCTCTCTCTCTCCCTCGCTATCTGTCTTGTTCTCTCTCTCTCTCTCTTTGCATCTATCATGCTCTCTCTCTCGCTATCTGTCTTGATCTCTCTCTCTCTCTCTCTCACTCTTTCCATCTATCATCCTCTCTCTCTCTCCCTGTCTCTGTCTCTCTCTCTCTCTTTCCATTTATCATCCTCTCTCTCTCTCCCTGCCTCTGTCTTGATCTTTCTCTCTCTCTTTCCTTCTATCATCCTCTCCCTGTATCTGTCTTGATCTTTGTCTCCCTGTCTCTCTCTCTCTCTTTCCATCTATCATCCTTTCTCTCTCTTTCTCTGTCTCTGTCTTGATCTTTCTCTCTCTCTCTCTCTCTCTCATAAAGTTTTCAAAATTTGCACATTCGACATTTTCCTTCAGATTACAGACAAAATTAGAAGTGTGAAATCCCTAATACACTGAGCCAAAACCAAGTATTTTAGAAATAAGTTATCTAGCCAACTTGCAATTTGTCAGTAATATGGTAACGAGGCGATCGTATTGATTTTTTTATATTTGTGTTACAATACCATGTTTCTAAAATTAAGGGAAGTGACCATGGCGTGATACCTCATTTCCTCAAGGTCTTCTCATGACCAAGAGATTTTTACCTTTGCCTGGGTAGCATTTAGGGTGTCTGTTACCTGCATGGGAGGAGGCTGCCAACACGAATGAGGAATCAGAACCCATGTACAAGGCGTCTACGTGTTCTGTTGTTCAAGTGTATGGATGAATGTCAGTGTGTGTGCAAAAGAGAAGATAAATGCGCCCCTACAATATCCGTTTCGTGTTTTACTGTCGAGATTACTATTTTTATTTTTATTGGTTGTGTACTGGTCGTGTGCTAGTTCTGGAATTTAAACTAATCTATTTTTGATGCTTGCCTCTAATGTTTTAACAATCTTTACGTTTTATTTTTCTTCTTATTATGGTTAGCCATATAAAGAGACACACTGAAAAAATCGAGAATTATACCACCAAATGTGTCAGTGCATGTCAAAACACAGCTAAGAAAGAAAGTGAAGATATGAAGTCAGCAGCTGCTAGTAAAAACATATCTGATCTTTATAAACTTATCAAGAGTTGGAGGAGTTAAATCTCCGAAGGTAACCTACTCCAAAGCCTGTAAATAGCAGTAAAAGAGCACCTAGAAAACTTAGATGTAGACGATCGACTTCTATACACTTTTGCAGGTTGATAAAAAATATGCATAAACTTCCTTTACAATCTTGTATAAGACAAAATTCCTCAATATCACTACGATGCCCAATGTCCAAATTTAAGGAGCCAGGAGAAATTTAATAGAATTAATTGAACGATCAAGCAGTCATACACATGACTGCAGCAGATTACACGGGAGAACAATGCTGAAGATGTGTTAGAATAAAAGAAAATCATTTACAAATAAAGTCATCTTCACTTGGGAATGATGCCTGACTTAGATGAGACTGCCTGGGCCATATTCAATATTTGCAATTCAAATGTAATCTTTGAATCAAGGGTTACACCTAAGAGCTTCAGATTATCCACTGAAGTGATTAAGACTCCATGAATCAACAGACATGGATGCTGAGGCGACATGACAGACTCCTACCTTGGACTTGGTAGGATTTCATGCTCCACTGAGAGCGCCACGAATGAATCATCATCAGGTCTATAGAGGGACTGTCAGCTACTATTTGGCTGGGAAAATATGGTGAAAAAATGTGTGACGAATGTGTTGTGGCAGTGCATGCTATCCACACAAACATGCGGGCACTGACTGTGTCAGGCAGCACTATGCATTCAATCCATCATAGTCTACATCATCAATCACCTATTTAGTCACTAGCTAGACTAGCCAGGTTGCTTTATACAGGCCTGCAATTGGTGAATGAAACTGATGAATTCCGCGTGAAATATTGTAAGGCCTAGTTACCTACCAGTTAATATTGCCCATTCCTTTCCCAACCATTTTTCTAGTGCCTGCAATTCTGCCGACTCCAAGATCCCCTCTTTCGATAAGTATTCGGGCTAGAACTGTTACCCGAGAACGACACCGTCTTGCCAGACCTGCCAGCCTTCCTCACTATTGTCCAAAAATCAACTGATTATAGACTGCTATCAAAAGACCATCTTAGATTGCTTTCAATATCGCTTGAACTCATATTAGACACCTTGTACTATACTATGCCTAACAAAGAATACGAATACAAGATCCAAGAGATGGCGCTGCGAACCGTATTTCATCAAGCGTTTAGCAGACGACACATGTTTAGGTGAAAAGGTGCTTCAAAGTGTACCTTTGAGACTGATTTTTTAATGTCAACATATCTTTTTTTTTAGTCGATGAAAAATATGTCAGGTTGTATACAAGCATAGTGGTTACTCTTTATAAATTTATTATTAGTAAACAGATGCAAAACTTTACTAATAATGAATTAGTATAAAGCTACAGAGTATTATATACTCTGCATAATAGGTAGTTCACAAGCTAAATTTCAAAGAGTGTATACATTATTTGAGTATGAATTTCACAGGTTCAGCATTGTCTAAAGGAGGCCAGCTGAGGGCGAAGATGCTGTTTCTTGAACAATAACTCCAGAACTTGATACAGTTGGTGAGTCAATTGCAAAATTCAGATAGTTTTGATTTTGAATGGATATTGAAGTTTAATTTAAAATTTACACTCTCCAAACGTATTATATATGATTACTAACATATTTTGCAATGCACATACACATGTATATAGAGCTAGACTGACATATTGTTATTATCATTATCATTATCATTATCATTATTATCATTATTATCATTATTATCATTATCATTATCATTATCATTATCATTATCATTATCATTATCATTATCATTATCATTATCATTATTATCATTATCATTATCGTTATCATTATCATTATCATTATCATTATTATTATTATTATTTATATACCATTATGATGTTCATATAATTTATATTCGTGGTAAAGTAAATGACTGGAGTGCATTCTTATAAAAAGAGGATTCTCAATTGGATGAATTTAACTATTTATATTTCAACAATGCAATATCTTGTGATAGCCTGATAACATTAGAGCAATATTCATATGTCTTCAGTTTAATATTAGTTTAACATAGGCTCCTTTAATCAAGGAAAAGGAAAAAAAAAAAAGTTAAGGCATCAATTTTGATTAATATATACAGAACACGATTAAACAGATGAAAGAAAATATTGAAAAAATGTACACAAATGATTAAAAATGTTTCCAAATAATTAAGTGGCTATGGCAAGGATTTCTTCAAAGCCCAGATTATATTAACTCATACAAGTCGGATGGAATGCAGGTATGGTAATGGAGAGCGTGCATTTTTCAATAGCATTATATTTCAAAAGTGCCAGAGTTTATACATGTTTGCATAAACAATCACGTTTCCATCTTCTCGTCTTTTACGCTAATGGCTTCGGAGAATGAAGTGCAAAGCTGGTTGGAATGAGTTTGCTTTTAAAATTCTTAAACAAAAGGCAACAAGAGTTTGCAAGTGTCGTGTTTGGTACAATGAAAAAAACGGATTATATGATATAACAAAGGATAACATGGAGGAATATGGAAAAACAAACAAAACAGCTCAGTATGCAAGGATTTTTATGTTCTACCCTAGTATTAATGCTGATACTCTTAAAATTATTATTTTAGATCGCATTACTAAATTACAGGTCGTTTTCCCAAATGCGTTCTATGTGATCAAGATACAACAAACAAAAGTGTTTATTCAAAGTTTGACATTTCGGAAAAGTCAACATATATTCGTAATGAGAATAAGGTTCATTATTTTTAATGACACATTAGGTAAAATCTAAGGAAATATGATATAGAGATAAATGAAAATACGGTATGGTGGGCTCACATACAGCAGTTCTATATAAAAAAAAAAAAAAACAGACTGCAGTGCACCTTCGCCTTGCTCCTAAGTTAATTGATAAGCACATCTAACAAAGTATTATAAAATGCGAGTATATCTTCCTACTCCTATTTAGTAGGAGTGCGGCAGCATATATGAGTACACATATTGCATTAGGAAGCTCATAGCCTATGGTGCCATGAGCATAACCATATTCATTGAAAAGTTTATAACTTCTTTGATAGGGTCAATTCTTATCAAATCAATCATTTTCAAGAGAATAGGTGTGCCATCAATGCAAATAACTGCTCAGATCTAAAGGGTTTTTATTCATGGATTTAGACATGGAAATTAGTTGGATCCAAGCACTTAGCTCTATGTGTTGAAGGATGGTTCATATATATTAAAAGTCTGCAGACTCTCTGGAATGATGTGCAACGTAATTATGACTTTAAATATATGTTCACAATTAGGCTAAACCAGGATTACCTTGGAAACTAGTTAGTGTAATCAGAAATGCTGGGGGTAATAGCGACACTCCAGCAGCACCAAAATTTGGAAATTTATTCAAAACTACAACGAGTAACCAACAAAAATCAATAACCAGTAACAGCATTGATGATTTCTCACCTATATTAGAATTGTTGAGAAAGAGAGAAACAGTTGACCTGAATTTAAAAACGCCTGGAAATACTCATAACGTAACTAATGATAAAGACGAAACAGACTAATGTTTGGATAATATAATGCCAATAGATGAGAGGTATTAAATAATTTCTTTGCTTCATTTAACACATATGAAAATGACACTCTTATCAGTCATAATTCAGAAGTCAATGCTGATCATTTCAGTAACTTCTCCATCACATAATCCACATGAATCTGAAGAGGATATGGATGATCCTGACGATAATGATGATAGCAACCACTTTGTAGACGTTTCAACAAAACTAGAGGAAAATTCTTGGACATATATCGATGGCTATGTCTCTCATGTGATGTTTAAAAATAATGAATGTGACCGATGACAGTTTCAAATCCTTGCTGGCAATAGAGTATATGATTATTAAAGTAATCCTTAATTGCACAAAAAAGATTGTGTATGATGCAAGCCAAGGAATGATTGACACTGTTACAAAATGTTAGAATGTATTTCAAAACTATGTTAATTATCATATTGATCAAGAAAAAGTTGAAACAAATGTGATACAAAATATAAAGGAACATGTGACATTTTATTTAGACAAAAAACATGAAATTAAAACACCGTTAAAAAAAAAAAAAAAAAAAAATCTACAAAAATGTATATAAAAAAGACAAATAAAGGATAGTTATTTGTTGAAAAGAAGTTTCTCACAATTAGAAATACTACAAGGAATATAATTTTTGTTTTTCTTTTTTTGTGTGTGTTTCCAGTGCCAGGCCGAAATAACGTTCATCTAAGGTACATAATATCACTTCAAAAAATATTATGGTATTTTTTTCTTCTTAATTCATTGCAAGTTTATGTTTTATGTAATTTCCTCATCATATTTTATTGTAAACATGATTTATTATATTTTGTTCTTTATGGTTGGGCTTTTCTATATTTTACTGATAGCTTACTGTTATGTTTTTTTCTGAATGGTTTGGCTATTTTATTAATTTCATAACATAATGTTTGGACTACATTTTTGTTTTCCTTTATTTTTACTTTTTTTTGTGAATCCCTACATTCATTGTGAAAGAAAACTCAACAATAAGATTATTGTTGAATTTTCTTTCATAATGAATATGGGGATTATTTTAATAAAGAAAGCACTTTCCTATTTATTTCGTTCGTTTTTTATTAATTTTTTTTTCAAAGCATACTTTTTTTTCTTTTCGTTTCAAGCTTTTAACTTTGCATGGTGTTGTTAATAATTTACATGCCATGTTTTATGAGGTAACTATAACATAAAAAAACTGTTTTTAAACCATTTTACTTACAAAATAAACTATGGACACATTTACTGATTTTCCTTTACCTCCAGTATTGTTATCTGCAATAAGAAATATAACTATTATATATATATATAAAATATATATATATATATATATATATATATATATATATATAACTGCTTAAACAAATATATAGATAAGTATTTTTTTCCGTAAAAAATACATGAAAAAATATTATTTGCAAAGCAGTTGATTAAAAGTCATGTATGTTATTACGAGTTGGCAACTTCAGAGCGCACAGACGGGATGAGCGCTGTTCTATCTTTCGTATAGAGTCTTTGGACCAGCCCAGCACAGGCACTCAGAACCAATCAAAACCTAGATTACACGATGGCCAATCAAAACTAAACATCGCTCGTCGTGTGTGTGTAGCAAAATCTGGAAACAAATGCATATTTAAATCCCATTCTTACTCTCAGTGAATAAGAATATCTCGATATGAATTATCAACTGTAAACACGATTTTTCATTATAAGCATATTTTCATCAATTGCAGAAGCTACGTGAGGCGGGCTACTTGGCGCCAGTATCATTTTGATGGGAGAATGCTGTAATATCTAAACCATATCATTTAATTTAATAAACTTTATAACCGAGTCATAGGGACAAAAATCAAATAATTCAGGTGAATGATTTGATTTTTGTCAATAAACTACACACATATAAGTATACAAAATAAGTCGCATTCTAAGATATTTCAGCTCAAAAATACCAGAAGCAATTAGAATATTCGATATATACGTATCCCTCTCCTTCCGGATCAGTAGCCTTTAGCAAAATGACGATCATGGTACTGCTAAAGGCACTGTTAAAAAATCTTGGATTACAGAAAATACAACTCATCAATGGCATTATGACTACGAGCGTAAGTAGAACAATAATAGAGAAATCGGTTTTAGAATATAATTACTTCCTTCCCCCCTACGGTAATGTATTCTACTTCTTACTAAGTGGCAGGCGTCCAGGCACCAGGCCGTCCTGGGATGGATTCGACACCGTAGGTTCTTCTGAAATATATACGTGTGCGCGCGAGACAATCAGATGTAAATAAGTCTAAACAGATATATATTCTTCCGTGCACAGAACTACTTGGAGAAATAAGGAAAATAGCCTACAGTGTGATAGCCCCACAGGGTGAAGTTGCACAGGCTTTGCAAGATGGGACGCTCACGCTGCAACCAAACGGCAAATACCTCTGCGTCTGCAAATCATATATCATGAGATCTTACATAAAGAAACACCATGATTCTGATAAACGCAAGGTAAGGAAAACACACTTCATTAACAAACATTTCAGGGCATGTAATTCCGAAGGTATTCCCAGACTTGCATAGTCACCAAGGGGTCTGTTATTAGTCCTACCTATCTCACCTGTTTACCCTTTTCTTGATTTTTGGGAAGTGCCTTTTGTATAATTTCATTGTCGTTAATGTTACCGAGACTTTAATAACAATTGAATAATCATAATATCAATAAGAATAATAACATAATTGATAGTAATAGAAAGAAAAACACATTTTCCGCCACATCAAGGAATGGGGAAATCAGGACCTGTCTGATTAATTTAAACTTTCATCTAGAACATAAGCTTAAGTTATTGATGAGAGTTTAAACTAACAACAGATTTAATAAACGCTTTATCGAGCAACTAGCCTGAGAACACCTTTGGACGTACGTGGCCCCATTTGTGAAATTCAAATTGGCAAGAAAGTATGTTTGAAGAAGGTATTAGTAAACATTTAAGAAATATAAAATATGTGAATATGATAAAACTTGTTGTATGAGATTAAAAAATATATATCGTTTCAAAATATGAAAAAAAAACTTAGAAAACAGGACGATGATAGCATAAGAAAAAAAATAAAAGTCATTAGTTTATCTGTTAATGTATAGCATGTCCACATTAACATCAGGTAATATATTATTTTCTCTAACAGGTGGCTACACAGAAACATCCCAAAGAGACAAAAAGAATAAAGGTATTTTTTCACTATAATAATAATTGTACATATTGTGTTGCTTTTGCCTAATTCTAATAAACCCCTGTTGCCACATAGGAATTCATTACCTCGGGCCCAAGGTTTGTGTTTCTATCCAAGGGTTGGGTTTTAATGCTAGTCGTTTTATGCAGTACCACCGAAATTGTGTGACCCCAGCTGACCGACAGGTGAGTGTGAGCAGTTAGTCCGTGGGGCACAGGAGTGGTAATCTTTTAGACCTTTTATTGCCGTGATGTGTGAGGGGTGAATAATGTCCATCCATCGCGCCAATGGGTTCTTCTGACCACCGTAGTCTAGCTTGTGAGATCCAACTGGAATTTCCAGTACCAGATTTTACCCTAACTAGACAAATCTTCTTAAAGTTTTCTAGAATGAATTGGGATGGTGTCTACCATGCTTTTGATAGCATTGCTTGGCGAGATGTATAATGCTACTTGTCTTGTTAATGCTCTGTATATGTTATTGTTGGAAATCATAACAAGGTTTGTACCCAGCAAAACTCTTAAATCTCGTTCACATGATAAAGCATGGTTTAATGAAGGATGTCACCAGGCTTATACTGCTTACAATCCCAGGTCTGCAAACCGCACTCGTCGTTGTTGGAAGAATTATGTTTACTGGTAAAATACAGCAACTAAAGTATAAGGAGGCTAAATCTGAATATAATGCTCAAGAAGTTCTCTCAGAAGCGTCACAGCCTCATAAATGGTGGTCAACACTTAAGGTATCTCTGGTTGGTGTTGAGTCCTCCATTCCTCCCTTAATAAAGCCTGATGGTAGTGTTTCAATTGAGAAAGCTATCTTGCTAGCAAAATGTTTGAATTCAAAACAAAGTTTAGAAGATATTGAATTTCTTTTTTCATGTCACCCATTACCATGCTTTAATTAATTTGCCTTCAGGTCCTCTGAAATCAAGTATCTGTTATCAGAACCAGACGAATATGATGGAGTAGACCCTAATGACTTGTTTCCTTTGATAAAAAAAAGGTCAATTAGCCCCTAGATTAGTTGTAATCTTACGCCTCTTAGTTCGTCAATGGTTGAATTTTAGAACGCTGGGTAGTATTGGGGTGTTCATATTAATGGTAGTTTTAGCTCGTAATCCCGTGTGTCTTCTAAGGTTCCTCAGGATATTGTTCTTGGCCCTTTGCTTTTCATTTTATATACAAGCTGTATATGGTCCGAGATTACTAATAAAATGTTAGCATATGCTGATGATACTTCTCTCTATGCTGATATCTTTTCCGGCAACCAGGGAAATAGAAGCTGACAGTCTTGCTGTAGATCTGATGATAATTCAATCGTGGTGCTCTCGCTGGGGATGAAATTAAATCCTAC
>NC_061848.1:10450043-10452543 GCF_019202785.1 Penaeus chinensis
CAAAAATCTGCGGGATATCTACTTTGAGCTGGAAAAGAAAATGAAGGAATGTAATTGGACTGTGCCTCAGTGGGAAGACGATGTTTTCCGAGATTTCTATTTCACGCAAAAGGCAATTAACAAGGCTAGAGCAAGAATCCCATGGAATATAAACAACAAGAAATATTATTTGCACTGCATAATAATATCAATAATAATTATTACTATTATGCTTAGACTTTTTCAGGGTTAACGCCATTCGCGCGGATTAGATACACTCTCAGTCCAGCAAGAATTCTTGACCAACCGAACGCCAGTGCTTTAAACGGTTACAGCATTGTGAGCTCTACAAAGCGTCATGCCTGAAAAAGTCCAAGCTTATACTTAAGTATCTTCCACATGAAACGTTGCGAAGCATTTTATCTATCCTAGCATATTTACAAAACATAATATTTTCTTCCTAATGCATATATAGTACCTCTAAAACAGTGACAACACTTCAACAGACACAAAAACAAAAATTACTAAATTAAAATACTAACACTAATATACCCATTTCCATATATTCAGTTGTATGATTATGAAAATAAAAAACTGAATATAATATGAACAGATGAATGTCATTAAAAATTCTGAGAAATATTTTTTGCCTTCAAGAACAGTTAGCTGGCATATTATTTCCAATACAATATGAAATAGTAACCCTAAGAAGAAAGATGCATGTAAGTGTAGCTGCTCACTTAAGAATAAAGGGTAATGAAAAAGTTTTAAGAGATTATGTTTTAAAGATGAACACAAAGACGGATATTGGAACGCGGCAGGTCCCATTGTATGGGTTTGGGTGTAAATGTATTCGTAGTACTGGTTTGTTTATCCTTTTTTTTAATATGTTTTAATAGTCTGTTAACATTCAAAGTTGTACTTAAATTGAGTTCAATTTGTGAATTATTATTGGTTTAATATTCCATATGACCAAGCGTGGTTTCACGTGGCTGATCATATAGAAATTGTTTTTCATCAGTTTTGGGAAATAAAGGAAGAAGCAGCAAGAACTTTTTTTCTCTCCAGAATCCATTGAAATATTCATTCAGTAAATAAATTCCAACAAAAAAAGGCGACAATGCGGATAATGATAATGATTATCATTATTTTCATTATCAGTGTCAGTGACATTGTCACTATCATTATTATTGTTATTATTATTATTGTTGTTATTGTAGTTTTATCATACTTCTTTTACGTGTTTTGGTAATCATTTACGCAGGCGCAGGTTTTGCCACCGGGAGATTTGACAGGCCGTTCAGTGTTGCGTCGATTCCGGGTCATTTTGAAAGCCATATGGTGTATATGTAGAACAAATAAACGTTAGTCTCTTTCACGTCCTAATATTTGAGTCCATCAAGTGCCCTACATGCCGAAAAAAAGTTATTTGAAAACAAGCCATTCTGACTATAGACGGAGTTTCGCTATGTAAAGGGGGGCAGATCCCCCTGGCTAGGTAATGTATAGTATTCTCTTAAAGTCACGGGGGTCTATAGATAGTAGTGTATAAATCCCACAGGGTTAAGGTTAGCTTAATTTATTGGTTAGGAGGCATTGTACGATTACCACAGGGTATCTGGATTATGTAAAATCCCGCAGATTTTTACCGAACGACGGGTTTGATTCCCGTAATTTTTTTTTCGAAAGTTGGCGCGTCTGTCCGAAGAATTTCAAGGATGTCCTTAGAGTTTCATTAGGCAATTTTAAGCGTCTTTTGTGCTTATGTCGATTGTCGGCTGGTGGATGCGACGGAAATGATCATCAGATTCGTTCTCGCCACATGAGAACAAATCTGATGATATAAATATTGTCAGGGATGACCCGATTGTCATAAGTGAAAAAAATTACCAAAATTGTTTAGTATGAATAGTCCCATCATTATTTTTCTGTTATGACATACTTTTATTTGCTTATCAAATGACACAATTTCATAGATAGGTAAATCGATGGATATAAATACATAACTGTTATCTGATTATGTTTACTAATGAGAAAAAAACTAAATAAGCTGAATCTAGCATTGAAGACATTTGTTATTGTTCATTCCTGCAGTTGTCAAGCGATGAATATATATGACTAGTACTACTTTCACGCCTTAAACTATGATCATCAGTAAAAAAAAATTAACGTTCCTTATCTACATTTAATGAAAAAAATATAATAGATGCAACAGGCAACCAATCAAGCCAAAATCTGTGCTACAACGCTGAGATAACAATAATAATCATATAAAAAGAGAACCCTAGTTTTTTTCTGACATTGGAATAAAAGATACTATTTGAATCAATTTGTGTAAGGATATAAAATGGCTCAATCACTCATAGAAGAGCGGTCAGTGATACAAGCGATGCTGTAGCAAAGGCCAACAAACATGTTCTAAGTGTATTCTGAAAAGTATTGTAGATCTCTGGGTAATTTTTGTCCCAATAATTCGCTCTAAACTTCATTTTGTGAGATTATACCAATGTTAGAGTTTGCA
>NC_061848.1:10457543-10460043 GCF_019202785.1 Penaeus chinensis
TATTGTATATTTACTTGCGTATATGTATACTGTATATACACATATATGTGTGTGTGTGTGTGTGTGTGTGTGTGTGTGTACTGTATATATATATGTATGTATGTATGTATGTGTATATATATATATTTATTTATCTATTTATGTATGCATTTATGTATGTATGTATGTGTATATATATATTTATTTATCTATTTATGTATGCATTTATGCATGTATGTATGTATGTATGTATATGTATATATATGTATTCCTTTATTTATTCCTTTATGTATGTACATACATACATACATCCGTATGTATGTATGTATGTATGTATGTATGTATGTATGTATGTATGTATGTATGTATGTATGTATGTATGTATGTATGTATGTATGCATGCATGTATGTATATATGTATGTATGTATGTATGTATATACTTATGTGTGCATGTATATACATGCATACATATAAACACGTACAGTTTTCTTCCATTTTCACTTGCCTTGGAAGTCGTTGTTAAACACGTAAACATGCCCTGGTGGATCTGATCTTATGGTGTACGGTGTGATCGGTGTTTCCTGTTAGAGATAAAATAGGTAATGCTAGTATAATATGCTCTTCGTCCTCCATAGAATACTCTAAGATCCGTAAAATAGTAAAATAATCGAAAATTACAATTATTATTACGATTCGTATTATTAAAGACGTACCGTCATTGATTGCACATTCTCCCGTTTTCTATTGATCTGAAAGAGAGAAAACGAAGATTATTTTCCTTCTATCCCGTCAGCTTTTTGCGTTTTCGTTTATTTTGTTCTATGTCTGTCGTTGTCCGGATGTATGTCTGCTTTTCTGCCTGTATGTCTGCTCTCTCGCTTTCTCCGTCCGTCTTTATCTCTCTCTCTCTTTCTCTCTCTCTCTCTCTCTCTCTCTCTCTCTCTCTCTCTCTCTCTCTCTCTCTCTCTCTCTCTCTCTCTCTCTCTCTCTCTCTCTCTCTCTCTCTCTCTCTCTCTCTCTCTCTCTCTCTCTCTCTCTCTCTCTCTCTCTCTCTCTCTCTCTCTCTCTCTCTGTACCATAATATAGATATAATGTACTCACTTTTTTCCGACATTTGCTGTCTAGTGCGTGTCGTTCGAGATATTCCTTGTTTGAGAATCTCTTCCCACAAGAATGACATCGCGTAATATTATCGTCGCTTTCTACTACAATCTTAAAAATGGAAAGTTATTAGGGATAGCTATGGATGTTGATATCAAAGAACACAAATACCGTGAAGTAACATAAACATAGTGGGTTCAGAACCTTGTCACCATCAATATTACAAGCGCAAGTTATATAGTACTTATATTATTTACCTCTTCCTCTTGGACAGTATTGTTGCTCCGTGGGTCCTCTGTCTGTGAAGAGAAAATCGCAAGTTTTGATTAATGTCAATAAATTTTATTTTCAATTATGGAAATGGCGGAGAGACCACCTCAGAGCTTCATGGGATGCGAGTTTGTCGGATTTTGAGTATTTTGAGCACCTGTGTCAGTTTGAGCTGTCGACAGATACCATGGGCGTGGGGAGGCTGCTGTCTTAATATCCTCATCAGTAGGAACCTCTTATTCTTAATGTGGTGGCAGTATTCAACATGAAGGTTGCGTTGAAAAGGCAGTGAGTATTTGTGGCATCCCCTGCCCAAATGCAGAAGTCTGGTGGTGAGGAATAGCTTTAGGATTACACTGTTATCTTAGCAGCTATCTAGTAACTCTTATCTGGAAGGGGAAATGAGACTGCTGGGACTGCAAAAACCGTGCAGGAATTGTACCACTCAGCAAACTAAGCAAACTGCAGGCCGACATTGTACCTTTGGTCCCCGCACTAACCTTAAGAACGCATTTGACTTGATTCATTCTAGGTAATTCTCAGACAGACATTCTAGGAAGGGTAACTGGAGCACGCCAGTATACTAGATCGATGAGGAGTAGAGTGGAGATTTCTGGACTATCTGACCAGAATGGCTTGGCAGCAGAAGCTGTAAACTGCCTTGTTAGGAATATATGGGGATATATCGAGAAATGTGATTTCAGGGCCCTGATATCGCAGATTTTTTTCAATAAATACACAAGTTCTTGTGCCTTGGAATTATGGTTTGGAGGATAATGCAACTGGTTCTTGTGTTGAATTATGGGGTCCATTTGGCAGAACTGTGTCCCATGAATGGTCATGAAGTGGTCTCTTCTGGAAATAATCTTGGGCGTGTAGATTTGAGTGAATTGTTATATAGATATTGGTAACTGCATATAGAATATAAGGATTATAAACAATACCGAGGAGGCCTGTAGGATGATCTCGAAATATGTGTGTGTGTGTGTGTGTGTGTGTGTGTGTGTGTGTGTGTGTGTGTGCGTGTGTGTGTGTTTGTACGTGTGCATGTTTGTTGGTGTGTGTGCACTTCTCATACACACACACACACACACACACACACACACACACACACACACACACACACACACACACACACACGTGTATATA
>NC_061848.1:10472543-10477543 GCF_019202785.1 Penaeus chinensis
ATAATAAAAATAATCATCATCATCATCATATTAATATTTTTATTATCATGTTCATTATTATCATAATTATGATGAGGATTAGGATAGTTATTGATTTTATTATTATCATTATCATTATCATTCTTCTTCTTCTTCTTCTTATTATTATTATTATTATTATTATTATCATCATTATCATCATCATCATCATCTTTATTGTCATTGTTATTAATGCTATTACTATTATTACTATATCAATATCGTTTTTATTATTATCATAATTACTATTATTATTATCATCATCATTATTATTATTATTATTATTATTATTATTATTATTATTATTATTATTATCATTATTATTATTATCATTATTATTATCATCATTACTATCATTATTATTATTATTATTATTATCATTATTATCATCATCATCATTATTATTATCATTATTATTATTATTATTATCCTTATTATTATTATTATTATTATTATTATCATTATTAATATTATTATTTTTATTATTATTATCATTATCATCATTATTATGTTATCACCATTATTATCATTGTCATAAGTATCACTATTATTATTATTATTATTATTGTTATCATTATTATTATCATTATTTGTATTATTATTTATTACTACCATTATAGTATTATTATTTTTTTACTATTATTATTGTAATCATTATAATTATTTCATCTTTATTATTGCTGTTGTTGCTGTTATACTTTATCTCTACTTTTATTATTATTATTGTTATTTATTATCATTATTATCATTACTATTATTATTATTACTATTAGTATTGCTATGATTATTGTTATGATCATATTTGATATTGTTATTATTATTATTATTATTATCATTATAATTGGGATTATTATTGTTATCGTTATTATATTTGTCACTGTCATTATTCTATTATCGTTATTATCATTATTATTAGTATTATCCTTGTTACTTTTATTATTATTATTTGATGATGATGGTGGTGGTTTTTATTGTTATTATTATTATTATTATTGTTATTATTGTTATTATTACTATTATTATTAGCATCATCATTATTACTATTATCATTATTATCACTATCATTATTGTTTTTAATATTATTTTTGTTGAAGATATTAATATTAATATTCTGCTGTTATTACTATTTTCGTTTTCATTATTGTTTTTGTTGTTGCTTTTATTATTATTATTACTATTACTTATTTATTCATTTGTTTATCTTTTATTATTATTATCCTTATTATTATTGTTAATATTATTATTATTATTATTATTATTATTATCATTATTATTATTATCATTATTGTTATTACTATTATTATTATTATTATTTATTATCATTACTATCATTGTTACTATTGTTATTATTATCATTATCATTATTGTTATTATTATCTCTTCATCATCATTGTCATTGTTATTATTACTATTGTTATTATTGTTATTGTTATTATCATTATTATTATCATTAATATTATTTTCATCATCTTTTTATTATCATTATTACTACTAATGTTGTTATCAACACCATTTTTATTATTTGTATGTTTATTATGGTTATATCTGATATTCCATACATTGTACTGTTTTCATTATATCCTTACTAATATCATCATCATTATTACTGATGTTATAAGTATCATCATTGGTAAGATTGTTATTGTTATAATGATTATTATTGTTATTATTATTGTTATTATCATTGTTATTATTATTATTATTATTATTATTATTATTATTATTATTATTATTATTATTATCATTATCATTATTATCATTATTAATATCATTGTTTTATTATTATCATTATTATTGTTATCATTATTATCATTATCATTAGTACTTACACAATTGTTGCTATTGTTATTACATCCACCGCTATTACTGTAACAACAATAACAACTATAACTATTATTAAAATTACGTTGATGGTGTTAATAATAATGATGTTGATAATGATAACGATATTGATGATAATGATAATAATAACATTGATAATGATGGTGGTGGATATGACAATAATCGTGAGAATTGATGATATAACTATAACCACTGTTATTACTATTATGATTTTTCTTTTTTATTTAATCTATTATTTATATTATCCTTTTTTTCCATGAATGTTTACAATATGCAGTTTTCTGTGACCTATTCTTTACCCTACAATTATTCTCATTATCCATTTCCACTTCTGTAATTCTGAAGTAAGTTCTGAAATGTTTTTATTTCAGTGTATTGGATTTGCCTCTTATGTATTCATCTAAATTTATCTCATTCTTATTGGATTCTATGATACTCGAGTCCCATACATAAACACAAAAACTCTCTCTCTCTCTCTCTCTCTCTCTCTCTCTCTCTCTCTCTCTCTCTCTCTCTCTCTCTCTCTCTCTCTCTCTCTCTCTCTCTCTTCCCTCTTCTCTCCTCTCCTACCCCCTCTATTCCAATCTCTCTTTCTCCCTGTCTCCTCCCTCTTTCTCTCCTCCTCTTTCCCTCTGTCTCTCTTTTTCCTTCCCTCTCCATCCTTCGCCGCCCTCTCTCTTCCTTTTCTCTTTCTCTCCCCAACCCTTCTTTCTTCCCTCCCATTCTTTCTCTCCCTATCTCCCCTTCTCTCTCGCGTACAAAGGTAACGAAAGAGGAAAGGGGAGGTACATCCTAAGGGGCCTGAAGGGGAGGGGAGGGGAAGGGGATGGGGGGGGGTAAGAACTACGGTACGGTAGATATGATCTTGAAGTATTTTCCCCTCATGTTTTACGGTCCTATTCCGCCTGTCATCTATATTTCAGTCTTTTTTTTTCCCCTTTCTTTTATATATATATTTTTTCGTGCCTGTCTTTTTGATATTTGCAGTTTTTACTATGTTTTGCCGAAACGTTTGCTTGTTTGCTCTTTGTTTGTTTTTAGCTCTGTCTCTTTCTGTCTGTCTGTTTCTAAAAAAATTATCTCTCTCTGTCTCAGTGTCTGTCTGCCTGCCTGCCTGCCTGTATGTCTTCTCTCTCTCTCTCTCTCTCTCTCTCTCTCTCTCTCTCTCTCTCTCTCTCTCTCCCTTCCTTTTTCTCTCTGTCTCTTTTCATCTGTCGTTTTGCCTCTGGTATTATATATGGATACTGTATGAGCGCTATTGTGTATATTTGTCTTCATGATTTTGCCTCGACACAAATTTATTATTAAGGGAATTAGTATTAGAATCAGTTATAACAAGTTGTTGATAGAACAGTAATGGAGAAAAACAATTTTGAGATGATTGGTGGTTTCAGATCATCTCGGGTTAATTTTTGTTTGTGTTATTGATTCAGCGCACGACTCTGCTCGCCTGGAAAAACAGCAGAAATATTTTGGACTGCGAAGCTTGACATATTTTTCTCCTAATGCTTGCTTTTATAAAAGTCATGAGATTCGACCGATTTGAGAAGAAGGTAAACGTCAGCTATATGTCTTATCTATCTATTGGTCTGTCTATCTATTTATCAGTAAAGTTTTAAATATATAGATAAAGATAGAGCTATGAATATGGATATGGAGATAGATATAGACATATACTTAGATATAAACGATATATGCATAAATGTAGATATGTAAAGTTTGGATATTACTGGAAGCCGTTCTCAACTGCAGCTCAAAAAGCGAGGGTTACCCATAGAAAACGATGGTCTGAGAGCGCCTCCTGCCTGAGGCACAGACTGAGAGCTCTGAATGCACACTTAGTCATATTGAAAGAAAATCGGTTGCTTCAAAAGTTCCTAGAATCTTCCGAAACGCAAATTAGGTGACATCGATTGCCAATGTCATCCTTGTCCGCGAGTTCTCACTATCCATTCTAAATTCGTATAGACAAACCTACAAGCGGCGTTACAAGGTTATTCTTCGAGCGTGGATGAAGCGAGAGGCAGCCCGAGGGAGAGCAGAGAGCGAGCGGTGGCTTTGGCTGCGTCCACGCCGGCGGAGGGAAGGGCAGCGGCCTCGACATGTGGACTGCTCTTACGCGTCACGAGCCGCAGTCTCCGAACCCCAGAAACAACACGAGGAAATGGACGCTCTAGCGAGACGGGAGGGAGCTCCTCTCCTTCTCCCCGTTCGTGCGCGTCCCTCCGCTGGCCAAGGAGCCGTGCAGAAGCGGAAGCCTCGCGAGGACGTGGGGCGAGCTGCTCGAGACGCCGGTGCTGCTGCCGGAGCCCCCTGTCAGCGCCGCGGAGGTCGGGAGGCGTTTGGCCGCCGCGCAGACGCCCTCGGCCACGATGGGCGGTCCCACGGGCGGAGTCCAGGGCGGAGCGCAGCCACGGGAGGAAGGATAAGAGGGCGGGGTCTGGCGAGTGGGAGTGGCCACGCTGAAGTGGGGCGGAGGAACAGAAGGACGGAGGAGGAGATAGTCGAGGAAACAGCGAGCTCGGAGGGGCTGGAGTGGTCATCGTGGGAGCTCAGTGATTTACTAAGTATATTTCACTCTTTCTTCGACCTCCGCCCGCGTGCACTGTTTGGTCATCATGGCACTGGCACTCACCTCTGCCACGACACTATACATGCCCCAAGGCCGCTCGTTAGTGCTGGAAACACACACAGAACATATCTAGTGAATATCATAGTTACTCCTAATGACGCATATTCACACATCTACATACACTAAGCGAATGACAGGCGTTTTGTTTGTGTGTATGTGTGCGTGCGTGCGAGTAAGTGTACACTGTGCGCTTCTGGGTACATGTATGTGTGTGTGCACGAGATTGTAGTGACTAAGATGACCGAACTGATCTCATTGTTGTTTTTGTTTCCTTTTTTTGCGTCTCTGAAACCCCACTCTCCTCTTTCACCTTCCAGGCAGCTTATAGGGTAGGAATTCTGGCTCTTGCTTTCGATACGAAGGGCAAAGCAGTAGAAGAAGATAAGGGGAAATAAGGAGAAGAGAAGGCAGGAGGAAAAGGAAGAAGGGAGGAGAAGGAGGAGGAAGAGGAGGAGGAGGAGGAAGAGGAGGAGGAGGAGGAGGAGGAGGAAGAGGAGGAGGAGGAGGA
>NC_061848.1:10485043-10487543 GCF_019202785.1 Penaeus chinensis
TGTTTGTCATGAATTAAATACGAATGATTTTCGTGATAAAAGTCGTCATGTTTCAAATAACAACGAAAATAATAAATAAGCTGATTGATAAAGATGATAACAAGTAGTAACGATGATGGTGATAATAAAAGTAATAATAAAAGATAATGGGAACAATTAAGACGAAAAGTACAGTGATAATGTTAACATCTTTAACATTAGTAATTGGAATAACATTTAAGATGACATTGATGGTGATGGTATAGAAGATAGTGCTAAAATTGATAACGATAAAAATCGAAAGGTATCTGTAATGATAACAAACAGATAAAAGAATATAACAATGATAAATATAGTAATGATAATGACGGTAATAATGATAATTAGTAATAAAAATTCGATGACAGTGATAATGATAATCAGACTAAACATAGTACTAGTAGTAGTAATAGTTTTAATAACAAAGATAATGAAAACAATAGTAGTGATAATAAAGACAATGATAATAACATTAATAATGGTTATAATAACAGTAATGGTAATAATAATGATAATAATAATGCTAATGATAGTAATAAAAGTAACAGTAATAATGATAATAATAATAATAATTTTGAAAATGATAATAATGATAATGGTAATAATAAATATAATGTAATGATAATAACAATAACAATAATAATGATAATGATAATAATGTTAATGAAAAAAATGATAATGATAATAATTATTATCATTATCATTGTATTAATGTTAATATTGATAATAATATTATTAATAATAGCAATAATGGTAATACTAATAATGATAATAACAATAGTAATATTGACAATGATAACAATAATGATTGTAATCATTTTGATAGTGATATTGATCATAATAATGATAATAAAATGATAAGAAATACAATAATGATGATAATGATTACAATGATAATAATGGTAAAATCATTATGATCATTATCAATGTTATTATTTTTATTTCATCATCATCATTAAAATCATTATTACTACTACATTTTTTGTTATTGATGTCACCATTGTTTACATCATCATTATCATTATTATTATCATTATCTTTATTGTTTTATCATCATTATTACTATTACTGTTATCTTTATCATTTTGTTAATCCTTTTTGTTATCATTTTCATTAGCATTATAACTTTTATTGTTATTGCTATCATTATTACTATTGTTATTACTATTATCATCATTATTATTATCTTTATCATTGTCACTATCCTTATTACTGCTATCAGGATTATTTTAATTATCCTTATTGTCATCATCATTATCATTATCATCATTATTATTATAACTATTAGTATGATTAAAATTATCATTGTCATCCTCGTTATAATTATCGCTATCATTCTCATTGCTACCATCTTTATCATCATTATTATTATCATTATCTTTGTTATTGTTATTAATATTATCATTACCACCATAATTATTATTTTCATCATTATTATTATCATTATTAATATTATCATTAGTGTTGATCTTCTCACTATCGCTATGGTAGTGATGATAATAATAATAATTATCATTATCGCCATTATCATTATTATTATCATACTTATCTTATTAACTTAATTAGTATTTTTATCGTTATTATTATAATCATTATTAACATTATTTTTGTCAATATTATTGTCATTGTTATTATCATCATTACTTTATTACTATTTCCATCTTCATTATCAATATTGTAATTGTTATCTTTATAACTTCAATATTATTATTATGTTGCAATCACCATTATTATTCTTATCATTATTATTATATTTTTTTTTGGTATTATTATCATCATCATCAGCTTTGACATTATTATTATTATGGTGATGTGAAGCGATGGTGTGGTTGCCTAGATAGTGTTAAGTGCTTGCATGCTTTCTCCCTAGCAGCTGCCACCGCTGGCTAGCCTAGTGCGAAAAAGGGAGCAGCTCTGTATAAGCCTCCCCTGCCAGTTCAGAGCTTCTCCGTCATCGAAACTTCTGCAGTGCCTCTTCATGGCCACGCATGGAAACTTGCAATCCCAGGCTAAACTGTGGAGGATCTTGGAGCAGCAGGAGACCCCTGAGGTACGAACCATGGCCCACCGGCGTGTGGACACGTTTGGCTCCCTACCAACTCCTGCCCCTCAGCCACCCTGGGATTGATGGTCGGCTCAGGGGAGGCGGGCTTTGCCAATCCTCCTCCCCCCAGATAACTCATCGTCAATGTATACAATAAATGGATATGCTAGAGGGGGGTGCTGTCAATACCACCCAGCAAGTGAGGCGGGCTGTGGGTCTCAGAAGGCAAATGTTTGGGTGCAGGATGAGAACGAGAGTTACTCGTCCTGCCTGTGTTATTGCAGTATGAGGGCTGTGGGGCAAAGCCTAAGAGAACCCCACAGGTGGATGTTAGGGCCCACAGACTGCCGACCCCCTTTATTTGGGGCAACGTCGGCAGGGGGTGGCAGAGGTGGCGTCCAGCTGGAGTAACTGCCCGAGGCATTGTTCTGGTCGACT
>NC_061848.1:10501760-10506760 GCF_019202785.1 Penaeus chinensis
TCACGTCTCCAGTGTCCGGCGCGAGGGGAGGAGAGGGGGCGGGGGTGAGGGGAAGAGGGGAGGAAGGAGGAGGGGGGGGGGGGAAGGAGGAGGGGTGGAAGGAGGGGGATGGATGAGGGGTGGATGGAGGAGGGGTGGAAAGGAGGAAGGAGGGGGGGTGGATGGGGGGTAAGAGGATGAGGGGTGGAAGGAGGAGGGGTGAGAGGATGAGGGGGGGAAGGAGGGGGGATGGATGGGTGGAAGGAAGGGGAATGGATTGGGGAGATGGAGGGGGTGATGGGAGGAAGGAGGGGGTGAGGGGGATAAGAGGAGGATGGAAGGGGAATGAGGTGGGATGGAGGGGGAAGGGGAGGGAAAAGGAGAACGAGGGGAGGTAGGAGGGTATGAGGGGAGAAGAGGGGGGGATGAGGGGAGGGGAGGAAATGGAGGAGGAAGGGGGGATGAAGGGGAGAATATTGGGGATGTGGAGAGGAAGGTAGAGGGAGGAGGGGAGGAAAGGGAAGAAGAAGAGGGGAATGAGGAAGGAGAGGGGAGGAGGGGAGGAGGGAGGAAAAGGGGAGGAAGGGGGAGGATAAGGGAGGAAAATGGGTGGAGGGAAGGGGGATAAGGGTGGAAGGAGGGGGAAGTGGGGTGAGGGCGGGTAAGTTAGTGTAAGAGGGATAATGCTGGGGGAAGAGGAAGGGGAAAGGAAGAGAGAGGAGGGGAGAAAGAGAGGAGAGAGAGAGAAGAGAGAGAGAGAGAGAGAGGAAAGGAGAGAAGAAGAGAAGAGAAAAGAAAGAGAAAAGAGAAGAAAAAAGAGAAAAGATAGACACACACACACACACAGAAGAAGAAGAAGAAGAAGAAGAAGAAGAAGAAGAAAAAGGATCGAGAAAGCAACCAATAAGTAAAAAAAAATTATAAAAAAATGAAATAGTAAAGAATTATAAAAAAAAAAAAAACACCCTTCACGAAAAAAAATCATAAAAATAAGAATGAAAAAAACACAATACGTAAATAAAGAAGAATTAGATAAAAATCAGTAAAAAAAGGAGGAACAGAGATAAGGAAGAGGAAGCAAGGACAGACAGATAGAAAAACATAAAGGGTATATAAAATTTTTTTTTTTTTTTTACACCAATATGATAAAATCCAAAAGCAAAATGTTAAAAAAAATCATACAAAATTTTAAAAATCATTTAAAGAATTAAACCCAAAATTTATTTTCGGTGTGTTAATATGTATCTATTCACTTATCTGTCTTTCTGTCTGTCTGTCTGTCTGTCTGCCGGTCTGTCTGTCTGTGGTCTGGGTCGGTTTCTGTCTGCCAACACCATCTATCGTCTATCTGACCTATCATCTGTCTATCATCATTTATCCACCGATTGATCTATCTATCTCTCTCCATTTTCTCTTCTCATTTGAACTGCCATTTTGCAAAAAATAATATTTGAAGAAAAAAATTAGTCATTGGAGAAACACATTAGCATGCATTTGCAACATCGGCTCTGCTAAGAAAATGAAAAAAAGAGTGAAAAATGAATACGCTTTTCTCAACACTCGCTCATCTCTGTTTACGAATAAGTGCTTTGTCATGGTAGTCATGTCGTAACGTGTTTGACATGCCTTTACAAGAGATAGAGAGAAAAAAAGGTCTTTTGAGACGGTAAACTATGATAAAATTGGATTATATGGCATTTAGATATTGCAGTGTGTAGAAATTGCATTATCCGCTTGCCTTGAAAGTGATTTTGGTAATTTAGGGAGTGAAGACAACTAAGTTTAAATTGATTAAGATATAATACTAAAAGGGATATGATCCTATTCATTACTCTTATAAGAAAAAAAGCTGCCAACAACTATTAATTTAATGCGATGAACCTTTTTTAAATGATTCTCAAATACTCCCTTGCTTCGAGACCCTAAGAGATTCTTGAATTAGGCATTGAGAGTCCAATCTTTAAGTAAATTTCGAACCCCACTTAGGGATACCTTTTAGCTCCCCGCCCGCACGTGCTACCACACTATCACAGCGGTCCATAGTCTATTCATTAATATTATGCTAAATAGAAAATACAGATTTAGTCCTATCTCGAAAGCTAGCATACATTATTGGGATTCAAGAAATAACTTTAACAGTACTGGCAAAGGACGAATAAAAATCTTACAGACTCGTCCATCAATATCTATTTATATTTACCAAGATCTTAAATCTCAACTGATATAAAATATACGTCACATAAGATTATGATAAGCCCTCTTACACAGATACACCTGATACTGTATCATTCCTCCCTCGTTTTCATTGTCTTTCAAGCCTCTTTTGAAACCCTTTTTATACACCCTTTCCCCTCTCCTTCTTCCCCACTCTCTCTCCTTTCCCTTCTCTCTCACACCATTCCTTCTCCCTCTCCCTCTCCCTCTTTTTCCATCTTCCTCCTTGTCTGTCACTCTCTTTCTCCCTTTATCTTTATCTTCTTCCTTGTCTGTCTGTCTCACTCTCTTCCTCAATCTTCTCCTTGTCTGTCTCTCTCTCTCCCTCTTCCTCTATCTTCCTCCTTGTCTGTCTCTGTCTCTCCCTCTTCCTCCATCGCCCTCCTTGTCTCTGTCTCTCTCTCTGTCCTTCCCTCCTTTTCACTGAGGCAATAGCTTTGCACACAGAACCCCTCCTTCACCCCTCTTCTTTACCTTCTTCCCCTTTTTTCACCTTTCCCTCTACTTCCTGTCCCCTCCTTATCCCCTTCCCTTTCGCCTTCCGGAGCCTCTCCCCACCGCCCCCTTCCTCCGTCTCCCCATCATCCAATCCCCTCCTTCTCTCCTCCCGATCCGCCATTCCCACCCCCCCCCCTCTACCCCCTCTCCACTACCCAACCCCCCTCCTTCTCCTCTCCCCATCCCTCAGTTCCCCTCGTTAACCCCTCCCCATCCGCCAGTCGCCCTCTCTACCCCCTCCCCACCACCCAATCCCCCTCCTTCTTCTCTCCCCACCACCCAATCCCCTCCCTACACCCGAAACCCCCTCCCCCAACCCCCCATCCCCCCGACTTTACTTGCCCCCTCTCCCACCACCCAATCCCTCCCACAAACCCCCTATCCTCCTCCACTCCCCCGACCTTTGATTCAGAGCTTCTCGTGTTAGAACCGCACAATTTTCAGTAAATTGATTCGTCCGTCCTGCTCACGAGTTGAAATTCTGACCATGTGCATGCCTTTTCCCCACTCAAAACATTTCTGGGCACAAAAAAATTTCTTGAGATGTCATCAAAGGGGGCTTCTTCTTCTTCTCCTTCTTCTTCTTCTTCTCTTCCCTCTTCTTCTCCTTCTTCTTCTCCTTCTTCTTCTCCTTCTTCTTCTCCTTCTTCTTCTTCTTCTTCTTTCTTCTTCGTTTCTCTTTCTTCTTCTTCTCCTCTTCTTCTTCTTCTTCTTCTCTTCTCCTTCTTCTTCCATCCTTCTTCTTCTTCTTCTCTCGGTTTCTTCTCCTACTTCTTCTTCTTCTTCTTCTCTTCTTCTTCTTCTTCTTCTTCTGCTTCTCTTCTTCTCCTCTTCCTCTTCCTTCTTCTCTTCTTCCTTCTCCTCCTCCCCCTCCTCATGTCTTCTTCTTCTTCTTCTTCTCTTCTCTTCTTCTTCCTTTTCTTTTCTCACCCTCCTCCTCCTTCTTTCTTCTTTCTTCTTCACTTTTAGTGATGTCTCGATTTACTTCTGTAGTTTCTTTTTTTATTTTTTTTATCTTTTTCTTTTTCTTATTTTCTTTATATTTTCTTCTGTCTCTTAGCTGTCTTCTTCTTCTTCTCTTCTCCTTCCTTCTTCTTCTTCTTCGTCTTCTTCCTTCTTCATCTTCCATTCTTTTTCTTCTCTTATTATTATTATCAGTATTACTAGTATTATTATTATTATTATTCTCCTTCACCTTATCTTTCCCATCTCTTCTTCTTCTTCTTCCTCGTCTTCTTCTTCTTCTTCTTCTTCTCGATCCGACTCTTCTTCTTGCCTCTTCTTTCTTCTTACTTCTCTTCTTCTTTTCCTTCTTTCTTCTTCTTCTCCCTCTCTTTCTCTCTCTCTTCTTCTCTTTCTCCTCTCCGCCTCCTCTCCGTTCTATCTTCTCTTCTTCTTCTTCTATATATCTTCTTCTTCTTCTCTTCTTCTACTTTTCTTCTTCTCCTTCTCCTCCTCCTCCTCCTTCTTCTTCTTCTTCTTCTTCTTCTTCTTCTTCTTCTTCTTCTTCTTCTTCTCCTTCTCCTCCTCCTCCTCCCCCCTTTTTCCCTTTTTCTTTTTCTTCGTCTTTTTCTTCTTCTTCTTTCCCCTTTTTCTTCTTCTCCTTTCTTCCTTCTTCTTTTTCTTCTCTCCTTCATTTCCTTCTTCTCTTTTTTCTCTTCTCCTTCTTCTTCTCTTCTTTTTCTTTTTTTTCTTTTCCTTTTCCCTTTTTCTTTTCTCCTTCTTCGGCCCCCCTTCTCTTTTCTTTTCTTCTTCCGCCTCCTCCTTTTCTTCTTCTTTTATTTTTTTTTCTTCTTTCTTCTTCTTTTTTTCTTCTTTTTTTTTTCTTCTTCTACTTCTTTTCTTCTTCTTCTTCTTTCTTCTTCCTTCTTACTTTCTTCTTCTTTTCTTTTTTTTTTCCTTTTTTTATTAATTTTTTTTCTATTTTTTTTCTTTTTTATTTTTATTAATATTATTATTATATTTATAATAATAATAATATATTATTTTTATTATATTAATATTATTATTATTATTTATTAATTATTATATTATTAGTATTATTATTATTATTATATTTATATATCATACTATTATTATTATTATTATTATTTTACTTTTTTATTATTAATATATTTTATTACTAATAAAATATTATCATTATTTCTTTTTGTTGGTTAATCAACTCATCACAATAATAATAATAATTATAAAGAAATAATAATAATAAATTTTATAATTTTTCCTTTTTTCCTCCCTTTCCCCTTATTATTTTATAAATTTGTAGTTGTAGTAGTAATAATAGTATAGTATATTATTATTGATATTAT
>NC_061848.1:10514260-10516760 GCF_019202785.1 Penaeus chinensis
AATTTCGTGATCAAATCGATTCATTTTTAGTCATCCCTGAAAGAAAGAAAGAAAGAAAAAAAAAAAAAAAAGAGCTCTAGATCTTTTAAATGTCATCAAAAATAACAAGTTGAAAGTTTATGAAGAAACAGTTGCAACGATTCAACTGAAAATTGTTGCAGTATAAATAATATTGATAGGGTCCCTCGGTTTTGTATGTCGGCCATGGCTGCGTACACATACATACATACATATACAACATGTAAATAAGAGAGAAAAAACAATGTTTTCTTAAAGTGAGTAGTGGTATTATGAAGCAAAAATAAAGGACCTCTGAAAAATAAAATGTTTTTTATATAATAATAATGATGATGATGATTATGATATTACAAATATTAGTAACAACAATGACAATAGTAATACCAATAGTAATATTATTAACAAAGCTACTGTTAATACTAATACTAATAATGATAATAAATAAATCATGGCAATAACAACAACGACAATGATAATAATAATGATAATAATAATGATAATAATAATAAAAACAACAATATCACATGATTTTGACTATGATTCTTGCACAGTTAATGTTACATCACGAATGTGCCAAACGCATTTAACCTTCCCCCTCCCCCCCCCCTCCCCCTTCTCTCCTCTGGCCGAGTGCGAATATATACAAAACAAACACGGGAAAAACGAATCCGCATGCATCCGGGTAACCAGTTTAGACGAACGCACAGCCGACCCCGTTCTTCTATGACGGATTCGTAATCAATGCAATCTATCTAGCTTTTGCGGCTTGAACTTATCTTTTTAAACCTGGCTGAATACACGATATTTGTTGAGCTAAAATAGCCCTTTCTCATTCTATTTTTTATGCTCTCAAAGTCAATAACAGCTGTCGTAGAGCAACAAGTTGAAATATCTAAAACACTGTATTTCCTCTATGTACATTCAGCGTAACAATGCACAGTTAGAGAACAGCAATTTGCAACATCAATCATACTAACATTTTAAACATAAAACCGAACACAATGAGACAATACACCACCAGATACCACAAAATACCACAAAATACCACCACAAAATACCGCCACAAAATACCACAATACCACACAATGAACACTAAAATACTACACACTACTAAGATCAAGGCAAAGTTCACGCCAGCATTTCCTTAAGAAAACACATCAAGACTAAGTGGTTCAGTCACAGTCAACGAGTCCTTTTCAAAACATTGTTTCGAATCCTGTTTCGAGAATCAGTTAGAATTATGCACGATGAGGTGTTTCGAAGCTTCATCTATTGGAGAGAAATTATCTTGAATATGTAACAAGCGCCGAGTTTCAATAAAAAGACCATAGTGGAATTAAAAACGTTTCTAATACTGTGGGGTTTATCATGAAACATTACACAAACACACACACACACACACACACACACACACACACACACACACACACACACACACACACACACACACACACACACAAACGTTTAATGATACAAACGGTACATAAAAAGAACGTACAATATACGTATCACAAGAAATACATAACAGTGATAGATATACAGAATACAAAATATGCATCTTTATACAAAGGCAACATGACAGAAGGGTATATACATCGTGATAAAAAAGATGCTTAACGAAATGCATAAAAATAGTTTTAGAAATATATATTATGATACATAAGTCACATAATAATAAAACATCACATAAAACATTAATGTAATGATACAGAGATACATAATGCTACAAAAGATACATAATTCAACAGAGGATAATCAGAATAGTAACAACAAAGTACGTTCTTATTCTAACGATAAGATTTATAACATATAAGATATATATATGTATATATATATGTGTATGTATATAGCCACACACACACACATACATACACACACACACACACACACACACACACACAAACACACACACAAACACACGCACGCACGCACGCACGCACGCACGTACACAAATACAAACACTTACACACGTTCTATCTCTTTCCCTTGTCCAGTCTGTGAACTGTGTGTGGGGGGAGAGGGAGAGAGGGGAAGAAGGGGGCTAAGAGTGAGGAACGAGAGGGAGAAGGAGGCGGAGGAGGAGGAATGGAGGGGAGAGAGAGAGAGAAATGGGGGGAGAAAGGGGGGGTAGTGAGGAAGAGGGAGGGGCTGGTCAGCGCAGAAGGAGTGCTGGGGGGGAGAGGGGATGAGGGGGGGAAAGAGAAGGGGGGGGGGCGAGCCTCCGAGGGGAAAGGAGCGAGAGAGATGGGGGGGGTGGGGGGTACCCAGGGAGCGGAGGTAGAGGCGGGAAGGAGGGGGGGGGAGGGGGGGGGGTTATCCAGGCAGCGGAGGAGGGAGCGGAGGAGGAGGAGGAGGAGGAGGAGGGGGAGGGGGGGGTTATCATCAATCAATAACATCTTACAAGACAACGACTCCTGTAGTTCGTTATCGGCACAACGAAGAGCCTACAACGAAATTCCTCTCCGTTCGGAATACGTTTGCG
>NC_061848.1:10529557-10534557 GCF_019202785.1 Penaeus chinensis
GGATGTAGTAGGTGTTTAAGCATAGTTTAATTACAGAAACGTTTGAGCTAATAACTGCAAATTTAAAAAGGGAAGTAAATAGTTCGTAAAAGGGGTTTTTGTTTTTGTATATTGCCTTTTATAAATCGAAGTAACATTAAGCCCCCAAACCAAACATCAAAGAAAATGAAACCAAAATTGATATATTTAGCAAACCATCTTGTAAAACCGAAAACAAAAGACGAGCGAGTTTTATCAGCTAACGGTCAGACACGCTTTCAAAGATTCCCTTAGCATGTGCGGAAATTCCCTTGGGCATTAAAATTTTTTTTTAAATTTTACTGCCAGACTGACTGCCGCATAGACGAGTCAGGCAGGCAAGACAGCAGACAGGTGAGGGGTTTTAAATCTTTTTATTTCAGGTATATTTTATGATGACGTCCCCTTTCCTCCTCTCCTTCTTCCCCCTCTCTTCCAGTTCCCTTTTCTCTCTCTTTACTCCTCCCGTTTTCCTTCCTTCCTCTTCTCCTTCCTATCTGCTCCTTTCTCCCGGCGGTTCCCCCTTCACACCTTCCTCTTTCTCCTCATCCCCTTTCCCCCAACCCACCTTTTTTCTTATTCCTCATTTTCTACTCCTCTTCTTCTCCTTTTTTGGGCATTTTTTGGGCTGCTCCCCTCGTTTCTCCCCTTCTCCTCTTTTTCCCTCCTCCTTCTCCTCCTCCTCCTCCTTCTCCTCCCACTCTCTCTCTCTCCTCCTCCTCCTCCTCTTCCTCCTCCTTCTCCTCCTTTTCCTCCTCCTCTCACACTCTCTCTCTCTCCTCCTCCTCCTCCTCCTCCTCCTCCTCCTCCTCCTCTTCCTCCTCCTCCTCCTCCTCCTCCTCCTGCTCCTCCTCTTCCTACTCCCTCTCCTCCTCCTCCTTCTCCTCCTCCCACTCTCTGTCTCTCTCCTCCTCCCTTATCGCCTCGTTACCCCCACTCCACTAATCCAATCTCCCACCTCAACCCCAACTTCCTCCCCTCCCCTCCCCTCATCTCCCCTCCCCTCCCCTCCCCTCCCCTCCCCTCCCCTCCCCTCCCCTCCCCTCCCCTCATCTCCCCTCCCCTCCCCTTCCCTCCCCTCCCCTCCCCTCCCCTCCCCTCATCTTCCCTTCCCCTCCCCTCCTACCCCATCCTAGAAAAATCATCGAAAAATCAACCTCCCAAGTTGAAAAAAAAAAGAATAAATAAAAAATATAAAATAAAAGTTAAAAGTTAAACACAAACTTTGTAAGCTCCAGAGCACACAAATACACGCACGCTGCAGGCTCCCTTCGGCAGGATAGAGCAAGGGGGGGTGGGGGAGGTACCTTTCAAATCCCCCCCCTTCTCCCTGTCATACCCCTTACCCCCCTCCTCCTCCCCATTATGCCTCAAACCCTATCCCACCCCTTGTTATAAACCCCCCCCCTCCCTCCTTCCCTACACCCCCGCCATAATCTGTTTAAAAATTTACGAAATAAATACTTTTAAAATCAAGTTGGTTGGTAGAAGGAAAGGGAGAAGGTGGAAGAGCCGATGGAAGAGGAGAGAAGAGGAAAGGAGGAGGAGGAGAAGAAGGAGGAGAAGGAGGAGAAGGAGGAGAAGGAGGAGGAGGAGGAGGAGGAGGAAGAGGAGGAGGAGGAGGAGGAGGAGGGGGAAGGGGAGGAGGAGGAGGAGGAGGAGGAGGAGGAGGAGGAGGAGGAGGAGATGGAGGAGATGGAGGAGGAAGGAGGAGGAGATGGAGGAGAAGGAGGAGGAAGATAAGGAGGAGGAGGAGGAGGAAGAGGTCTGAGTGAGGTGAAGGAGGAGGTGAAAGAAGATGTATTAGAAGAAGAGGAAAAAGGAAAAGGAGGAGAAAGCTCGATATTGACAACGTACATATGAGGCACGAGGTCGAAAGGCAGGGCTAGAGGAGGAAGAGCGGGAGGAGGAAGAATAGAAGGAGGAAGAGAAAGAAAATGAATGACGAAAGGAGGAGACTCAGGAGAACAGTAATAAGAAGAAAAGGGCGAAGTAGAAGAAGAAGAAGGAGAAGAGAGAGAGAGAGAGAGAGAGAGAGAGAGAGAGAGAGAGAGAGAGAGAGAGAGAGAGAGAGAGAGAGAGAGAGAGAGAGAGAGAGAGAGAGAGAGAGAGAGAGAGAGAGAGAGAGAGAGAGAGAGAGAGAGAGAGAGAGAGAGAGAGAGAGAGAGAGAGAGAGAGAGAGAGAGAGAGAGAAAGAGAGAGAGAGAGAGAATGAGAGAGAGAGAGAGAGAGAGAGAGAGAGAGAGAGAGAGAGAGAGAGAGAGAGAGAGAGAGAGAGAGAGAGAGAGAGAGAGAGAGAGAGAGGGCAAAAGAGAAAGAAGAGGAAGAAGAAGAAGAGGAAAAGCTGACCAGAGAGGAAGAAGAATAGGGACAGGAGAAGGGGCGGAGGAAAAAGGGGAATAGGAGGAAAATAGGGAGTGGAAGAAGAGAGAAGGAAATAATAATAATAATGATAATAATAAAAAGAAGAGGGGAAATAAGGGAAGCGAAGTAGAGCGTAGTGAACTTTCCAAAATCCCACCATGATCCGTCTAAAAAAGATCGAAAAACGATGAAAAATCCTGATGTTAGGTCGACCGGCAGAAGGGAGGAAGGGGGAGGGAGAGAGAGGAGGAAGAGGATAAAGAAGAGGAAGGGGAGGAAGAGGAGGGAGAGGAGGAAAGGGAGGAATAGGAGAAGGAGGAGGAAGGGGAGGAGGAGGAGGGAGAGGAGGAAGGGGAGGAGGAGGGAGAGGAGGAATGGGAGGAGGAGGAATGAGAGGAGGAAGAGAAGGGAAGGAGGAGGAAGGGGAGGGAGAGGAGGAAGGGAGAGGAGGAAGAGGAGGAGGAAGAAAAGGGGGGAGAAGAGGAAGAGAAGGAGGAGGAAAAGGGGGGAGAGGAGGAAGAGGAAAAAAGGGGAGGAGGAGGAAGAGAAAAAAAGGGGAGGAGGAGGAAGAGGAGGGGGAGAAGGGAGAGGAGGGAGAGGAGGAAGGGGAGGAGGAGGAGGGAGAGGAGGAGGAAGGGAAGGAGGAGGAGGGAGAGGAAGAAGGGGAGGAGGAGAAGGGAGAGGAGGAAAGGGAAGAGGAGGAGGGAGAGGAGGAAGCAAAGGAGGAGGAGAGAGAGGAGTAAGGGGAGGAGGAGGAGGGAGAGGAGGAAAGGGAAGAGGAGGAGGAGGATGGATATGGGGAAGAAGGGGGGTAGGAGGAGGGAGAGGAGGATGGGGAGGAGGAGGAGGAAGAAGGAAGAGCAGGGGAAGGAGAGAGGAGACAGATAGGGGAGGAAAAAGAGTACCAAGCAGGGGAGGAAAGGGTGGGGAAAGGCAGGGGAGAGAGACATGGTACACGGGATCAGGGGCAGCAGGAGAACACAGAAACTAAGAAACATGGGAACAGAGGAACACGGGAACAGAGCAACAGGAGAATGTACGAACAAGGGAACAGGAGAACACAGAAACAGGCCAACAGGAGAACACAGGAACAGGCCAATAGGAGAACACAGGAACTTTCCAACAGGAGAACACAGGAACTTTCCCACAGGAGAACACAGAAACAGACCAACAGGAGAACACAGGAACTGACCAACAAGAGAACACAGAAACAGACCAACAGGAGAACACAGGAACTGAGCAACAGGAGAACACAGGAACAGACCAACAGGAGAACACAGGAACTGAGCAACAGGAGAACACAGGAGCAGACCAACAGGAGAACACAGGGACAAGGGAACAAGAGAACGCAGGAACAGACCAACAGGAGAACACAGGAACAAGGGAACAAGAGAACACAGGAACCGACCAACAGGAGAACACAGGAACAGGCCAACAGGAGAACACAGGAACAGGCCAACAGGAGAACACAGGAACAGACCAACAGGAGAACACAGGAACAGGCAAACAGGAGAACACAGGAACAGGCAAACAGGAGAACACAGGAACAAGGGAACAAGAGAACACAGGAACAAGGGAACAGGGGAACAGGAGAACCGGGGGACAGGGGAGAGGAGTGACAAGGCTGACAGGCTGCCGGGAGACTTGCTGATATTACCACCGGTTGAGTGACGGCCCGGCGACCTCCAGCGCTGCCTCCGGTATTCATGAGATGCGGCGACTCACGCTGGAGGGAGGGGGCGGGATGCGAAGGGGGGGAGGGGGCGGGATGCGAAGGGGGGAGGGGGAGGAGGAGGAGGAGGAGGAGGAAGAAAAGGGAGAGGAGGAGGAAGAAGAAGAGGGGGAGGAGGAGGAGGAGGAGGAGGGACTACTGGGGATAGGAGGAAAACGAGGAAAAGGGGGGGAGGGGTTATAGGGGACGGGATGCGAATGGGAAGAGGAGGAGGAAGTTGAAGAAGAGGGAGAGGATGTATGAGGGAAATGGGAAGGAGGAAGAGGAAGGAATAAAAAGAGGCGGGATGCGAAGGGGAGAAGGAAGGAGGAGGAAAATTAGGAACAGGGAAGGGGGATGTAAAGGGGCGAGATGCGAAGGGGAGGAGGAAGGAGGAGGAGGAAAATGAGGAAGAGGGAGGGGGAATGGGAGAGAAATGGGATGGAGGATAGAGGAGGAAGGGAAAGGGATGCGAAAGGGAGGAGAAAGAGAAAATGAGGAAGAGGGAGATAGGAGGGAAATTGCAAGGGGGGTGGAGGAGGAGAAAGAGGAAGAAAGGGAACAAGTAGGAGGAAAGAGGAGAAGGAAGAAAGAGGAAGAAAATGAGGAAGAAGATGTTATAAATGGGAAACAGGAAGGAGGATTTAGGAGGGGAAAGAGGAGGAAGCGGTAGGTATGAAGGGGAGGGGGATGCGAAGGAGGAGGAGGAAAATGGGGAGGAAATATTAGGAAAAAGGAGGAGGAATGAGGGGAAAAATCAATAGGATATGGATAAGAAGAGGGGGAGAAAGAGGAATAGAAGGGAATTCGGAGGAAGAAGAAAGATGGAAGAGAAAAAGAAAAGAAATGGGGGAGGATTTGTGAGGAGAAAGATGAGGAAGATGTAAAGGGAAAAAGAGGAAATATG
>NC_061848.1:10552057-10554557 GCF_019202785.1 Penaeus chinensis
CTGTCTGTCTGTCTGGATACAAGTCTTTCCACCTGTCTGTCTGTCTGGATACAAGCCTATCCACCTGTCTGTCTGTCTGGATACAAGTCTTTCACCTGTCTGTCTGTCTGGATACAAGCCTATCCACCTGTCTGTCTGTCTGGACACAAGTCTTTCCACCTGTCTGTCTGTCTGGATACAAGTCTTTCCACCTGTCTGTCTGTCTGGATACAAGCCTATCCACCTGTCTGTCTGTCTGGATACAAGTCTTTCCACCTGTCTGTCTGTCTGGATACAAGCCTATCCACCTGTCTGTCTGTCTGGATACAAGTCTTTCCACCTGTCCTGTCTGTCTGGATACAAGCCTATCCACCTGTCTGTCTGTCTGGATACAAGTCTTTCCACCTGTCTGTCTGTCTGGATACAAGCCTATCCACCTGTCTGTCTGTCTGGATACAAGTCTTTCCACCTGTCTGTCTGTCTGGATACAAGCCTATCCACCTGTCTGTCTGTCTGGATACAAGTCTTTCCACCTGTCTGTCTGTCTGGATACAAGTCTATCCACCTGTCTGTCTGTCTGGATACAAGCCTATCCACCTGTCTGTCTGTCTGGATACAAGTCTTTCCACCTGTCTGTCTGTCTGGATACAAGCCTATCCACCTGTCTGTCTGTCTGGATACAAGTCTTTCCACCTGTCTGTCTGTCTGGATACAAGTCTATCCACCTGTCTGTCTGTCTGGATACAAGCCTATCCACCTGTCTGTCTGTCTGGATACAAGTCTTTCCACCTGTCTGTCTGTCTGGATACAAGCCTATCCACCTGTCTGTCTGTCTATAGGTCACTTTATGATAAATGCATAATAAATTTCTGTCTTAATTTCTACTTATCTATCTTTCTGAATGTCGATTATGAGCCAGTGCCAGTCGCCCAGTTAATTAAATACTTTTAGTAAATGTTATTTATCATGATATTATTATCATTATCTTCTTACCTTAGGTTTCATCTTCTTGCATTACGTGTTGCACTTTATCGTTATTATTGTTATTGTCATTGTTGTTGTAATTATTTCTGTTATCATTTTTCCTTTGATATTGTCAATGTCGGCATTATTGTTGTTATCATATTGTCATTATCATTAGTATTGGTATTATTCTCGTTATCAATATAATTCTTGTTATTATCATTATCATTGTTGTTGTTATGATTTAATATATCATCTTCATCATTATGTTGTTACGTTATTTCTGTTCATGCTATTCCTGGTGACGCCATAAACCTCGTCCACGATATTTCCCTCCAGAATTCTGCAATATTTCGATGGGCCTCTTATTTCCATTCGTTTTGTCGAACTTCCTTCATCAATTTCTTATCTTTCATTCAATTTATCCGATCTATAATTCTCATTACTATTTTTAATTTGATAATGAATGTATTATCTCTTTATTTACACAGATGACACAAAATGAACGTTATTTAAAAGTACGACATTATCCGATCGCACAAATGTTTCGCAAAAAAGTCACTTAAAATATGAGTTATAAAATAATGATACACAAAATAAGATATAGCAATCCGGACACTGCTATAGTGCAGGAATCAAGACTGACAATTCTAGGGGCACTAAGCATGGTCTACCTAGAGAGATGATATGGAGCCTGTGCAAGGATCTGGATAAAGCAAGTCAAATGATGTCAAAAATGGACATTGGAAAATGGTAAAAAGCTAGACACGCTTATGCATAAGAGAGAAAATAGCATTGCGAAAGCGAGTCTTGTCACCGCACATCACATCAGTGTTTGCGTGCGCCCGGCCTACACGCCGCTCACGTAAGCCTAATGCCCATATTGCGGGTCATGTGATTACATGGAAGCAACCGGATCCAATGAGTTAAAAGGAACAAAAGAGAGACTACAGTAACAGCAGGTAGTCGCTCTGTTAAACTCTTGCACACAATTGCGAGCCTCTGTTTCAGAATACGTAAGGGTGTATAGTTATGCTTATTCCTTTTTATAGACTCTCTAGGGAGGGAGAAAGAAAGGGAGAGAAGGGAAAAGATAAATATAGGGGGAGCGAGGAAAAGGGAGAGACAGAGAGAAACAAAAAGAAAGAGTAAAGAGAAGAGAAATGAGGGAGAAAGAGAGAGAGAGAGGGAGAAGGGGGAGGGAGGGGAAAGATAGATGGATAGATAGATAGATAGATAGATAGATAGAGAGAGAGGGAGAGAGAGAGAGATAGGGAAAAAGATAGAGGGAAAGAGAGAGGGAAAGAGAGAGAGAGAGAGAGAGAGAGAGAGAGAGAGAGAGAGAGAGAGAGAGAGAGAGAGAGAGAGAGAGAGAGAGAGAGAGAGAGAGAGAGAGAATGGAAGAGTAAGCTAAAGATAGAAAATCTGGGATCTTTTCACACTCTATAATCATCTTCTGGCTCCACACAGCCCTCAGTAATCATGCTACCTTCTGCTCCTATATATCCTCCTCCTTTTCTTCTTCCTCCACCTTCTTCGCCTCCTCTAGGAGCTCCTC
>NC_061848.1:10559557-10564557 GCF_019202785.1 Penaeus chinensis
CCTCCTCCCTTCCCTCCCTCCTTCCCCTCTCCTCTCCTCCTCCTTTCCCTCCCTCTATCCCCTCTCCTCTCCTCCTCCCTTCCCTCCCTCCTTCCCCTCTCCTCTCTCCAATCCCCTTTCCTCCCTCCTTCTCTTCCTCCTCCCTTCCCTCCCTCCTTCCCCTCTCCTCTCTCCTTCCCTTCCACCTCCCTTCCCTCCCTCCTTCCCCTTCTCCTCTCTCCCTCCCCTCTCCTCCTCCACCCCCTCTCCTGGTCCTTCCCTCCCTATCTGTTTTAAGTTCACGCTCCTTGATGAATGTTTTTCGTTGTGCGCGGGAGGGCGCCGACAAGCTGGAGGAGGCGCAGGAGGACCACTCTAAAACTCTTTGGCTTCAGATCTCAGCCGACAAATAGTGATTTTTACCGCTTCTGGCCCCCTTGTCCTCTCGTTTGCTTCCTCCATCCCCACCCACCCCTCACTCACCCACCACCCCCAACCCACTCCCCACAATCTTTCCCTCTCGTTCGCTCGTTCGCTCTCTCTCTCTTTCTCTTTTTTTTTCTCTCTCTCTCTTCACGTGCTCTTACTCTCGAGGTCGCGGCACGCGCGGCTGCTTACAGTAGTCTCTCTCCTCTCTCTCTCTCTCTCTCTCTCTCTCTCTCTCTCTCTCTCTCTCTCTCTCTCTCTCTCTCTCTCTCTCTCTCTCTCTCTCTCTCTTCCTTTCCTTCTTACACTCACTCACCCAGTTCATTTGCATGTCTATCTATCTATCTACCTATTTATTGATCTATCAATCTTTCATTACCTATTTGTCTATCTATAAATCTATCTATCTGCCTATTTATCTATCGACTTATCTATCAGTCTATTTGTCTATTAGTCAGTCAATCACTCTATCTATCTACCTGTCCATCCACCTGTCCACCTATCTATATCTCCCTCCTGAGTCTGCGTTACGGACATATGTAGAAACTGCGTGCATACGAAGAGCATGCAGTGAAGGGAACTGCTAGGATTAGGAGCAATGGAGGACAAGAGATTGACAGAAAGGACAGAGAGAGAGAGAGAGAGAGAGAGAGAGAGAGAGAGAGAGAGAGAGAGAGAGAGAGAGAGAGAGAGAGAGAGAGAGAGAGAGAGACAGAGAGAGAGAGACAGAGAGAGAGAGAGAGAGAGAGACAGAGAGAGAGAGAGAGAGAGAGAGAGAGAGAGAGAGAGAGAGAGAGAGAGAGAGAGAGAGAGAGAGAGAGAGAGAGAGAGAGAGAGAGAGACACAGAGAGAGAGAGAGAGAGAGAGAGAGAGAGAGAGAGAGAGAGAGAGAGAGAGAGAGAGAGAGAGAGAGAGAGAGAGAGAGAGAGAGAGACAGAGAGACAGAGAGAGAGAGAGAGAGAGAGAGAGAGAGAGAGAGAGAGAGAGAGAGAGAGAGAGAGAGAGAGAGAGAGAGAGAGAGAGAGATGGAGATCTATATAGGTATATAGACCAATATATTACTTGGTAGGCAGATGAAAAGGTAGGACAGAAAGATTGGTAGGTCGTCTGTAAAATATGTCAACAGATAGAGATATAGATATTTAGATAAATAAACAGATGTATAGATAGATGTATAAGGATAAAAAGATAGAGACATATAGATAAACAGATAGAAAGAAAAATGGAGATAAGTAGAGATCGGGGGAGGGAGGGGGGAGAGCGGGAAGGAGAGTTGACTCGGTAGATGTAGGTCGGGGGTCCCATCTGTTACGAAAAGAGGAAATGTTGTCGAACAATAGTCGGCTCTGGAAAAAAGGGGAAGGGTTGCACGACGGCCGATTTACCCGCTGACAGAAGAGTTTAAAAAGAGAGAGAGAGAAAAAAAAAAATAGCTGACAAGGGATGAAGCCGCGGCGCTGTGGGGTCGGTGGCGTCGTCGGAGGCTGCTGGTGCTGTCGACGCCGCCGTGGAGTGCTGCAGGTCGATGAGCGCCTCCTGACGGTGCAAGAGAGGCTGCAGGTCGAGTGGGCGGCCCAGGCAGGAGGAGAGGATGCAGAAGAGTTCATTAAAGCGCCCCAGGCAGCGCTCCACGGGGCCACCACTTGAAACAAAAGCGGAACATCAAAGACTGGCGTGTGTGTGTGTATTTCTTTCATCTGTATAATTAGACGGCTCGACTACGTTTTCCAGAATGGTTCATAATGTTTCAGCGGGGCTTCAAGCACTCCTTATAATTGCTTTGCTTTCACCCTAAGAACCTCGCTCACCTTCCGGCCTCTATAAGCTCTACCTCCGCTTCCGTATCGCGATCTGATCCAATGGAGACATTTACGAAGGCTTTGCGCGGGAGCCGGGCGGGAGACATCAAAGGATTGGGAAGAGGGGCTAAGACAAAGCTTATATGTCAACTTGGACGAAGGATATTTTAAGTGGGGGGGAGGGGGCGATTGTTCCGCCCCCTCTCCCCTCCCCTTTCGAGCGGTAGTCGGAAGGGGGCGGGGCCTAATATCAGAAAACGCAGGAAAAGCGTTTGATGTTTGATGAGCCGTGAGTGAAGGATGTCCCCGAGGGTCGCTTTCATGTCCGCCTTCTTCCAGCGCTGCCCATGTTCCAGCGGCGTTTTATTTCTCGGGGCGCTCGCCGTGCTCCCGCGCCACGGCGCTTGGTGAGATGCCGCGCCGATTCCGCCGTGGGAGAGGCCGTGTCCTTCCGAGAGAGATCCCGCAGCGCCGGGCGTCATTCCGGAAGGAGCGCCTGAAAGAAAGGAATATGAAGTGTTTTCATTTCCCGAGCTTCTTTCAGCGACGCTGGTATGAACCTATGACGTCACTCATAATACAAGATATGCGACTACAGTTTTGATAAAACAACTTCGTATTTCGAGATTACAACTTTACTGGAATGTGTTATGATGCAATAATAATAATATAATAATTGATCATCACTCCTCTCATATATCTTTTCTGCTCTGATAACAATAACCTCCGTTTTCTAGCAAGCGCTGTTTTCAGGCATCCGGACATTCCGAAACTGGAATTCTTCCAAACGCCGAAATCATGGGTTATGCAAATGCCTGTTGTGGTCCTGAATGATGCTTGGGAGACGTTTATAGCGCAAAGATTAAGCTTCATTTTACATGGATTGTCTATGATTCCAGTCAATCATCGATGACTTTGCTCAGAGCCGGCAAGGTCATCCTCGCAGTTCGGGAGATTACGAGCACAAATTTTGTGTCGTTCTCGGTAATTCTACGGATGACTGTTTTTATTTCCTCAAACTATTCCCTGGATTGGAGTAATGAATTATGAATGATTTATGACGACTTGTTCGTAACTAGTACAGTGTTTTTGAATAATTTATTCGGTAACATTGCTTGAATTTTTAAGATCTTCGTTATTTGATATCATGATACTTTTTACAAAAGGCGGATTTATCCAAAAATAAGGTTAACGAGAATATGTATCAATTATAATGATTATAATAATGATGTTAAGGGAATGCTGTTGATGATGATAACAGAAATGATAATCATAATGATACTAATAATAACAAAAATAATAAAAAGATAACAACAACAACAACAACAACAACAATAATAATAATAATAATAATAATAATAATGATAATAATAATAATGATCATGACGATGATGATGCAATTACTACTACTACTACTACTAATGATAGCAATAATAATAATAATATTAGTAGTAGTAGTAGTATAATAACACTTATGATAACAACAATAACAATAACAATAATGATGATAATGATATAATAGTAATACTAATGATAGCAATAATGATGATGATAATAACATTAATAAAGATAAAAGCGGTTACAACAAGAAAAATAATGACGATGATATCAATAATAATAATTATAAAAAAACAACCGTAACAAACAAATACCACTACATGACTCAAGAAATAATGATAATAATAGTAATAATATTTTTTATTTTTTTGGTGAAAACTAAACTTCTCTGGACCCGCGCCCGCTCCCATCCTCACACACCCGCATGACATGCCATCTATGAGACATAACCCCGCGCTCTCTAGGGTTGGCCTGAAGAACCACTTCATTCTGCATATTTCCTTTTGCTTTCTGGCATTTTTTCCTCTACTCAGCCGTAATGGAGATATTGGGGTCATTTTTTAACGCTATTTTTTTCACTCGATATGAAATGGAGGTTTTACACAGTTTTCGTCGCCTGGGATGGTTTGGTGGATATACTAAATGGATCTTTTGGAATGAGGGAGAGAGAGAGAGCGGAGGAAAAATTTAGATTTGTATTGGAGTGGAATTCGAACTCTTGGAGTTTACTGAATACATTCCTTCTTTCTAAGAGTTTTTAATGCTTTGAGTATGTTCGTGTTTATGATATTTCATAATCGTATCTGAGATGCATTTTATTAATGCACTTTGACATATGGAAATTACTATGATAATGGACTAAATTGAACACGACCATGTAATATTATTTTTACAACTATCCATAGATTACCTTTAACATACCTGATATCTGAACTAAACTATCTGTAATTTTATTTCTTAACTTTTTATTATCGTATTTCTGGAATCTGACGCCGCCGCCGCCGCCGCCGCCATGTTGACTCGTACCTCCACCACGGCCGCCATAAGGACCCGAAAGAATTCTAAGCCTAATTAATCGCCTCAAGTGTTCAGTTAAGACTTTGAGATTTTCCTCCCTTGAACTAACACGATTAATATTTGAAACTACCCTTGTGTATCGCCATGTGAGTAGGGTAAAAAAAAATCTAGTTCGAAGATGAAAGGAAGGAGAGAGAAAGAGTTTCGAGTATTACACTCGTTTTCTTTCTTCTTTTTTCGAGGAAAAGTAAAGAAAATGGGAAACTAAAGAAACAAAGAAAACGGGAACAGCAAAGCGAATTAATAATTCTTTGTAATTTTCTTTTCGGCATGTTGATGCGTTAAAAATGCAAGATTCCGCTGATACAAACATGTTTAGCGCTGATCAGTTTTTATTGTACGCGTTATTAAACCTATTTATTAATACAGAACATACTTTTG
>NC_061848.1:10574557-10577057 GCF_019202785.1 Penaeus chinensis
CATCCGGCTCATACAGCCATGCGTTTATTCTGGAAGCTTCCAGTGCACCTAAATTTACTGAACTGTTACCGTAAAGTTAAAGCGAACTGAAAGTTGCCAAGGGCCACTTTACCGTTACTCTTTTTTTCCCCTCTTTTTGAATACGGTACTGGAAGCCAATATATTTTCAACAATAAATCGCTGTTTATATGTATTATATATCTTGATACTATGTGTATAGTAAACGTTATCGCTTGTTTTTGTCAACATCGGTGTAACAGTTTTTTTACCCTAATCATGTAAACAATAATGCCATTATTCTATCATTCTTACGATCAGCACAGCAATTGTTGATACTACTGCACTCTAATCACCACCGCTGGCTATTCCTAATCCTGGCCAATCAAGAGTGTAATCGAAATTATGATAACCCGATTACAGTCGAGATTATCAACATTACGGTGATTCTCGAAAAAGCAATTAAACAACTTTTATCTTTACTCTGGAATGAAAGAAAAGTGTACAATAGTACTGTTGTAGTACTAGTAACAGTAATGATATTGATAATTATCATCATCATTGTTATAACAATAATAATGATAGTGATGATAATGATATTGATAATAAAAGTAATAATTATAATGATAATAATAATAATAATAATAATAATAATAATAACAATAATAATGATGATGGTGATAATAAGTATGATAAAAACGATAGGAATAACAAAAAAGATAACAATGATAATGATATTAACAAAGGATGATAATAATAATAATGATAATAACAATAAATGATAATAGTAATAATGATACTACTACTAATGATAATAATAAAAAAATACAGTAATAATAATGATAAAAATAACAAGAGAAATAAAAGTGATGATAATAATAATAATGATATCAATAACAATGATAAAAATAATAATAAAAATAACAATAATGATAATAAATAGTGATGATAAGATAAGCTTATAGTAAATATTACAGGTTCGTATTAATCTATGCTCTCCCAATGTGATGTAAAAAGTGACCTAAGAAATATTTTCTGAAAAGGAGAAAAAAGCTCATTCGAAAATAATTCCTGAAGAAATGAAATTCTTCAAACCTTTTGCCTGCACTCGCCAAAACTTTTTTCCTATTGACTCCAAAATGGACTTGTAAAGTTGCGATTTCTATAGAATCAACGGACCGGCATCCCACCAGATTACTACGTGGATGAAGACTTGGATTTCTCTCTCTTTCTCTCTTTAGCTTTCTCTTTCTCTATCTCTCACATTCACTCATTCCCTTTCTCTCTCTTTCTCTTTAGCTTTCTCTTTCTCTATCTCTCACTTTTAACTCATTTTCTCTCTCACTTCCTATCTTATTCTCTCTCTCTCTCTCTCTCTCTCTCTCTCTCTCTCTCTCTCTCTCTCTCTCTCTCTCTCTCTCTCTATCTCTATCTCTCTCTCTCTCCCTCTCCCATTCTATCTCTTTCTCTTTTCAGAGGGGGAGGAAAATCTCTTGTATTGGTGAACCATTTCAAAAAGATCTGTCAGGCAGAGACTTTTCAGGCAGAAAGTAATTACAGTCTATGATTACGGGTAAAAAAAATGTCCCGAAAGTGTTTTGATTTAGCGATTCGAGCAACCTCAGACTTTGAGAACAAAATGACATCACGCAATTATCTCTCCATCCTTCAGTTCGCATTAAATGAATCATTCTCCTAAGTGAAGCGACTGCGGGCCATCAGCGAACTCGATTTCGAACCACGACTCGCCTCCCGCCCAAGAGGCTCCGAAGCACCGAAGGGCCGCGTCACCTATTGATCACCGAGCGCCCCTCAAAGACAGCAAGGACAATGGTGCTCACTTGCCGTAGGCTGGTCAAGCTGGTGCGGAGTTTTCGTTGATTAGTTTTTTGTTTTGCTTTTTTTACGATTTTATTTTGTTTTGCTCTTTATCTTTATTCTTCCCTTACTTACACATTTGTTTATTTAACATATTTGGGTGTACATTTATCTATCTACCTATCTATCTGTATGTATACAGGTATGTGCATGCTTATATATGTATATACAAATACACATACATACATACATACATATATATATATGTATATATACACATATATGCGTATATATGTGTGTGTGTGATATCCATATGTACGGATATATAAATACATGTATTTATTGTTTAAATACAAATTTGCAAATATGTGTGTGTATATATACATATATACATACATGCTTTGCATAGAGACAGCTCAATTACTAAACCCTACATATCACCTGTTTAACCTTTTTCTTTATTTTCGGATTTTTTTTTTTTTTTTATCATTATTGCTGTAAGTATTTTGATATCATAATAATGATAGTGCCAATGACAACAATGACAGAATCAACAGCATTTAAAAACAAGTGTAAATCTGAAATATGGGGAAATGAGAAAAGGTCACGTTGGGCTACTAATTAACTCCTTGGTGGCTGAGCACTTGTGGAGCCTTCTGTGTGCAAGAAACTTTACAAAAATAAT
>NC_061848.1:10589557-10592057 GCF_019202785.1 Penaeus chinensis
ATCAGATAAAATGAAATATTCACATATTTTTTTATACCTCATGTTAGGTGGTCTGAAAAGCTGTATCACATGACATTCCGAGATATAATGCTCAAGCGTTCGCTTGTTTCCTTCGTTACACAGTCTATATTTAGATTCATCTGCACTTCTTGCACTGTGCAGTTGCCAGTGCATTCTGTAACTTAAACGTATTCTGCCAATAACCACGTCACATTCCGTTGCAAGGAGTATACCTGGCAGTTCCGTTTGTGTAGTGCTGGCCCAATTTTGCACTCTCATATTAACTTAATGTTGTAGTAATCCATTTTTGTATACAGCGCAAGCACAACCAGCTTTGTATCCAAACTGTACGGATCCGTAAACGTAACACTCGTATACATCATCGCCCATGTGTTCCTTTACCGTTGCTAACGCAATTTGTTTTAACACGCTATGTACATTGTTTTTTGTTTTTTGTGTGTTTTTTTTTTGTGGTAGACTTGTAAGGTGCACGATGAATTTTAAATTTTTCCCTGGTGGAACAGATCGACCCTGTGGTATATTACTAATTGGGCCATTGAGCTTTGTAATGTTTATGGAGATTTTGTGTATCAGAGGGGGCGCGTGTATGTGATTAGTTACATCTGCTTGTGTGATTTTATGTTGCAGTTGTTTTTGGAAGTCTGAAAGATACAAGGGTTCCCTCTAAGCTTTGACCCCAAATACGGTGGAAATAAATAATATTCTATCAGAGATGGATGGTAGGTTAAGTTCTGACCTCATGTTCACTATCCTTGCTGTTCTCGGGGCTTCATTTTGCACTACTTCCAAGCTATTTATTTCTGATTCCTTACACTGCAACAAGTGCAGTGCATGGTAGTCTACAACTGATCTTATAAAAGCCAAGTAAAACGGTCTAGCGAGCTTAACATTGATACCATGTCCTCTTCCAGCAAGAACTTTCAACGGTTTCAGTCTCTCCAAGAGTCTCTTTTTCAGGGAAAGGATCAGGTCTGCATCATTTATGTTCACCTCGAGATATTTATATTTATGACACATGTCAAGCTCCTGGTCACCTATGCGAAAAGTGGGTAGGGGTATGATACATGGGTTGAGAACCATAGTTTTCTCAGCAGAGATGACTAATCCTAGTTGAGCCCTAGTTGTGAGTTTGTCGAGAATTATTTGCATCCTCTCTTGTGATGATGCTTTGACACATATGTCATCAGCATAGCATGTAATGGATTCACCATCCCCAAGTGGAATATCTGCCACCAGCTTGTGCATGAGGACATTGAACAACATAGGGCTGAGAACTCCTCCCTGTGGCGTCTCAAGTTCAGAAGATTGTGAAGTGGAACTTCTCACTCCCCTGAACAAGACACTTGCAGATCTGTTCGAAAGATACATTCTAATCCAGCTCAATGATTTACCCCGGATGCCAAAGCTTACTAATTGTTCTAGGATAACTTCTCTGTTTGCAATGTCAAAAGCTGACTTAAGGTCAAGAGAAACAGTGTGCTTCCCTGGATTAGAGTTTGAATAGTACTCTGCAAAGCAATGTTGTGTGCTACGTCCTGATAGAAATCCGTACAGTCTGTGAGATAATTTACCTTGCAGCCTGTACCTGAGTCTGTTCAAAATTATCCTTTCTAGAACTTTGCATATAAGGTTAGTGAAATTGTGCGGTATTTATCAGTGTTTGGTTTCGGTATAGGGATGATTAGACTGCGCGTCAAGGGGCCAGGCAGAATACCTTGTGACAAACTTAACCTGTGCAGATGCAAAAGGGGATTACCAGATGCCTGAGCTATAAGGGCTATAGGTAATTCCATTCTCACCTGGTGCGGACCCTTTTCCTTTGCTCAGTCCCACTCAGTAATCTCAGCAAAGTCTGAAGGGTCCATCTCAGAACATTCAATCTCAATGGCAAATTTATGTGCAATTTTAGACTGACTAAGGTGGTTCTGAATATTTGTGGGAAGTGAGCTCAATTTGGATGCTCCAGCCCATAAGGAGCATATCTGCTTGTGTAAGAGGACTATGGAACTGCGGGGTGTCAGTTGGTTTGCCTGAGAGTCGATTTTTTTTTCCAGACCTTAGGCATTGAGGTGTTATTGTTAATGCTTTGTAGAAACTGTTCAAAGTGTTAAGTTAAGTAAGTTTATTTACCACCCTGGCTATCTGCTCAGGCGTGGGCAATCATGATTACAGGTTTATATACATCTCACACAGTACAGTAGTCTGTGACTACTGTAATTGTACATGGTAATATAGAAACATATCATACATCATATCATACAAAAATAATACGTTGATATGCTTTTGTCACTGTGTTTACATAACACTGTGTTTTTGTTTACGGCAGTTTTACATAGTAAATTTAGGCTATAATACGAGTATATATTCCAATGTATCAGATAAAATGAAATATTCACATATTTTTTTATACCTCATGTTAGGTGGTCTGAAAAGCTGTATCACATGACATTCCGAGATATAATGCTCAAGCGTTCGCTTG
>NC_061848.1:10627057-10634557 GCF_019202785.1 Penaeus chinensis
CTTTCCTCCTCACACTATATAACACGCATGAGAATCATACCGATTACAGCCCTGTGTCTATCTGTGGCCCTTTCCCCTGACATGTATAAATATTACGTCCGCCATATGTGTCAATTCCCTGTCCCTTATCACAGTCAGCGGTCTATGATAACTATGCCCCCCCCTTCTTATCACAGCGGAATCTACAGCGGCTGTTGTGACAATTGCCTGTATTGAACCGCGACAAATGCTCCAGATGGCAGTGATAATTGCGAGTTCAATCAACTGAATACAGACTGCAGGAGGTAAGTTCGAAGCAAATGATGTCACTGGGTGCCTGTTTATGTGTCAGCACGTGATTTTTGTTTGTGCGTGTGCGTGCGTGCATGCGTGTGTGTGTGTGTGTGTGTGTGTGTGTGTGTGTGTGTGTGTGTGTGTGTGTGTGTGTGTGTGTGTGTGTGTGTGTGTGTGTGTGTGTGTGTGTATGTGTGTGTGTGTGTGTGCGCGTATGCGTCACTACGTAAATCTCACACGTGCATGTATGTACGAGAGAGAGAGAGAGAGAGAGAGAGAGAGAGAGAGAGAGAGAGAGAGAGAGAGAGAGAGAGAGAGAGAGAGAGAGAGAGAAGGGGGGGGGGGGGTAAACACACACACACATACACATACACACACACACACACACACACACACACACACACACACACACACACACACACACACACACACACACACACACACACACACACACACACACACACACACACAGAGAGAGAGAGAGAGAGAGAGAGAGAGAGAGAGAGAGAGAGAGAGAGAGAGAGAGAGAGAGAGAGAGAGAGAGAGAGAGAGAGAGAGAGAGAGAGAGAGAGATAATGTGTTAATGCCTTATATAGTTTGATAAGTGTTCTATCATATTCATCTTAGGGTATGTGTTTGCATTAATACATCCTCGTTCATCCATGCGTGTATTTAGGACCGTAAAATCGAGTTTCATATTCCAATCCAAAACGAGATTACCAGAAAGGATATCACCGCAAGAGAAGAATAGTAACGTCGCTTCGCTGTCACACTTGGCCCGCCGTTGTTGTTCTTCTGTCACTCGTGTTTACAAACCCAGCCATATTGACAAGAGACAAGACGTAAGGAGCAGGTATTTTACGTTGTTCTGTTATCGTGTTAATGTTTAAGGTTTATTGCATTCCCCAATTCACCATTTACGGCGATAATTTCAATAGGCGATAGATATTTAAGTATTTATTTAAAACATAACCTAGATTGGGTGTGCGGGTTGACCACTAATCAAAATTCAAGTTTGGCTTTCACTTTCCTAGTCATTTTGCTATCTTAGTATCAACAGAAGATGCTTCGTGCCACATATAAACATTAGATTGCGTTGTCAGATGGTTTATTGCTTTAGGTAAATATTGGATTGATGGTTTATTCTTGTTCAGTAGTGTTTATGGATTTATTATTTTTTTATAACTATCTCAAAAAAACTTTTTTCTTCCAGAGTGGAAGAATATTATTAGGGAACTATTTGATATATGTTCACATAGCACAAGATAAATCGTACATGGGTTTTGATAAGTTGATGATTTCTAAATAATTTTTCTACAGTGACACAGTGGAAAAGTGACATTTACATTTTGCCGGCTAAATTGATATGAAAAATTTAAAACGTAACATCTAATTATGATCATAATTCATATAACTCATATATGAGTTTATTTGTTGCCTAGTAAGGTGCCAGCTCAAGCCCTCCCATGCCCAAATATGTGCGGTGGAGGTTTATTGACTGTCACCTGACCTCATCAGTCACTAAGTTTATTGATTTTTTTTTCTTATTTTCACCTTGCAATAAGTATATGCTGGAATAATGTAGTTGTACATAACTTGTGTGTAAAGTTCAGATTTTATTGAAATGTGTTGTAGAGATATTTGAATGTATATGCATTTATTAATTATTCATACCAATGATGTTGTATAAAATGCTTATCACTGATATGTTGTACAGAGGATTGGGTAGGTATAGATAATATGGGAACGTGTGTGTGTTGTGTGTGTGTGTGTGTGTGTGTGTGTGTGTGTGTGGTGTGTGTGTGTGTGTGTGGTGTGTGTCTTTGTTTGTAATGTTTAGATGTGTATGTAGATTGTTTACTCTCATTATTACAGTTAATTTATAAGTTTACACTTGAAGGGAAAGATTACACTTGGAGGGAAAGATTTATATATTTATATATTTTTTGTGTGTTTCATAAATGATTATCTCTTCTTTCTTCTCTTCTCTCTCTCTCTCTCTCTCCCCACATCCTCTCTCTCTCTCTCTCTCATCTCTCTCTCTCTCCCTCTCTCTCTCCTCTCTATCTCTCTCTCAGTCGTCTGTCCTCTGTCCTCTCTGTCTCTCTGTCTCTCTGTCTCTCTGTCTCTCTGTCTCTCTGTCTTCCTCTCTCTCTCTGTCCTTCCCTCTCTCTCTCTCTCACTCTCACATCTCCTTCTCTCCTCTCTCTCTCTCTCTCTCTCATCTCTCTCTCATCTCAATCTCTCCCTCTCTCTCCTCTCTCTCTCTCATCTCTCTCTTTCTCCTCTCTGTCTCTCTCTCTCACTCTCTCTCTCTCTCTTCTCTCTCACTCTCTCTCTCTCATCTCTCTCCTCTCACTCTCCTCCTCTCTCTCTGTCTGCTCTCTCTCTCTGTCTGTCCTCTCTCTCTCTCTCTCTCTCTCTCTCTCACTCTCCTCTCTCATCTCTCTCTCTCTCTCTCCTCATCTCTCTCCATCTCTCTCTCTCTCTCCTCTCCCTCTCTCTCCCTCTTCTCTCTCTGTCTCTCTCATGTCTCCTCTCTGCCCTCTCCTCTTCTCGTCCTCTCTCCTTCCTTCCTTCCCTCCTCCTTCCTTCCTTCTCTTTCCTGCGTACCTCCCTCCCTCTCTCTCCACCCTCTCTCTCTCTCTCTCCTCTCTCCATCACTCTCTCTCTCTCTCTCTCTCTCTCTCTCTCTCTCCCTCCTCCCCCTCCCCCTCCCCCTCCCCCTCCCTTCCCTCCCTCCCTCCTCCCTCCCTCCCTCCCTCGCCCTCCCCCCTCCCTCCCTCTCTCTCCCTTCTCTCTCATTACCCCTCTCCCTCCTCTCTCCTCTCTCTCTCTTCCCTCTCCTCCTCTCCTCCCTCTCACTCCTCTCACTCTCTCACTCTCCTCTCTCTCTCATCTCTCTCTCTCTCATCATCTCTCCATCGTCTCTCTCCTCTCTCTCTCTCTCCTCTCTCTCTCTATCGTTTCTCCCTCCCTCTCCCCTCTCCCTCTCCCTCTCCTTCCCTCCCCTCCCCCTCTCCCTCCCCCCCCCCCTCCACTCTCTCTCTCTCTCTCAAAACCGTCCATCCTCTCTCTCTCTCTCTCTCTCTCACTCTCTCTCTCTCTCTCTCTCCTCTCTCCCTCTCCTCACCCTCCACCTCCCCCTCCCTCCCTCCCTCTCCCTCTCCCTCCCCCCTCCCTCCTCCTCCCTCCCTCTCTCATTCCCTCTCTCATTCCTCTCTCTCTCACCTCTCTCTCTCCTTTCTCGCTCCACTCTCCCTCCCTCTCCCCTCTCTCCCTCCCTCTTTCCTCTCTCCCTCCTTCCTTCCTTCCTTCTTTCCTTGCCTACCTCCTCCCTCCTTCCCTCCCTCCTCCCCCTCCCTCCCTCCTCCCTCCCTCCCTCCCTCCCTCTCCTCTCCCCTCTCTCTCTCTCCCTCTCCCTCTCCCTCTCCCTCCTCCCTTCCTCCCTTCTCCCTCTTCTCCTCTCTCTCTCACTCTCTCATCTCTCTCTCTCTCATCACCCTCTCTCACTCCTCTCTCTCCATCTCTCTCTCTCTCTCTCCCTCTTTCTCCTCTCCCTCTTTCTCTCTCCCTCTCCCTCTTTCTCTCTCCCCTCTCTCTCTCTCCCTCTCTCTATCTCCCTCTCTCCTCTCTCCCTCTCTCTCTCTCCTCCCTCTACTTCTCTCTCTCCCTCCCTCTCTCTCTCCTCCCTCTCTCTCTCTCTCTCTTCCTCACCTCTCTCTCTCACTCTCTCTCTCTCTCTCTCTCTCTCTATCTCTCTCCTCTCTCCTCTCTCTCTCCCACCCCTCCCTCCCCCCTCCCTCCCCCCTCCCTCCCCTCTCCCTCTCCCCCCCCTCCCTCCCTCCCTCTCTCCCTCTCCCCCTCCCCCCTCCCCCTCTCTTCTCTCTCCTCTCTCTCTCTCTCTCTCTCTCTTTTCTCTCTCCTCTCTCTCTTTTCTCTCGTCCCACCTCTCCCTCTCCTCTCTTTTCTTCCCCCTCATCTCTCTCCTCCATCCCTCTCTTCCTCCCCCCTCCTTTCTCTCTCTCTCTCTCTCTCCCTCCCTCCCTCCCTCCCTCCCTCCCTCCCTCCCTCCCTCCCTCCCTCCCCTCCCCCCCACTCACCCTCTTTCTCTCTCCCTCTCTCTGTCTCTCTCTCCATCTCCTCTCTCTCGTCTCTCTCTCTCTTTCCCTCCTCCCTCTCCTTTCATCTCTCTCTCTCCTCTTTTCTCTTTTTCCCTCCTTTCTCTCCCCCCCCTCCCCCTCCCTCCCTCCCTCCCTCCCTCCTCCTCCCTCTCCCCTCCCCCTCCCCTCTCTCTCTCCTCCTCCTCTCAATCTCTCTCTCTCTCTCTCTCTCTCCTCTCCTCTCCCCCTCTCTCTCCTCTCCTCTCTCTTCTCTCTCTCCCTCTCCCCTCTCCTCTCCCCCCCTCCCTCCTCTCTCTCCCCTCTCTCTCTCTCTCTCTCTCTCTCTCCCTTCTCTCTCTCTCTCTCTCTCTTTTTCCCTCTCTCTCTCTCCTCTCTCTCTCCCTCCTCCCTCTCCTCCTCTCTCTCTCTCTTCTCTCTCTCTCTCTCTCTCTCTCTCTCTCTCTCCTCTCTCTTCTCTCTTCTCTTCCCCTCCCTCCCCCCTCTCTCTCTCTCTCTCTCCCCTCTCTCCTCCTCTCTCTCTCTCTTCTCTCACCCCCTCTAACACTCTCTCTCTCTCTCTCCAATATCTTTCTCTCTCTCTCTCTGTCCCTCGTCCTCCTCCCCCTCTCTCTCTTCCCCCCTCTCTCTCTCCCCCCTGCCCCCTCTCTCTCTCCTCTCCTTTTCTCTCTCTCTCTCTTTCTCTCTCTCTCCCCCACCTCTCTTTTTCTCTCTCTCTCTCTCTCTCTCTCTCTCCTCTCTCTCCCTCCTCCCCCCCTCCCTCCCCCTTTTCCCTCTCTCTCCCCCCCCCTTCCCCCCTCTCTCTCTCTCTTCTTTCTTTCTTTCTTTCTACTCTCTCTTTCACTCTCATTCTCTCTCACATGTCCACACATTCCTTTACTAAATCTCTTTTTCTCATGGGCAATACCACTTTCTAATCCTCATTGCCACCCCTGCTATTGGGATGGGAGAGAGTGCCTGTGGTCGTGTGCAGCCTTGAGTTGGTCATGGTTGCTAAGCTGATATGAATAACCAATTACCTCTTTGTCTTTTGTCATTCCATTGCTCACCTCGGGACTGGGGAAGAGCTAGAGGATAAAGCCCTCTTTTTGTATATTTTGTTTATTTATTTGTTTGTAATTATTTTTATTATTATTATTATTATTATATATATATATTTTTTTCAACTTATTTCCATGTAATTATTTTTGAAGTGTTTGTTTCTGTTTCTGGTTGGCTTTGGTGAGTAAAGTAATATGAATGGGTGTTTTATAGGGATGATATATAATGTAATTTCAGTGCACATTGATGTCTTACTATCAGTGGTTGATTGTGATTGACTATGAAATAGTCAAATTGATAAATGGCTTTTATGGAGCATTAATGTTTAGGTTCAGAACATTAAAGGAAACCGGAGTTAATATCATTTTGGGAAGACGGGTGAATGAGTGCACTTATGATAATGGTGAAGATATTATTATTATTGTAGTAATAATAATAATGATAATAATATTATTATTGTCATTTTCATTATTGTTGTTGATAGTTGTTATAATTATCTTTTTATTATTTTTAAAATGTTATTATCATCATTGTTATTGTTGTGTTATTATCATCTTCATCTTCATCTTTATGATGATTAATTGTTGTTGGTGATATTTATCAATTTTCAAATTATTAGTAGTATATAAAATGTTATTTTTTTTTATTATTATTTATTGCTGTTTAGTGGTTGTTGTTATGTTATCATCATCTCATCATCATCAAACATCATTATTCCCTTTTTATTATTTTAAAATTTTGTTATTAAATTTTTATTATTATTGTTATTATTATTATTATTATTATTATTACTACTACTAAACTAAAAACTACTTTTACAAATTTTTATTATTGCTTTTATTATTATTAATATTAATTTTATTTATTAAATTTTAAATTTTTGTTGTAAAAATATAATAAAAAAATAATAATGATAAAATATTTAAATTTTTATTGTTGTTGTTGTTGTTGTTTTTATTGTTATTATTGTTATTACTATCATTATTATTAGGTAGTATTTGTAGAAGTAGTAGCTTTAGTAGTAGTAGTAGTAGTAGTAGTAGTAGTAGTAGTAGTAGTAATGTTATGATAATAACATTAATGATAAAGATATTATAATTATCACCATCATTATCATTATTAATATTGTTGTTCTTAATAATTTAAAACTACTACAAATCCAAATTTTTTACTACTACTACTACTACTACTACTACTACTATTACTACTACTAGTATTACTACTACTACATTACTACTATTACTACTACTCTCTGTGATTAAAAGAAAAAGAATCACAGTACTCATTTTCAAGCTAGTCTGTTTATTTATGTAAAGCTGAATTACATGTAAATGAATGTATTTCATCTTTTAAATATTTCATTCTTTCACATTACACATTGTAGACCTTACTTTTCTTCAGATTGTATTTCCTACTTTTACGTTACACAGCATAGACCTCTTTTTTCTCTCTCTCACTTTACTAATTGTTGAATGACACTAAACAAAATCTGCTTTTATGACAGGCAAAAATGGGAGCCCTCAGGGCCTTTGTGGTGGTCTTCTCCTTGGCCGTGATGACAGGAGCTCAGCGTCCTCTAGGCCTACAGTTCCTGGAAGATGTGCCAACAGCAACTCCAGATCTCCTTACAACTGTGCCTATTCCAAGCGATGCCCCCAAGAAAAGGAAAAATAATGAGGACATCTACCGCAGATAAAGAAAAGGATGTTACTGAAATAAAGGCAAGTGGTTAAGATGCCCTCTTTTACTAAAGGGTATCCTATTGTTTGATAGGTGGATGGAAGGAGAATGGGTGTGTGTTTGTATTATGTTTAAGATTTAGCTGTTATTCTGTTATTGAGTAGAAATATTGTTTCAGTTGTATTACCTGTAGAGAATGATGAGACCTATGTGACATCATTGCAGCCCGCATGTTTTTTTGTTTGTTTTTTACAATGCATTTAAAGGTTTAGTTAATACTTTTGTTTGAATGAATAAAGTAGTAATGATACAAATAAAGTTGTATGCAACATTTTTTCTTCAATATAAGCTCATCAGTTTATTTTATACTCTAGACATTTTGTTC
>NC_061848.1:10649557-10652057 GCF_019202785.1 Penaeus chinensis
TCTAGCAGTTATAAATCTAATTCCCATTGGCAATTCTAAATCAAATTCCCATTAGCCGTGGACTACAATTCCCATTAGCAGTTCTGATTTAAATCTCAACAAGCCGTTAAGACTGAAATTGCATCTAATAGTTATGAATTCAGCTCCCATTACCACTTATGAATTCCATTTCCACTATTAGTTACAAAACCTGGGTACCTGACTGCCTTCAAGAAACTGACTGCTGTACCAATACTTAAATAAACAGAAGTCCAATCTATCCCATGGTAGTACTATACACTCAACAAAGTTATACTATCTTCATGTAAGGTTTGTCACTGGTAAGTCACTATCATTTGCTCTTTGCCAATATCCCCCTTATTACAAGGGGGTGTACTCTAATGTTATAATATAGGGAACATTTAAATGGTCCTGTAATGTCTGTGTCTTACACATTTTAACCCAATCTGAATAGGGACACCCAGTGCCAACAATGCGCCAGGGTGCATGCAGAGTCAGTTGCTTGAGGGAAAAATCAGAAGCATGAGAAATATTAAATTACTTTACTTTCTATGCTCTTGGCTGCAGCATAAACAATTGTTTTTTGGTAATAATGCTAAAAAGAGGCTTTGAGACTACTTTTGAAGGGTATTTCTCTTCAATGAATGCAGTCAGGGTCAATCAAGCATATGTATGTACATATGTATGTGTGTGTGTGTGTGTGTGTGTGTGTGTGTGTGTGTGTGTGTGTGTGTGTGTGTGTGTGTGTGTGTGTGTGTGTGTGTGTGTGTGTGTGTATGTATGTATGTATGTATGTATGTATGTATGTATGTATGTATGTATGTATGTATGTATGTATGTATGTATGTATGTATATGCATATGTATGCATATAAGTACACAAAAACTGCCTTGTTTACCGAACATCAACAACCAAATTATTTTTTCATTGTAATATCTTTATCTATTGGAAAATCACTTGTTGCAAAATAGTGTTTGTGCTGTTATAGTTAATTTGAAGCCAATTTCAATAAATAATTGCGCAATATTTTTGTTTCTTTCTTTGGTGCAACTATTGGATTCAACAACTAACTGGTAAGTGACTTACACACAATGCATCTAGCACATTACTGTAAACACTATGTTACATTATATGAGGTTGTGTAAATGTATTATTCTAACTGACAAGTTTACACTCAATTTTATAACAATAAATATTTGTTTACATATTTAATCCCACAAGTATCAAATAATAATCTAATCTAATGGTATGATTTAATAGATTTGTATCATATAGCACAAATAATAAAAATCCTTGCATTGGAGTTGAAACTGCTACGTTTGTGTTGTCTGTCTCCACTGAACTATAAATGATTTTTGTAAACACTTGTGCATGGGTTATCGTATTTCAGCTAACATTATAACTTTCAAGAATCCAGGTCTAATAGTAAACAAGGTTCAACTATAATGTATGATAATAAAAAAAATTATAAGGGAAAATATTAATTTACTTACATAATACAGAAATGTTGCAATACGATTCCCGTAGAGGCCTAAGTCAGATTCTACGGTATACTCATCTTTCTGTAACATGCATGTCAATAACAGTCGTGTGTCAGGTTAGTCATAATTAATTAAATAAAAGTAAGAAAAGAAAAAAAAAGAAAAAAAGAAAAAGAAAAAGAAAGAAAGAAAAAAGACAGATAGATACAACAAGCAACAAACTAAAGTTAGACAAATATTAGTTTCAATACCCCTGCATATGATGTCAGGTCTGTCTCTTCTTTGTCAGGTCTTACATTTAAGTTTCTCAGTTGTTCTAAACCTGTTAGAAATTCATATCCTCGCCATTTTTTGTCCTCATTTTAGCATTTGGTCATTATCAGGAAAACAATTCCTGCTCAGGAACATCAAAATAATTTTCCTATATCAGTCCAGCAGATACAATGAATAATCTTTGTTTTTGTCAATTTAAGCAGCAAATTGTCTTTTCTGTAACTTCAACTCTCAAGTCATAACAGAATCAGCTTTACTTGATTCTGATGAAACTTAAATCAGATAACTTCAGCTATTTTAGAATACTGAAATTGTAGAAGATAACTTTAGCAACTTCAGATTATTACCACAGAGGGTAACTTGAGCAAGTTCAGAATAATGAAAGCACAGAGAGCAACTTGAGATACTTCAGACTACTGAAACCACAAAGGGTAACTTGAGTTCTTTCAGAATACTGAAACATTATTCATTTGTTTGATAGGTATCCCCTTTCTTTTCAATTCAGTACAAAACTGCCAAAGGTGCTCCTATTTGGCAACTCCATAATGGGTGTTCTTGGCAATAAGTCACAGCAGCAATGTTTCCTTTGCTGAACTTCCAGCTTATTCTGTTTTCCTACTCATTATGATAATATGGGATTCTGCCTGCTGAAGGTATAGACAATATAATAACAATCAAACACCTTGAATCTCACATTTTCTGGAATAGGCTTGAACGCAAAGCTTTCTTGTTATCACAATGAAGAG
>NC_061848.1:10672057-10674557 GCF_019202785.1 Penaeus chinensis
ATTCAAAACAAAATACACGGAAATCTTGACGATACTGAAGCGAATGTTGAATGCCGCAAATAAAAAGTTATAAATACGAATGAACTTAATAATTACATGCCATTCTCAGGAAAAGTTAATCAAACACACGCATTATGTTATTCATTCTCACTCGCAATCGCCTCACAAAGTGACAAATACTAAAAGCTGCGTCGCCCCAGACTTCAACAAATTCTCTGTCGCAGTTTTCGAGTTCTGACCATTGCAACATATCAACATTATTTTCTTCTAAAGGAAAATGAGAGCAATCAATGAGTTTTTAACAATAAGGTCCGATGCATAATTTTACTGTCGCTGATATCGGTAAATGCAATAATAATTTATATACCTGAACAATAATAAGTAAACAATATGAAATTAAGCAATATTGACAATATTGAATATATCAGTTAAGATAAAGATAACGCTAACCATGACTTTACAGTTATTATCTATCTGTGTGTGTGTGTGTGTGTGTGTGTGTGTGTGTGTGTGTGTGTGTGTGTGTGTGTGTGTGTGTGTGTGTGGATGTGGATGTGGATGTATGTGTGAGGATGGATGTATGTGTGAGGATGTATGTATGTGTGTGTGTGTGTGTGTGTGTGTGTGTGTGTGTGTGTGTGTGTGTGTGTGTGTGTGTGTGTAGGAGGTGGATATGTGGATATGTGGATATGAGGATGTGTGTGAGTTTGTGTGTGTGCGTGGGGGGTATATATATGATATATGATATATATATATGAATGGTGTATATGTGTATGTATATATATACACACACCACTATATATATATATATATAAACTTGTCTATTTGTTCATTTGTATACATATGTATACCTACAGACTTTACAAGTATACTATTACTTATATCTAGCAAGTTATGCCCCCATAACGCTGTTAATATACCATTTGCGGTAATTAAAGTAATGATTACGTCTCTAGACCCTGAGTGACTTGCAAAGTTAAGCAACTTTTTCATAACTATTATTGTGTGTGTGGGGGGGGGGGGGGGTGCGTGCGTGTGTGATCGAAATGCATCAGTTATTGCAAAGTGTAAAAGCCGAAGCCCTTTGAGTTCAAGACATAAGTTTCCGAAGAAATCAAAGAAACACGCGACAAAAAGGCGATAAATCTTGAACCAATCTGTAGGCATCACTCTTCGCAAACACTTGTCCTCCATGAGGTGGGAACGCAGCTTACACAGCCTGAAAATAGGTTTATTATGGGTAAAGCCGATTACGAAACCAAGGAAGCCACATTTATTACAGCGCCCCCCCCCCCTTATCCTTTCAAAAAATAAAGCTTGAATGAAAACGTCGTCAACATAATTATAATCCCTTGCATCGTTTACAAAGAAAGTATTTTAAACATAGGATAATACCCACTCTAAAATCCTCTACTGCGTTTCATATGCCTCGGTGTCACATCCAGAGCGGGGATTCGTCCTTGACTCTTAAAAGGGCTTTAAACCAAGATGAATCACAGGCCAAATAGTTGTCTACGGCGCGGCCTATTATGTCTATAAAGCAAGGATATTGAATATGATGAATATTAAGTGGCCTGAATTAAAATATATTTGTGTATTTAGGCATTTTAGCAAGATAGAGAGAGAGAGAGAGAAAAAAAGAGAGAGAGAGAAAAAGAGAGAGAGAGAGAGAGAGAGAGAGAGAGAGGAGAGAGAGAGAGAGAGAGAGAGAGAGAGAGAGAGAGAGAGAGAGAGAGAGAGAGAGAGACAGAGAGACAGAGAGGCAGAGAGACAGAGAGACAGAGAGACAAAGACAGAAAGAAAGACAGAGAGACAGAGAGACAGAGACAAAGACAGAAAGAAAGACAGACAGACAAAGACAGAAAGAAAGACAGAGACAAAGACAGAAAGAAAGACAGAGACAAAGACAGAGACAAAGACAGAAAGAAAGAAATCATAAAAGAAAAAAAGAGAATAAAAGAAAGAGAGAGAAAGACCGACTGTCAACAAACTCCCCAGCCCCCCCACCGAACCCGAGACACAACCTCAAGACGAGTACGATTACACCTTGTCAGACATGATGTCATGAAAAATGCCAGTGCGCACTACAACGTCATTCTTACTATTCCTCCTTAACTCACACTCGTCATTCCAGCGTTACTTTTGAAAATGACGTCACCGTTACGTACATGATGTCCCGTGTTTGTCCAGAACTGGTATCGAGAAATAGAACTGACAGTAAAAAAAATATAAATTACTGGGGTAATGTAAATAGTCTTTTTGCAACTGCTTCGCAATAAAGTAGTATTAATACATAACAAAGTATAAATAACAGATGATGATAATGATGATAATGATAATAACAACAACAGCAACAACAACAATAATAATAATAGTAATAGTAATAGTAATAATAATAATAATAATAATAATAATAATAATAGATAAATAAACATAATAAATACGAATAAAAGGAATAAAACCCGAACTAACCGGGGCGCAAGCCAGAAAATACCTCGTA
>NC_061848.1:10689557-10692057 GCF_019202785.1 Penaeus chinensis
ACAGAGAGAGAGAGAGATAGGTAGACAGAGAGAGAGAGAGATAGGTAGACAGAGAGAGAGAGAGATAGGTAGACAGAGAGAGAGAGAGATAGGTAGACAGAGAGAGAGAGAGATAGGTAGACAGAGAGAGAGAGATAGGTAGACAGAGAGAGAGAGAGATAGGTAGACAGAGAGAGAGAGAGATAGGTAGACAGAGAGAGAGAGAGATAGGTAGACAGAGAGAGAGAGAGATAGGTAGACAGAGAGAGAGAGAGATAGGTAGACAGAGAGAGAGAGAGATAGGTAGACAGAGAGAGAGAGGGATAGGTAGACAGAGAGAGAGAGAGATAGGTAGACAGAGAGACAGATACCGAGAGAGAGAGAGAGAGAGAGAGAGAGAGAGAGAGTTTTAACGGACACTCAAAGGGGGGGGGGGGGGTATATAAACATTATCGGTTCCGTTACTTGTAATGACCGGAAGTGACTGTGAAAGTGATAAAAGGACGCCGATTTTTCTCTGCTGTATCCGGAATCACAAAAGTTTTTTTTTTTCACTTGTTTTCCTTTTCTTCTTATGTGTTTTTAACTTCACTCGTGTATTCTATATTGTGTTTTTATTCTTTCGGTGTGTTTGGAACGCTGTTCAAATGTTATTTATAAAGCGTTCGTGCCCAGTAAACGCACGCGAACACGTTTTCACGCCTCTCTTATTAAGCAAATGGTCTCTAAATCCATATAGGTACGTATTTTCACAGCCACACACACACACACACACACACACACACACACACACACACACACACACACACACACACACACACACACACACACACACACACACACACGTACACAAACAAACAAAAATAAAAAGCAGCATACGAAAAGAAAAGAAAAGAAAAGAAAAAAAAAAATGACCCTCCAACCAGACGAACTCAAGGTCGACCCTTGGGGGAAAGGGGGGAAAGGAGGAGGATAGGATTTATATATATATATATATATATATATATATATAGAGAGAGAGAGAGAGAGAGAGAGGGGGGGGAGGGAGAGGGAGAGGGAGAGGAGAGAGATAGAGAGAGAAAAAAAAAACAAGAGAAAAAAAGAGAACAGAAGAAAGAGAGAGAGAGAGAGAGAGAGAGAGAGAGAGAGAGAGAGAGAGAGAGAGAGAGAGAGAGAGAGAGAGAGAGAAAACAAGATAGAAAAAGAGAACAGAAGAAAGATAAAGATCTGGCGAGGAGAGTAGGAGCATGGAATGGGGAAGTGACTGGATCTCTGGTGTGGGAAAGAGAGGGGAAGGGAGGGGGAAAAGAGAGGGGAAGGGAGGAGAAAGAGAGGAGGGAGGGGGAGAGGGAGAGGGAGAGGGAGGGGAGAGTCAGGGGAGATACAGGATATCTGGCGACCTTCTTGACAATGGGGCTCTCACGGGTTCACTAAATCTGGATGTTGGATTCTGAATTTTCCTTTGGAGATAGGTCACCCGAGTTCTTGATTTATGTTTCGGTTCATTACTATCTTTTTCCAAACTTTTTTCAAATTTTGTTGTCTGCTATACTTAACATAATAGATATTTACTACTATTATGTTAAAAATACAAATATTTTCAATCAAATACTTATTTTATTATTTAGTGTATTCTCCCATTTATAACCTAATAAATAGTTTTCATCTATCTTTCCATCTCTCTCTCTCTCTCTCTCTATATATATATATATATATATATTTATGTTTCAGTTAAATGGTTTTCTACTATATTCAGTCTGATAATGTTTTCTAGTATTTCAAACTTACAAGTTCTCTTTTACTTTCAATGTACGATCATTTACTTTAATCTAATGACTATTTTAGTATATGCAGTTTTCGAATTTCCACGGTTTTCATTCTAATTGTAATCTATCATTACAGTGATTATTTCTAGCAACTATTTTCAACTATTTGAAGCTAATATATATTTTCCCTTTCAAAGGCAATGCCTATTTTTATCTGTTTGAAGTTGTGTCAAGGTAATTATCATTTTCCTTTTGAAGCTAATAAGTTCCTACTTAAACACAATTTCAATCAAAGATCTATTTTCTGTTATAATCAATCAAAGAAACTACAATATTACCAAGAGCCATCCAAGAATACATGTTCATTTCAGTTCAATTTTGAAATTCCCAATCTTTAAACTGCCGGATTATCAATGGTTGAGTGAATTAAATATGTTCCTAAACCGCTTCGAATTGTCCCGAACTAACGAGGGTTCATAACCGCGCTTCGGGAAGTCCACAAAGAACCTCTAAATGGCGAAGCACAATGCCCCTCCGACAACGCCTCGCTATAATTTACGCGTGATGGCTTACCTATAACATAATATGCTCGTTGTCTTTGTTTTCATTTTTTTTCGGTGACAATATTTCGCCGCAAATGTGTGTGTGTGCGTGTGCGTGTGCGTGTGCGTGTGCGTGTGCGTGTGCGTGTGCGTGTGTGTGTGTGTGTGTGTGCGTGCGTGCGTGTGCGTGTGCGTGTGCGTGTGCGTGTGCGT
>NC_061848.1:10699557-10702057 GCF_019202785.1 Penaeus chinensis
TCACAGATTAGCACTTGTTGATTATATTAACTTTATTATAGACACTGGTCTTGTCTTTGACATGATTAGTGATATAAACGGTTTTTTACCAGCCAGATGATATTTTAATACAGTGATAATAGCACAGCCCCTCAGGCATGTATGTAACACTAATGTTTGACTGATGGCCCTCTACAAAAATAGAAGCACAGCCAGTTTGGATAGATGCTTTGGTATCTTACCCTGGCTTTTTGCAGGGCATGTACACTGATCTGTAAATAAATGTTATCAAATCAAATCAATCCCCCAGTCCCCTCCATCCCCTCCTCTCCCCCAGTTCCCTCCAGGCTCCCTCCTTTCCTTGACTCTCTTCGCTTCAAATTCAGCGCAGGACCCCCCCCCCCCCCACAGACACCACCTATAGACTCCCCCCCCGCCCCCCCCAATCCTCTGTCACCTTCAACTTGATGTGGTAAACCTGTTTCTTGAACCCAAAATGGGCGTGTTTAAGAATGAATGTTACCAGTCAGACTATATCAATATTGTAAACAGGATAAGAACAAGGGTCCAGCTTTGTTTACATATGCAAAAATAAAATAACAAAAACGTAAACAATGTACAAAATATTTTCCTGTGACAAAGTATGATGATGAATTCCCCCCAAACGGATTTATATTCACGTCATCCAACAACTGGCGAGTAAGCTGTAAGTAATTTCAGAGACTATGAATTTGCCAAGCCAAGCATATCGTAGAAGGTGGAGGGGGAGGGGAGTGAATGGAGGAAGAGGAAGAGGAAAAGGAGGAGGAGGAGGAGGAGAGGAGTAGGAGAAGGAGGAAGAAGTGATGGAAAAGGAGGAGAAGGCGAAGAAGAAAGAAGGAGGAAAAGGAGAAGAATACTAAAGAACAAAATGAAAACATGACGATGACGATGTAGAGAAAGAAGAGTAAAGGAGAGGAAGAAAAGAGAAGAGAAAGAAAGGAAGAAGGGTGGTGAGGAGCGGGAGGAGAAGTAGAAAGGAGGAAAATGTGAACATGAAGAATAAATATAAAAGACAACAAAAAATATCTGAGAGAGAGAGAGACAACGAGACAGAAAAAGAGAGAATGAGGCAGAAAAACAAAGAGACAGAGAGAAAGAGAACGACAGAGACAGAAAGAAAGAAAACAAGAGAGAGAAAAATAACAAACAAGCAGGAAAAAATAGAAAGAAGACGAAGGAGAAGGAACAAAAGGCCAGAAGGAACGAGAGAAGCACACGCCGAGAGCAGTAGCAGCCCCCCCCCCCCCCCCCCCCCCAATGCCCATGTGCGGCGCTGGTGCTGAATCAAGCCTCTTCCCTAATAAAGACTTCGCTCCCCTCTTCACCCACCTGCTTTAGCGCCCCCCTCTCCTGTTCTTGGTTTATCATCATTTTTTTTCTTTCCTGCTTTCGTTCTTAGTTGGTTGATTTTCACTGTCTGTTATTCGTTCTTTGTGTGTTTGTTTGTTTGGCTTTGTACGGATGGCTGGGATTGTAGTAATTGGAATTTGGAATGAGAGGTTTGTTTTTACTGTTTAAATTGATTTTTTTTCGGGGGAGGGGGGGTAAGATGAGAGGGGAGAGAAAAGAGAAGAGACAAATGAAAAACAAGATAGATAGATAGATAGACAAATAGATAGATAGACATATAGATAGATATATATATAGATAGATAGATAGATAGATAGATAGAGAGGGAGAGAGGGGAGGGGGAGAGAGAGAGAGAGAGAGAGAGAGAGAGAGAGAGAGAGAGAGAGAGAGAGAGAGAGAGAGAGAGAGAGAGAGAGAGAGAGAGAGAGAGAGAGAGACGGAGAGAGAGAGAGAGAGAGAGAGAGAGAGAGAGAGAGAGAGAGAGAGAGAGAGAGAGAGAGAGAGAGAGAGAGAGAGAGAGAGAGAGAGAGAGAGAGAGAGAGAGAGAGAGAGAGATAGCGCGAGAGAGAGAGAGAGAGAGAGAGAGAGAGAGATAGCGCGAGAGAGAGAGAGAGAGAGAGAGAGAGAAAATGAAAAGCGCCTCAACAATTTTATTTCTGTGTCGCGCCTCTCACTTTACCCGCTCGCATCTCAGGCCTCAATTGTTTTCAAAAAACGAGAAATGCCACTTCAAAAACCACTAACTTCTAGGAACGCGGCATCAAAGCGATTCAGAACTTCACCTTCCCAGATCATGATGCGGCATCGGAAAACGGGAGAAAGGGGGAAGGGAAGACGAAGAGAAGAGGAGGGAGAAGAGGTAAAATAGGGGGGAGGGAGAGTAGGGGGCGAGAGGGGGGGGGGAGGAGACGTCCCAAGCCTTATCGATATCGAGAAGTTCTTATCACTGTGAGAATTTTTGTCACTCTGTAGAAACAATTAGTCAACCAGATGTTATATTTCACACACAAAAAAAAAATCAATTTTCCGCTCGGCGAGCAGACGCCGCATTTCCCGCGACAATTTGGGCAAAGGAACAGTACGTATAATTATCATTACTGTAGCTTTGCAAAAATGCCGACATAATTAA
>NC_061848.1:10704557-10709557 GCF_019202785.1 Penaeus chinensis
GTGTGTGTGTGTGTGTGTGTGTGTGTGTGTGTGTGTGTGTGTGTGTGTGTGTGTGTGTGTAGACATATAATATACACACAATATATGTGTGTGTGCATGCATATTATGTATGTATATGTGTATATCTATATAAAACACACACACACACACACACACACACACACACACACACACACACACACACACACACACACACACACACACACACACACACACACACAACCTAAACGTTAAACAACTTTAAAAGGAAGATTTACTTCATCACCGAAATTTATGAGAAAATGGTTTTGTCAAATAATAATCATGAAATCCTATTATTATGAATCAAATCTTTTTACTCCTGAACGGGTTTTGCCGTCGCTGGAATTCGTCTTGTCCATTTTTCCTCTTTTCATAATATTCAAAATTGGGACGCAGCTGTGATAGACTGAAATTATAGACCTTTCTTCGTACGATATCACTGATACTTAATTCATGCATTTGTCGTTCTTCCAGTTCATGCCTTTATCAGCATCACTCTCATAATGTACGAAGAGGACCCTACTAGTATTCGAGGTTGTTCACACTTGCATACAAAGACCTGTTCTTTGACCTTCATGAACAGCGTAGGCGTGGTCTAAGGTTGAGGGTGGACAGAGAACACTTTTTCAGCCAGGGTGAGTGAACATGTTCAAGTTCAAGGACTGCAAAGGTTAGCAGGTGCTCTCAATTGGAATTTGAAGCGGAGAAAGTCAACACCCTAAAGGGTGGAGTTCAGATTATGTTTATATATATATATATATATATATATATATATATATATCACACACACACACGTGTGTGTGTGTGTGTGTGTGTGTGTGTGTGTGTGTGTGTGTGTGTGTGTGTGTGTGTGTGTGTGTGTGTGTGTGTGTGTGTGTGTGTGTGCGCGCGTTGTGTGTGTGCGTGCATGCGTGCGTCGATGTATATAGGATTTTACCACTGGTATTCATATTACTATGATGATGACGATGTGATAATTCTATTGCTGTAACTATATAATTTTTACTTTATTGAAACCGTTGCTGTTGTTACCATTATTATTGCTACTATTAGTACCAATAGCAGCAGTGGTATTATTATCATCATCATTATTATTATCAACATCATTGTTACCATCTTCAATATTATTATCATTTTTATCATTATTATCAATTATTAACTTTTATTAGCATCCTCTTTATCACTGTTGTTATTATTACCATCATTATTATTCTAAGTATTACCATTATCATCATTATTATTGAAAATATTCCTATCAACATCATTAAACCGTCAATTATCATTAACACTAGCATCAGAATCACTAGCATTATTGCATTACCATTATTATACCAATCTTTACACCATAGGATTCAACCATTGCATAAGTGGTTCTAGAAGCTGGTTCAGGACTGGTCATTGGAGCGTCTGTAACACAAGCTACGGGAAGCTGTATTAGTAACACTGCTCCCACGCGCATACTGTGCATGTGCCTGCACTTATGCCCAGGCACTCCCCATCACATACCTCGTTGGCCGGGGTACGCACACAAACGCACGTACGCACTAGGAACCGATGCGATGGCAGTGGGTATATTATAGATATATGTATTTTGTTTGGTGGGAAAGAAAATGGCGATTGGGTGTATTCTATGTTGTTGTTTTTCTTTCTTTCTATTTTTAATTTATATTCTTATTTTTTTTTCACACGCATCTATGGTATACACATGCGACTAACTTCATACATATTAACGCTATTGAGTAACGGTTCGGGTCAAAGCGAAAAAGTGGTATTGCTGCCTCGCCAAGGGTTGGAATGAATATAAATTACCTCTTGATTCACCCACAGGAAATGGTTCTACTTTCTTTCAACCGGATTTATCGATTTCTATGTGTTTTTTTTTTTCTCCCTCTGTGTCTATTTCTTTCTTATTATATCACTATTCTGACGTTAATCTGATCGAAAATTCGTTGTGAGAAAGGTACTGATGATGGTGATTGTGGAGTGTGGTGATGTTGATGCTGTTGGTTTGGTGATGGTGATGATGATGATGATGATGATGATGATGATGATGATGATGACGATGATAAAAATTATGATTATATTAACAAATCCTCGCATTCAACCTGTCCCTTTGATCAAAATTCTCAACCACGTCTACGCATTTCCCCCTGTCTTGCCCATGTCAATTTTTTTTTTCGCACCATTCGGTTTCAAATAATCGTGAGCAGAAATTCGTTATAGAACATTCGCGAAGCCTTAACACCGGAGATGACAAAGGGTAGTTTGATTAGCAGCGGTTGATGAAGAGCCATTCCTGATGCCTTGTCTTGTTCCTTATTCCTTATTCATTTCATGGAGTATATCTATAAAATATATACAATATATATCTACACAGACCCTGTATGTGTATATGTATATAGATATACACATATATATAAAGGTGTGTGTGTGTGTGTGTGTGTGTGTGTGTGTGTGTGTGTGTGTGTTTGTGTGTGTGTGTTTGTGTGTGTTTGTGTGTGTTTGTGTGTGTTTGTGTGTGTGTGTGTGTGTGTGTGTGTGTGTGTGTGTGTGTGTGTGTGTGTGTGTGTGTGTGTGTGTGTGTGTGTGCGCGTAAACATACATACATACATACATACATTTATATATACATATAAACATTTACCTATGTATCTATTCCTCAATGTGTGTGCAAATAATATGAGTGACCACTAGAATTACTGGCAGCCCTTTCCGCTTCTCGACCTTAAAGACAAAGGCATTTACTTTGTTAAAAACAATCAATGAAACACGTAAATGTTTCACTTGAATTCAATCGACACTGAATGCAAACGATATAATAGCGATTTCCTAAAATGTAGCAAACGTTTTCTTGTAGTCTCATGTGAGGTCAGTCTCTTGAAGACCGCAAGACCGACCTCATTGCCCCCCCTCCCCTCCCGCCCCATTAAATGTGTGCACACACACACACACACACACACACACACACACACACACACACACACACACACACACACACACACACACAATATATATATATATATATATATATATATATATATAACAAGAAATGAAAACAGATGTTTACTCTTTAAAATCTTTTATACTCATTTAACAAAAGCCGTTTCTAAGCCTAGAAAAAATAACACCGCTTACCTCCTTCTCTCCCGGGGCAAGCAAGTAATCTACAAGAGTGGTGAAACCTCGAGGTGCATTAACCGCACGCCTTGAGGGACACAACGAGACTGAGATCGCGGGTCAGGCGAGCCCTTTGGTCTCAGACACAGGCCACGGGCGGAGGTGCCGCAAACCGCAACTTTTGTGGTTTACCAAAGAAAGCATTTTTAAACTGGAGATTACAGAAACTTCAACTTTCATTTCATTTGGAATGGGTGGCTTTGTATGTTGGTTTTCATTTCACTGAGGAGTTAAGATGGTAGACTGGTAAAGGGAAATAATCCATTATCGTGCATGTGGCAGACCTGTTCATATGTAAACAAGAGGTTCGACTAGCTTCCAAGCAAGCTATTTCCTTGAACTGGTTTTTGAGGTCAAAGCGCCCAAATTAGTACATTTATAAAAACAGCGCGGTAAAGCGTGACAATCCGGCTGCAGAGGTACTGAACCAAAATAGAAGATTCCCCCAAAGTGTCAGTCCTTTTAGTACGATGGCACCCGCCCGGCACCCGTGGCTAACCTCAAGTGCACCTTTCTCGTGTATCTCTGGCGTCCTTTGTGACAGAAACATATATATACTTTAAATACGTTTACATTCGCATTTGCCCTCTGATTCATTCTAGTCAATTAATTTGGATAATATCACGTGAACTACTCATTATAGGCACTGATCACATGTTTTTGAGTTCTAAAAAGTCCATTATATATAATTACATCATATAATAAAAATCTTTACCTTCTCATACACCGACGTTTACAAGAGAGACTTATAAAAGAAACTGTGAGATCATATCCTGAGTAGGAGCTCCCATGGGTAAGGATGTTGAGGCAATAAACACACACACACACACACACACACACATGCCTGACCCCCCCCCCCTCCCCCTCAGCCTTCCCTTGCCCAGCATTGGTCGATGTCTCCAGAAATCTCCTGCACTGGACTCGTAAAAGAGTCGTTGTTCTAGTTTAATACTGCCGATTTTATTTTATTATTTAAACTGGGAGAGTGTAGAGATCTTCTAGAGTAAGAAAAAAACTGTTCAAAATACTAGGCCGTATTCCATGATTTGTTTAAGCCTTCATTGTCCCTATTTCCCTTGAAATTATATAGCAAAAATAATTCCATGTTTAATACAGTATAATGTTCACTGACACTATATTTGCTTTGGCGGGGTAGTTATTAGTTGTTAAAAAAATATGATCTAATGAACGTTAACTTGATAATGAATTGACGTAAATGTTCAGATCCGCTGAAAATGTCTTATCTATTGAAAATTAACCACTTCATTAATTATCCTACATGTTTAGATCCGCTTTAAAATTAGAAGCTCATATGACACATATGCATACTGTAAGGAGTTCAACATCGTTCTGCCCTACTTTAAGACCAAAAGAGATGTCATCCAGACTTCTAGAGGCGAATATTTTCTGTGAATACCCATCGTATATTCCCTTACCTGAAGACGGAGCTTTAGCGTCCTCAAATCCCCCCCGAACGGCACTCCGAACAGGACAAGATTGGCCGACTCACACGCGGGTAAGGGGCAGCTGGGCAACCGCTCAGGCACTCTCTCCCCTCGCCGCCTAGCGTGCCACGTCACGGCCCTCCTCGTCATATCCCCTCTCCGCCTCCCCGTCACGTAGAAAGACCTCATTCATTAAGAGGCTGGTCTTTCCCCTCTTAATATTCAGCCATTCCACTACCGAATCCCTTGCTGGTCTGAAATAAGCTCATCTGTTGGAAGCGACAGGATAACGACCGTGTTTATAAACCATGTAAAATCGGCGACATTTTGTGGGCATGCGAACCGTGTCACGCATCC
>NC_061848.1:10757057-10777057 GCF_019202785.1 Penaeus chinensis
TAGTGGATGAAACTGTTCATGTACAACTTCAGCCTCATTTGCTGACAGATTACTACTCAGCTATGAATAATAGCATACCATTCTATATTACAGCTGAATTCTCTCCTGATAATTTTATGAGAACCTTCAAAGTTGGAGACAGAAAGATGTATGGGAAGTACTACAATGCACCATTAAAACCAGATATTGATTACCACATTTTGCTTGGTGTACTGAGCACCATAAATGAAACAAAGGCAGCTTATTCTATGTCCAATCACGAGCAGCATGAAAGCACTGTCTTCGATTATGAAAGTGACTCCATGGAAACCAAGATGATAACTCAAACAAATGAACAGTTAGCCAGGAGCCAAAAGACTGTTTTAGGGTTGTCAATTGCAATTGGTTTGTGTGGGTTCCTCCTTGTGGCTTCCATCATTTTGTATGTAGTTTTGAGGGTTGTGGTGAAGAAAAATCGGATGCGTTCGGCAGAGAACCAAGAGTTGGCTGTCCATGAACAGGAGCCCAATGAAGACTGTGAGAATGGCTATTCAGTGGGTGCGCACTATGTGGATGAGGAAGCTCCGACACTTGACCATTATCGCCAGCTGAAAGAACGAGTTTGGATCATTCCCCATCAAGGGCTTAACATTGTTGGGGATATTGGGACTGGCAAGTTTGGGGATGTAAGAAAGGTAAGTAAACAGCTTGTAAACACTTTATGAAGTTTGTATTTTCCAACTCATTATTTGTTATATTTCCGTTCTTATGTGTTAAATATTGCACTTAGGATATGATATCATTATACACTATTTATTTATTTATTTATTTATTTATTTATTTTATTTATTTATTTATTTTTTTTACTGAGGTGAAGATATACTTGACAAGTTGATGTTAATTGATAAAAGAGTAACATATTAGTGAAGATTTCTCAACTGAAATACAAGTGCTACTCAGACATGTAGCATTCAGCCAATCTTACCAGTATTTCAAGTGCATCTTTGCCTCATTAAAAAAGAAATTAATATAGTTTATAGTTTTACTTATATGACATCTGTACATGTGTAGGAAATCCCATTCTTTGCATTTTACAGGGCATTGTGATTAACAAGGGGAACCAGGCAAATGTGCTAGTTCACAGAATAGCTGATGACAACTTGGACAAGAATTCAAAGAGCCAGATGCTCCGGGAGTTTGATGCCCATGTGCGCATCAACAAAAACCCACATATCATCTCCCTTGTTGGTCTCATGGAGGAGTTTAATGTCATTTCTGTGGCCTTTGAGTATGAAACTTCAACGCTCAAATCACACCTTGTTGGAAGTCGAGCAGTTCAGCACTACCCAGTGTATGCAGAGAAAAATCGCAGGTTTTCCACACTTCCAGAGGGACAGGTAAATGTATTTTCCTGTTTTAGGGATTTTGTTTTTAATAATTCAGTTATTAGCTTATAGAATTTTATTGACAGGTATGTGTTAGTGTCAGTATATTAATCTTAATACCTTTACTAAATTTATTAAATGTGTTAATGTCTGATAAGGGAATTAATCATTATCATCATTATTACTGTTACTGTTATCTATTGTTCTTATTTTTTTCAGGCCCTTGAAATCCTCCTTGGTGTTGCACGAGGCATGAATCATCTTGCCTCACTAAATGTTACCCATGGTCAGCTCTGTGCCAGGAATGTTGTGTTGATAGATAGCATACGTCCAAAGGTCACTGGGTTTGGACTCCTCCATTATCATAATGACTTGTATGTACCTGAGTATAAACGCTGGCACGCTGAGGAAACACTCCGGTCCAAGGTGTCTGTTCCTAAGAGTGATGTTTGGTCTTTTGGTTGCTTGATGTGGGAAGTGGCCACACTGGGGGGGACGCCCTATGCAGATGTAAAGACCGATGAGGTTCCTGGCAGGGTTATGCGAGGCCTGCGACTACCACAGCCTCAATATGTTGGTGATGAGCTCTATCAACTGATGCTGAATTGCTGGCAGATGGACCGTGATGAGCGACCTACTTTCCAAGAGCTGGAGGGCAACCTACAAAGCCTGCTCAATGATGATGTTACACCACATCTTCTCTTCTCTTTGTATCCATCATTCCAGTATGAGCACTATGCCCCCCATCTTGAATTTATTGATTAGAACTATAATGTACCTCCTTCGTTGGTATAACTGTCATCCATGCTCATCTCTATGAGCAAACATCTGTCTTGCCAGAACTCACATGCTTGAACATGTGGCAGATTTCTAGGTGATTAGGTAAATCAATGTTGTTCAGAATTCTTGTGGCCAATTAATTGATACGTGTGCCAATTAAGCAGTATTGTTATGCACATGTTTTTCAAAGCACAAATTTTGAAAATTAATATTTGTTTTTTAGAAATAACTTATGAAATTGGTAACCTATGATCTCCAGTCCATTCCACTAGATATAAACCAGATTCTTGTTTATATTGCTCAAGATTCCCTTGATACTTTGTAGCACAATAAATGCTTCTAGCATTTTCCTAGAGAAGTTTAGGCTATTTTTTTTTTTTTTTTTTTTTTTTTTATGAATGGAAAACTTTTGCTTAGTGATGATTAAGAATGTAAAATCAGGAATAGATTGCAAATTAATTACAGTGCACTCTCTGGTGTCTTTTCATAGAGGAAGATCTGACAGTGGGAGTAATTTTATTTTTAGTGTGAAGGATAATGTAAAAAGGAGAATCTCCAGTTAGTGTGATAGTTTTATCAGAAGTGTCTGCTAAAGAGTGTGCCAAAGGTTTTAGAAATTCCTTTTAGATACTTAAGAAGTTCCTAGGTGAAAATGAAATGACTTGGTAGGCTTATTTTTCGGGTTACAGTGTTTAGGAACATAGTAACTTCTAGATGATGACAAGTCTAGTCATGAATGATATGCTTATGTGACTAAAGCATAATAGAATAAATTTATGTGATGCTAATAGAAAAGTACTATCATGTGGAACAAATTACAAAATTCATCATCTTTGGCAGACTTAAAAACATGATAAGATTTTTGGGATTAGAAAATGATTGTGCAATTGTTACTCCAGTGGTCGTAGTAGATTCGTGGATCATAGAGAGTGCACTGTGTTGGATATAGTGTGGTGTAGTGTTTGTGATACATTCCTTATATCACAAGGTGGCAGCAATTATTGTTCTTAGCCCTCCATAGCTGATAATCAGTTGTGTGCTCTTTTGTAGCCAGGCTTTTCACATTTTTTTTTTAAGGATTGTTTGGCACAGTTAAAAGAATAAATGTAAAGGGGTGTATAGAAGCATAAGATTATTTGAAATATCAAAAAAGGAAAAAGGTTTAAAAATGTTGTGCTAGTGAATGCATGATCATTGCATTCATTTGTAAATTGGTATCATTAGAGTAATATTTATCTGTTTTACATATTTGCAGTAGAAGCTAGTGAGTAATTTCAGAATCAGTCCACTTGAAGAGCAGTGCTTTTTAATGATTTTCAGCATGAATTACTTAGCAAATATGTTACTTTAGAGCTGCAAACATTGTAAGGCTGGCAATTAGCAGGCATATTTATGGGAATGTATGTATACATCCTAAAAAGTAAGAACTATTTAATTTGCCCAATGAAAATCATCCAATCAGTATTTTAATCTCTGACACATCCAACTGCACGTGCAGTTGTAAATAATGCATTGTTTGTCCACTGTACAGCCAGGCCTGATTGTCCTATCACATAGTTTTCTTTAGTTATAAGGTTTGGATGCTATAAACAGTGTGTAGATTAGAATGTTGAAGTTTTGAGGGATTATCACATGGTGCTTGAAATCCTTGGGATTGGTCATTTGATAATGTGGCTGAGGTTTATGACTGGCAGATGTCCCTGTCCCTGTTTTTCTGAACTAGTTTGCCACAAACAACAGAGATGGCAAGCTATGGGAGACTCGTGTACTTGCTCTGTCAGTGATTATTGTTTGCGCAAAAGAAGAGAATCCAAAGTCGTAGAAAACTTAAAGAGCAGAAAACAAATTGCATAACTGCAGCCTTTCTGACAAAGACTGTTCTGCACTGTAACAAACAAACAAACTATTGCTCTTTGTAGCAGCCAAGGGTCTAAATATGATATCTAAAATTAAAAGAAAAAGAAATATTGATAATAGATGATCTCACTGTGATCATTAGTATGTAATTCCAAACTTAATACTGCTGTCTTTGCATATCCCCAAATATTTGATATTGTAATTTTTATACAATGCTGAACATTTGGTATTTGTATTTACCTCGGGAAAGGTACTGTGGGAACTGGGTGAAAAGAAGTATGCATGATATCCAGTGTCTAGGATTTGAAGTTCCCTGTGATATGTTGCCAGTTCATGTGTTGTCTTTTTTTTCTTCTTCCTTCTTTCTTTCTGTTGGCTTTATATGTAGAAAAGACAGTTTGAGCAGCTACTGGTATTTCTGTTTTTCTGTTGACTTTTTATGTGGAAAAGACAGTATTACCAACTACTGGTATTTCTAATGAATTAGGAGCAGTGTTGTTAATGTCCTTGTTAAATATTTTAAACACTTTGGTCTCTTATGAATTACTTTTTGTCATTATTTTTGTTTTGTTTTTGTCATTATTTTGATTTTTTAAATGTTTTTATTCTGATTGAATTATGTTTATGACTACCTTTCAGATTCTTTTTGCTGTCTTTAATTTGTGATGTAGGCCTCTGTTGTATTACACCAATATGCTTATGCTGATCTGGTCACAAGGCCCAAGGCAAGAGCCCTATGTTGTGGGTACTTAATAAGGTTAGGCTAAAGATTCTTCTAGATAAGTTCTGTATTCATAGCTCTTGACAGTAAACTTTGGTTGTGCAAAGTATAAATTTAGGCGTGCTTGAAAACACTACTGAATACTTGGAAATTGCATACTTTTTGGTCTGCCATTTCAAAGCTGTGATTATCCCTCTGAAAAAATATAAATGATTTTTATGCATACTTTGCACATTGGATTTTCTGCAAGAGTGCAGGATTTGGCTGTGTATGTTTTAGGGGTAAGTTACTAAGTACAGTAATGATCGGCCACTTGCCTGAGGAATTGTATGGGGGTGTTTATTATAGAAAATAATTGCAGAAAAGTCCAGTATTAATCAAGGGATTGTGATAAGAATGCAGGTCAAAGGGTGTATTGGAAGTAAAAAAAAAAATATACTGTATTTTTTTTTTTTTTTTTTTTAATTATCTTTTTTTTTTTTGTTGTGAACATTCCAGCAGGTCTTGCCGATAGGGAAAGAAAAGGAGAGTGGAGAGGATGCTACCCTCTCTTGATCTTGTGAAAGTATATTGAGTGAGGTATTCAGTAGCACTTCACTGAGAGAGTTTTTTATGTGCAAGATTCTATTTGTATTTTTCTCTGTCATTTGCGATGGTCTTCCCTTGCCCTTGGTATTTTTGCCCGTTTTCTTAGTCAGGTTAAACCTTGTGAACTTAGGGAATATATTCCTTAAGGCTATTGCGGTGAGGGCTTAGAAGTGAGAGGACTTAGATTCATTGACATTGCTTACCCATTACACATACTGTATACATGAGTATTCACATGATTGCCTATATATATACTATCAATTTGAGAAAGACACACATGCACATGTGCTGACACACACACATGCAAACATGGAAATACACACATGCACACATTCTTTCTGTATCTCTTTCTCTCTTTCTTCCTCCCTGCCCTCAGTCACAGTAGGTTCATAGGTGGCAGTAAGTAGCAATGTTAAAAGATGTGTTGGCATTTAATTTTAGCAAGTCCCATGCATCATTTACTTGAAAAATTTTGGCACTGCATTTAAGTTGGATAGGTCTCTCCATTATTAAGTATTGCTTTCCTTGTATAAATCTGTGTTGTGTTGTACAAGGAAAAGAACATGTGTTGTTTAGGTCTACAGTAAGTGAAAGGTTAGTGCAATTGAGTAAGGGAGAGATTAAGTTATTTATGTATTATTCCTAGCTAGGCCTAGCATTGATGCTTGTGGTGTATAATAAGAGGATAAGTGTTTAGCCTTAATTGTAATGTAAAATGTATGTAACTTATACTGATCAGTGACAATTGTAATTAGAAGAGGGCAAATGCACTTAAGTATCAATAAAATCTACAAATACAGTTGTTTATAAGAGGTAGAATGTTTTACAGAAATATTTGTTTGAATGTATGATTATATTGCAAGTTTGACTTTTCAAAAAACAGCTTTCAAGAACATTTCATGATGAATGTAATTTTTCTTAAATATGTCCACTCTCACCAGCTTACTATTTATTTTTATTATACCAGTTGTAAGTGTAATATGAATTTTTAAATAATTATTATGGTTATTGTTTTTTTGTAACAGTTTTGTAAGAGGTAGAATGTTTTACAGAAATGTTGATTGAATATATAATTATATTGCAAGTTTCATGATTCAGGAAACAGCTTCCAAGAACATTTTGTGATGGAAAATATAATTCTTAAATATGTCCACTCTCTCCATCTCACTATTTCTTTTTATTATGATAACCAGTTGTAAGTGTGATATGATTTTTAAAATTATTATTATTTTTTAATTATTTATTTATCTATTTTTTAACAGATATTGAAATCATTACTACTACTTTTCCTTCTTTTTCATCATATTTTTTATATGGATGTGGAACTTATGCTGAAGTTATGTGAGTTGAGATCAGTGCCTTTCTTCAGCTGTCAAGTTACATGTGTTCTAGCGTTGGTTACAATAGAAGCATTAGTGTCCATTTTAAAGATAATCCAGAAAAAGGCAAAATTGTCATTAGAAGCTAGTGTACATTGTTAGATGTCATAGCCTTAGATGTAAGTATTTTATACATTCAGCGTGTTTGATTCTGCATATGTGGAAATGTGTGACTGCATGTGTGTGAATGTAAGCATGCTGTTGTGTCTGTGCCTGCATATATGTTTGACTGTGTTGTTCAGTTTTTGTCTGTCTGCATGCAGACTTAATGTTGCATATGTAACATATATGCTTGGACACGTAGTTCTTCTTTTAAAGTCACAATATTCAGAGCTTTAATTTCTTTTCAATATTAGTACAGGAATTAGGTAGTAGCATCCATGTGCAAAATGTGATCATGGTATTGATTGTGTAATGATGGCTTCCCTCTATTTTTGTTATCAGTTTATCATAGAAGATTAACTCTGTGATAAACTTGTCTTGGTTATTACTTTTTTCCCTCTTCATTTCCAGATCCATAAGTCTACGTCTTCTTGACATAGATGAATGGTCACTTAGTATTTAGGTAATGATGTTAAAAGTGCAGCTATAAGATCTGAAACTAATGAGATTAGAATGCTTTTCATGAAGTATTCTGTTTGTACTTTAAATAGTAAGTCCCACTATATCACCATTATTTAATATCTTGCCACAGGCAGTACAAGTTTGTGAAGTATTAGCTTGAACAAGCTTTGCTGCAGTGGCTTGAGTAAGTAAATCAAGAAATCTCGTCTTCTAATAACACCTTAGCCTCTCTCCTTCCAGTTGTAGTCCATATTCTGTACAGCTATATTTTTTCACCATACATAGCATAAATAGAAGAGTGAAGGGGGGACAAGCAGCACAAGTCATAGTAGGATTAGGAAAAGTCCTCCTCTGCTGATTATGTTCTTGTGAGTTTGCTTGTGACTTGGACTTGCATTATGAATGTTCTTATGATGTCTTGTTCACAAAGGTTTGTGGGTTTTCTCCATTATAGATACACCTGGAATGTATGTAGATTTTCACATGGCAACTGAAATATGGAGTTTGATTGAGATATGTTTTGTGTATATTTAGGTTGTACTGTACATGTAGTGCAGTTTATGTTACAACTTAAAATTGTGCAATCAAATATTGTATTAGATATGAGGGAAATAATGAAAGTTCAGAAATTTCATCAGTCGCTTTCATTGAAACTATTTTATTTGTTTTTCATTTTATTATTTTTTGAATAGTACATTCTCGTGTGTATATATATTTTTACAGTACTTCAGCTCTTATCCAGTAGGGAAAGGGTCGACAGTAAATATTCTACACATAACCATATTAGCCAGTATTTTATTGTTGGGTCTTGTAAGTTCAGTCTAGTTCAGTCTTAAATGGGGCCTTGAACATTCCATTTTTTGTTAATGTGCTAGTTCAGAATTTATTACCATTTTCTACTTTGTTTTTATCATTATCTGTGTTCTAGGAATATCTGATCTGGATATTTAGTCATTTTGTAGCCAGGGACAATTTATATTTTTATTGTAGCTTTGTCTTCACAGGCACAAGATATGTAATCTTCAAAATCTCGTTATATTCCCGATGAGGATATAATAATAATAATAATAATAATAATGATAAACCAGTTTATTGTTATTTCTTACTACCTGTGCACAAATTATCTTTGTACTGTATCACAAACACAAAAGTGGATTTCTTATCCAATGAGAAAAAGTGATAAAAAAATAATGTGAAGTATGACTTCCACTTGTGCAATCCAGTTCTGGAACAAATAGCAATTAATGGGAAATATTACTAAAGCCATCTTTTCTTCAAAATCAAAATGTAAAATTGCATACAGTACATCAGTAATATTTCTAAAGTTTTATGCTTCTATTCCTTACCCAAATTGGTATGCAATGTACACTACATGGAAATGCCAGCATGACAACACAATCTTCAACTAGTGTGGAACCAATAAATAATTCTTTATTATCAAGATATTTAAAGTAAAAGCTCCATACTATCCTTCCCAGAGCCCTTACCTGCTGTCTACCAATGAGCCCTGTGTTTTTTAGCCACAGTTTCAATGAAGTCTCTGTGGCTTGCATACAGATCTAATTTATGTGAAATGTCTTGCCACTTCACAGCCTGGGCATCATCACCAGCATGTAACTGGAGTTTGTAAAGCAAGGCATCTGGTTTGCTGTCATGAAAGTTGTATGCCACGGTCTCCATCCAGGCATTGTCAGTGTTGCGTGGATCATCCACATATCCAGAATAAATCTCTTTACCTAAAATGATATGATTTACAACTCAGAGACAAAAAAAATCATGTAGTTAAATGAGGTCACAAACAATACCAGTAAAGTCTTATTAATTTGAGTCAGATACAGTTGTACAATAGCTGTATAAAAGAACTTGACTTGTTAATGTATGCTAAAAAGCTTCCAGAGAAAAATTAGGTAAACACACACACACACAAACAAAACTAAAACTCTTCTTACCTCCACTGAAAAGCTCCTTCAGTTCCTCTGTTGCTTTTGACTTCTGTTCTGATGTCATCTCCAAAAAGTTGAGAGCTTCCTCCTGGAATTCCCTCTGCAGAGTAACACTGACCTTCTCCCCAGGATCAACCATTCCCCCTGGGATAGCCCACTGGCCACTGTCCCGACGTTTGATGCAAACAAATTGCAGTATTGGATTTTTGCTCGCATCTGAAGTGAAAAAATGTTTGGAGCTTATAAATACACCTAGCTTAACTCCCTGATGTATGAATAATTTTATCAGAATGAGGTACTCGTAAAGAAGAAAGGTATTAATATTAATATTATTGATAATATTAATATGAACATTACAAAAGAAATAGATTATAATCTTACCACCTATTTCATCTTCCATTTGATCTTAATTCTTAATAAAAAAAAAACTGCATCTCCATACCTCCATATATACATAAACGTACATGTATTTATATACACATACACATAGTTACGATGAATATCTAAACTTATCTAATCTGTATCTATATCTATATCTACCCATCTATTTACAGATAGCTAGATGTAGTCATCTATCTTTTTTTCCTGAATGATAACAATCTTAAAAGTATAGTTTTACATGCTACCAAAATTACTATAAAGATCTACAAAAGCTTAAAAAATTCTGAGTATATACACATCACTTTATGTTATTAACCCCTTTTTTGGGTAATTATAGCCTCCCTTTTCATCCATATCATGCTGGTTACACCAAAAACCTGTAGTAAAGGTGACCTCTGAGAAGCATAATGGTCGAAATAAGATGAACCTGACAAAAAATACTTTCTTTTGTGGCAAAACTAGTTTTCAGTGTTCAAAATACTGTATACTTGGTTTACTCTACAAGAATTTTCAAAATTATAATTTTTAAAGACTTGCTTTTCCAACACACACAAATGTCAAAGCATAACATGAAAAAAAAAAATTTCCCTCATATAAATTGCATGCCTGACTGCAATCCTAGCATCATCATGGAAAAAAAACTAATAAAGTACAGAAACTGCTTTGTTTTTTCTCCAAACGTTGTATTTTTGGGGCTCAAGAGACTTGAAATTTATCTGACTATATTTTTTTTTCTGGTATGTGTAAGTGTACTATTATATAATTTTTATTTTTCATAGACACCTACAGGGTTAATGCAAGATATTTGGGGCAGGCAAAAATAAAACACACACCAAAAAGCAAGAAAAATGTGCATTATTTCATTGGAGATACAGTTTGCACTTTCAACAACATTGTTAGGAGCATGTAGAAACACTGCTAGCATCACAGCAAATAAAAATAGGACTTATGCATCTTTGGGGGGCAAGATGATGCATTAACATTGTGGTAACTGCAACATACCCACTGATGGCCTATAAGCTAGACTCCGCTGCTTCAATAAATAGTGTGGTCATTGTGGGGAGGGGTAAATAGATGCATTAGTTTATTAACCCCTTTACAGCAAGCAGGGAACTGCATCTGGATGAGAGAAAACTAGCAGTTATAGGCTACTCTAGGAATGCACAGGTATTAAAACCAGCAGTAAGTATTATTCATGGATTTCTTAGAAATTAAGTCTTCACACAAAATTAAAACCTTTCATGATTACATTATCCTGCACTTACCATGAATAACCTTCTGGCCAGCATCCATTTTCCACCGGGTGACAATAGGGTCTGCAGCATGATTTGGTCCCCAGCGACCCAGGGCCCCACGCCCTCTGATTCCTGTGCGGCCACGAGGGTTCCTGTGAACAAGAATTGCATTTTTCTTTATGTAATTTCTACGTACTATAACATCAACCAAGGTGAAGGTACTTTAATAATAATGAAAGTATAACAACAATCTGGTCAATGAAAAAGACAAACTGCCATTACCTTGGTCTGCCGTTATCAAATTCATAAACTCCTACATGAGAAATCCTATTGATAGTTCCATTTACTGCATTCCACACAGGTCTGAAGCCATCACTTCTGTGGAAAAGAAAGAAAGAGAGAAAATATTTAAAATGCAACAAATTTTATTACCATATGATACAGACTGAAACTTCTGTGACTTACCCTATATTTGGGTCTGCATATGCTGGTCCAGCTAAAATGTGTGGTGCTGTATATTCAGTTGGTGCATATTCAGGAAAGGGAACTGTCCAGCTGACCTTGTTATCGGGCACTTCAGAGCGGGGAATCTGTGCAAATATAACAGCATGTGATGATTTGATCTCAGTATAAAAGTTGTTAATATAAATGGAAAATAACCTGCACATAACACAAATTGTAATAGATACAATAATTTTAATAGTAGTAAATATGATGATAACAGCAACAACAATAATAATAACAGTAATAATAACAATAACAACCATATAACAAAAAATAATTAAAACAATGATAAGGATAAATGGAGACTACCCTTCAAATTGAAAAAAATATGTACCTATTTCCACTTTTTTATGATGCAATTAAAATTTAAATATTTTGTATCCCTTTTTGCATTCTTCATTATATTTACTTGCCAGTCTGCACTTAATTGAATGCATTTAGCATATCAAGGTTGCCTGCAGAACAAAAATTTACATACCTTATCCTCAGTACGTGGATAAAATCCTCCTCTACACTTTGTATGCATCATTGCTGCAGAAATAATGGATAATGTCTTTGGTATTTCTTTACAAACTTTTGAAGCAATAAGCATTCCACCTGACAAGAGAAAAGAGAAAAACATAGTCAAAGCCTGGGCAAGTTTTAATTTGAAGTATCTTAATTACTCTGTTATAATGCTGCCACCATGATGTGAAAGTAATTTTGTACAACAAATCCAAAGGCTTCAGTAATAGTGATTTCAGAAATATAAGCAAGTCAAGTAATATATTTTCTATGGTCATTTTACAAAGATATATACATTATAATCAACTAGTGTTTTCAATCTGTAATGTGCTGCTAGCTCTTACTAGAGGCATTTTTTGTACATGTAAGGATAGTTGTTACATCAAATGGAGGATACATATGGAAGGAAAACAAGTTGTCAAAGGAAAAAGAGTGGGATTCCTTAAGGATGTCCATGGGGTAAGGCAGAGGTGGACATGAGTATGAGGAGGAGAGATGTTGGTAGCCACTTTGAGTGTAGAGGGAATGGGAGCAAAGATTTGAGGGTGGATGAGGGATAGGCTTGCTTTTTGGGGCCTTGATTAACCTAATGCCGACGGGAATGAGGTGTACATGTATGCCACGCCCACTGTAAGTTTACTTGTTTGATTGTTTTTACTCATTGATGGCTACACTTGTACTAAGTCACCAATGAGCCAATTACGAGTACTGCCTGTCTCACCCGTTTGCCCTTTTCCTTTGATTTACGAAAATATTTTACGTTATCTTATTTTGCTGGTGCTAATGTTTATAGCATTATAATAATTATAATGTTTATAATTAAAATAGCACCATCGATATTCATAGCACTAGTAAAAAATAATTTTTTCCTGCCAATTCAAATCAGGTAAGGTCACAAAGGTCTACTAATTGACTCCTTTGTGGCTAAACACTAGCAGAGCCATCTATGTGTAGAGACATTTCACAAAAACATGAAAAATGAGCAAAGCATTTTCCCCATTTTTTATTCATTTTCCCCAGCAGCAGTGGGTTAAAAAGCAATCCTCAAGAGTTTTGGGGCCTTGATTAAAAAACAAAAATCCTCAAGAGTTTTTGAGAGTTGGTTGGTCTGAGGTCTTCTTATTAGGGGGATAAGAGGACACAGATGTCTGAGGAGTAGATATATAGATATATTACGTAGTGACCCAATGAACATGAGCTTGTGACCCAGTACTGGGTTGCAACCTGTATTTTGCAGAACCCTGGTTTAGATTATTTGATGTGACAGGTAGAGTGAGGAGGAGGAGGGGTAGGAATCGAAGAAGCAGCAGAAATTTGAGTGTCTGGATTTAGAATGTAAAAGAACTTGTCTTGGAGAGGGAGGGGGTGGAAGTGAGAACATAAGGAGTAGGGAGGAAGGGGTAGGGGCAGGTTGTGGAGCAGTAGTGTTTGGCAGGGTTGCTAAGATGCCAACACTGACAATGATGGGGGAGGGGTTGATATGGTCAGAGAGGGCAGGCCTCTCTGGCAAAATAAATATCATAGGGGAGGTTATGTCTATGGAAAGTAATTTTGGTATTATTGGTGAAGGACTTATGGCAGCCTCTTTGAGGGAATAGTATGGAACTGACACTGCATCATAGTGAACTAGGCAGGTGAGCAAGTTGCTTTTATAGTCTGACCAATACTTATGGTAGACAGGGAAATCTATCAGGGGGATAAAGACAGTTCTGGTACAAGTATTAAGGGAGGCTTGAATTTGGTCAAGAATATCAATTAATTTATTTATTGAAAAATTTCTGCCACATCAACATCTAAGGTCATTAGGGGTGTATTCAAAATATAGTGATAGTGTGAGGCTTGGGCGCAAAGCCCCCAGGAAAGAAAGTGCTATATGACATCAAAGGTCATATGGTGCTATGGTAAGGTAGAGTAACGAAAAGGGGTTAGGAATAAGTTAATGATTAGGGTAAAATTACAGGTTGAATAGTACTAGAGGGTAGTATGGTGGTGAAAAGGGTAGTATGAGCATGGGATTGGGGTGCATGGGGGGGGGGGGGGGCAAGAATATATTAGCCAGTGAAGACAGTTAGGGTAGATAATGCTTGAGCTTGAGACTCAGATGTAACTGTGACAAGGCATGAATGAATGGAATGGGAAGGAAATTTTACCGACTTGTTTTTGAAGATGTTGGAAGAAGAGGGTATTGTTAGAGTAAGGGGATCACAAAAAAATTGATCTTACTTGGCTGAGCTAAAAAGTGTACTCAAAAGGTTAGTAGAGATGGAAGTACTAGAAGCATGAGGACGACAGCAAGGGGGATAAAGACTGGGTAATGACCTGGGTGGGTGACTTGGAATGGACGGAGTTGACAAGAGGAGGTACTAGTAGCAGTGTTTGGAGTCATGATCAAAAGAGAGCCAGGGATTGGGGAACCAGAAATATATCCTTTCTCACATCTTAAGAAATGAACATGAGAAGGGGTTGGAGAAGAGAAGGAAAAGGAAAGGGGGAGAAGAAAAGACCAAGTACGATTTGTTGAGCCAAGGGCTGAGGCTACCAAAGAATAAGAAAAAAATACATATAGTCTACTGTAGCTATCTAATCATAAAGATATCTGTATCAGTACAAGTAAAACATGTAAATGGCTTCAAATAGCCTTTTAATTTTAAAGGCAATTTCACAAAAGGTGGCAAAAAAGGGTGAAATAATCATTTATATTTGAGTTTTCTCTGACAGCTCTTTCCCTGGTCTTACCAAAGGGTAAGGTAGCTTTTTTCAGGATGTTGCCTGCAAGGATCATGATAATAGACTTCCTTGTGATTTTGCAAACACTGTATATAAAAGAATCAGGAAATTTGTACTTTGAATTTGAAATCTAATAGTGATGTTATTAACCCAATGACGTGTACATATGTGCTATGCCCACTGTGAGTACTTGTTTGATTGTTTTTACACATAGATGGCTACACTTGTACTAAGTCACCAATGAGCCAGTTGCAAGTACTGCCTGTCTTGCCCATATACCCTTTTCTTTGATTTACGAAAATATTTTACGTTATCTTATTTTGCGGTTACTAATGTTTATAGCATTATAGTAATTATAATGTTTATAATAAAAATAACACCATCGATATTCATAGCACCAGTAAAAAATACCTTTTTCCCGCCAATTCAAATCACGTAAGGTCACAAGGTCTAATAATTGACTCCTTTGGCTAAGCCCTAGCAGAGCAATCTATGTGCAGAGACATTCTAAATATAGAAAATGAGCACAGCATTTTCCCCACTTTTTATTCATTTTCCCCGGCGGCATTGGGTAAAAGTTTTCTTTTCTATTTTATTATTTTACAAAAAGTGGTATTGTTTTTTAAATTTGGTAATAACTTTGCATTATCAATATATGGAAAGCCTAGAATTCACCATGGGATTTTCTTCTTGTTTTTTTTTTTTTCACTGTTGAGTTATATCTGCAATTTGAACATCCCACACCTTATTAGAATATGTATTGTTGAATTTTCATAATACATCTTTAACATGAAAAAGAGTAAATGTTAATAGCAACTTGACAACATATCCTCAATTACAAATTAATGCAGCTATAGAGGTTCATCAAAATTTGGTCTTGGACACTGCCATTGCATATGTGCACTAGAGTCCTGAAATAAATTTAAATATAGTATTAACTTCTGTGGCATACAGATGTTAAAAGGTGAGTGATCTGAAGTGTATTACATTCACCATTTTGTGCTTTTAATATTCACATTATACAGGAAATGTAGCATATATTATGGGTGTTATTAATATTACCACTATTTACAGAGCTTTGTCAAAGGCACAATAATATGGGATAAATTTAGCTTATGCAAATTGTAGTTTACTGTCTAATGTGCTCTGTGTTTGGTCTCATTTGTTTCTGTCTAGTTTATATATGCTAAACCAAGACAATAATGACTAAGCTTCATCTTAAAGTTATCAATGATTATTACAAGAATGTGATACATGTTTAACATTTTGTAAAGTCCTTTTAAAATCAATCCAATTCTATGGTCACAATTCTGGATATCATTTTGCAAAAGAACATGTCTAATCATAAACTGTGAACACTTAGCATGAACAGACGGACAGCAACATGAAAATAGTATATGGACCTATCAGCTTCTCAGTTAAGGAAGGGGCTTTTGGGCAAATTTAGCACACAGTGACTATGTGGGAGTGATGTTGGCTTGGGTCTGAGTCCTACAATATGACTGGTGTAGTCTGCACTCAGGTTTGTAACCTAGAATATGGCTGTCTGGTGGTGTACATGTAACGTGTATTCCTGGGGACCAGTGAAGGATATCCACTTGGAATGACACCTTCTAACTTCCACACATAATTTTTCAAAAGACGGTGATGTCCTAACCCTTGTGAGTGAAGGAGTTTGCATTTTCAAACCAATCAATGTATAAGCCTTTTACATCACATTCTTTGAAGGATAAGTTCAGTATTTCATATAAAAATGGAGATCTACTTAATTTTGACATCCACAGTTACCCAATGCAAAGACCAACTCTACAGTACCCTCACTTTGGTATCTTTTTTTTTTTTTTTTATAGAATTTTCTAAGTCATTTTTAATATCTGAAAAGCAGTCATCTTACTCACACAAAATAAAAACAATTTCAAAATGCTCTTACAGATATGTAATTTAAATTGCCTAGTGTTCAACAATATTAATAAGAATGCAGTTTCTGCCTAAAAAATACAGTGCAAAAAGATGAGGATAAGAAAAAAAGAAGAAAGATGAAAAAAAAGGAGGGAAGAATGTGGAGGAAGAGGAGATGAGGAGAGGAGAGAACAATAAAGAAGAGGAAGGGGAAGAGGAGGACAAGTAGGAAGATGAGGAAGATGAGGAGGAGAAGTAGGAGGGGGAAAGGGGAGGGGGAGGGGGAGGGGGAGGGGGAGGGGGAGGGGGAGGATAAAGAAGAGTATGCAGAGTAGAAGTACATGGAAATGGATGTGAAGGAGGAGAGGAGGAGAGGGGGAGGAGAGGAGGAGAGGGGGAGAAGAGGGGGGAGAGGGGGAGAAGAGGAGGGGGGGGGGGAAGGGGAAGAAGGATAAGGTGGAGGATGAGTCTAAGGAGGAGTAAGAGTAAGAGTAAGAGTAAGAGTAAGAGGAATAGGAGGAGGAAGAGGAAGAGGAAGAGGAAGAGGAAGAAGAAGAAGAAGAAGAAGAAGAAGAAGAAGAAGAAGAAGAAGAAGAAGAAGAAGAAGAAGAAGAAGAAGAAGAAGAAGAAGAAGAAGAAGAAGAAGAAGAAGAAGAAGAAGAAGAAGAAGAAGAAGAAGAAGAAGAAGAAGAAGAAGAAGAAGAAGAAGAAGAAGAAGAAGAAGAAGAAGAAGAAGAAGAAGAGGAAGAGGAAGAGGAAGAGGAAGAGGAGGAGGAGGAGGAGGAGGAGGAGGAGGAGGAGGAAGAGGAAGAGGAAGAGGAAGAGGAAGAGGAAGAGGAAGAGGAAGAGGAAGAGGAGGAATAGGAGGAGGAGGAGGAGGAGGAGGAGGAAGAGGAATAGGAGGAGGAGGAAGAGGAGGAAGAGGAGGAAGAGGAGGAAGAGGAGGAAGAGGAGGAAGAGGAGGAAGAGTAGGAGGAAGAGTAGGAAGAGGAATAGGAGAAAGAGTAGGATGAAGAGGATAAGAAGAGGGAGGAGGATAAGGAAGAGGCAGGAGGATAAGGAAGAGGAAGATGATAAAGAAGAAGAGGAGGATAAGGAAAAAGAGGAAGAGGAGAAGGATATGAAGAAAGAGAAGGAGGATGATATAGAGGATAAGGAAGAGGATAAGGAGGGGAATGATAAGGAAGAGGATAAAGAGGAGGGAAGGTGTGGGGGTGGATGATAATGAGAAAGAGGAGGAAAAGATGGGGGAAGAGGAGGAGGAGGAGGATAAGGAGGAAAAGAAGGATAAGGAGGGAAGGAAGGATGAGGATGAGAATGAAGAGGAGGAAGAGGGGGGCTGGAGAAGGAGGATAAAGATATATAGGAGGATGAGTATAAGGTGGGGTACAAGTGGAGGATCAGGAGGAGGAAAATAATTAGGAAGAAAAGGGCAAGTAACAGGAAGAAGAACAACAAACTTTGGAGAGAAAGATGAAAACGAAATTCAAGAATAGAAGAAACACGAGGAATAAGAGTAGAGGAGGAAAATATAGAAAATCCTGATGAACAGTTGGGAGGGAGCTATTTAAAACTCGAGGGACACCAATAACAAGCACACATATAAGCATATCAAATAATCATCACACATTTGAATGAAGAGAATCACTTAAATTTGTACAAACACACTACTCTGCCTGTCAATCACCCTAAAATGTCACCCAGTTTAAAGTGTATCAATCAATAACAGTCAATTGACCACCAACCTAGACGCCGCTTCTGCTCGTCCAGTGTAAACAATAAAACGTCAGTTGCACTACGAGCTTATATTCTTTTCTTTTTTTTTATTATTATTTCTTATCTTAATGGCTTATTATTTGTTATTTTCTTAATGTGTTTATATGATTTTTTTCTTTTTTTGGTGGGATGAATTGGAATGTTATTTGTTTCAATATCGATCTTTCATTAAGCTTTTGGATGACTCGTCACTTGGTTGATGATTTACAATTATCAGCTAATCAATAATAAGGCGTGTTCTATAATGGTTTAAGAGACATTATGCTACCAACGGCTTGGTCATGATAAAAGCGTTCCATTTATTTCTTGTAGTGATCACAGAGTTAGTCAAGTGATGCAAAACAGTTACTTATTCCAGTTATAGCACTTTGTTCTTGGTTCCATCTTATATCACTTATAACAAATACACTCGTGGTGGACAGGGTAATGAAATACAATTATATTCCACCACTTTATAAGAATGAGTTAATTAGTTATATACACTGACGCAGACCCATGGGATTATTGCTGAGAGCGAGCAACTTCACTCACTGGTATGGATTTTAGGGAAATAAGTATCCCTTATACACTTTACATTTTCTACGAACACAAGAAAACGCCTTCGTTCTCTATGGATCCTAAACTATACGGATAGACTATCATATATATAATCCAAATGGTAATTAAACGACTAGATAACAGTTAATAAATGACAAAAAAAAAGAAGAAGAAAAAAAAAGAAGAAAACACCGTCCGATGATTAAGTTGATGAAAATTTCCTGCGTCGAAAAAATGAGATAATGAAAGTACAACTTGCATTTAGGTGTTCGAATGAGGTGTACCGGCATTGACTGCAACTGCATGTTACAGGTGCGAACCTTGAATAACCCTTTCCTTGGGAAAAAATAACAGGACCTCAGTGCACTCGCTCGTGTTCAGCGGTTGACGAGTGTTCTTAACGGAAAAATAACGCCCCTCGTTCGATATCATAGGTCTTCCTAGGCGGCACCACTGCAAACAGGACACTCAGAACTGCATGTAATAACATCGATATGATAGTTAGCCTTACTGATGTTTTTTATTTATATATTGATAAATTAATCAGATTGCATGTATAAGTAAGATTTTCAAATTATTTGATAACAACAATAATTATATATATATATTATATATGATAACAATGAAAAACATGAATTCATCATATTTCTTAAGAAACTGGGCAGCCATTGAAATTGATACAATAATATCCATTATACCAATCGAAATCAAAATGTTGATAAAAACAGTCTTATCTTATCAAGTACCATCTCCGGTACCAAAGTCAGGATAAATGACCTGTCTACTTTTATCCTTGGATCTACCGTTGACCATCGAAATGGTTCTTCTGCCAGTTCTAGGTACTAATGTTACTGCTGCCCAACATTAGGATATGTAACCCCAAATCAGGGACCCTTTCAGGTGCTACCTCTCTGGGTGAGAGAGGACCAGGGCGCAGTGATGATGAAGGGGCAGCTCCACTTTCCCCAAAACTCCAGATTTCCCGAACTAGAGTCTCATCACACAGAGTAAGAACAATAATATTGGTATACACAATGCCAATATTACACAATAAGAGTTTTAAAAGAGATAATTTTTGTCAGTTTGTAGCTGCAAAAAATTATATATTTTTTCCTCTAGCCTTGTTTTAGAATACACAAAGGGAAATACAAGAAAATTTGATGTCAAACGTGGGAACGCATCTGTGCAGAATATATGATAGAAAATAAAGAAAAGAAATATTTGATTTCGGTTGGAAAGTA
>NC_061848.1:10784557-10787057 GCF_019202785.1 Penaeus chinensis
TGCTGGGATAACCTTTCGGCTAATAAAAAGTGACAGCAACACACTGTTACGAGCAGGTGCGCTTAATGATGGTTCTCGTGTGATTCGAAACAGTAATTAAATCCGATGCCATTTGCTATGGCGATCTTTATCATTATTAAGCGCCCATTAACATTGTTGATCAATTACCTCTGCAGTATGGTCTTGCAAGGGTCCGGATACGCCACTGTACCGAACTCCGAGACCACGATTCGATCGGCTTCTGTATTCCTCCTGTAGGTGTCACTCTGGAGGTACCTGGAAATGGAGAAATTCTGCATTACTGATATGTAATGGAGAAATAGATTATGTTTTCTTTCAATGATCTTAGTAATATTAATAAGTTAATAAGATAAATCATTGAATTTTAGATGACATGTGTGAACTAAAACGGTATGCTGTGTAAACTTGAAGGACATGACGAGCCCAAAACCAAACTGTCATGATTTTAAATCCAGAACTGCAAAGGAGATTAATTTCAGTTTATAATCTCGAAGAGTAAATCCTTCAAGTACTGATTCAGCTGTATGGGATCCCTCGTTGCGCGTTACTTTTTTTCGGTTTTATTGACATTTTGTTGAAGGTTTTAGTCTTCAGAAAAACAAGTACTGATAAGTGATAGCAGTAAGAAAAAAATAATTTTATTACAACATCAGTCTAACTTAAAAATATATATATATATATATATATTGTCATCGGGTTTTAGTCTGCAGGATATCAGCAGTTACTGATAAGCGTTAACAATACAAAAGAGCAGCATTTTCAAAGAGATTACGCAGATATGTAATCTCATCACTCTGGCTGACCTTGACTGGTAGGTGACCTTTCCGGAGGCGATGTTGAACTGGTGGAGGTAGGCCGAGCCATCGAACAGGTGGTTGAAGCGGGTCTTTCCGTACTGGATTCTTCCGGGCCCGTTTCGGGTCAGCCGTCCGCTCAGCCACTTCGGCAAGCGGCCTGGAAAGTGGCATTGACCTTATCAGTAATGCAAGTCAATGACCTGATTTCCTCTGATCGAATGTCGCGTCAGAGCCTATTCCTGTAAATTAGCATCTGGAGTCTGTAAGTGTTGCTTGCAAGCACGACTTCCTCGTTCCTTATTGGTCTTAAGTACCCCAAGTGATCGACGCTTGATGGGAGAAAACGACTTCAGATCCCGGGAGATTGGCTGCGACGCCTGCGCACGTGCGAGGGGCGAGCCGGAGTAAATTCCCCAAGAGACACGAAAAGGACGGAACCACTCGCACGTCTTTAAAATCCTATCCACTTAAGAGCTACTCACACACTTACGCCTGGGGGAAGGAGAGTAAATAACGTAAGGGAACTCGCAGCTCTTCTGAGTTCGACGACTCCTCTCCCGCCTCCACTCCGTCTGTTACACTCCCCGCGTCAAAGTGACTTTCGTTTTTGTATTTGTTAAACTTTTAGCAGTTTCTTATCGCTGGCCTTTTATGACGTTGGGATATAGCTGTTGGTGTTCCTTTGTATATGGTTGTATGTGCAATTTGTAAAAGCCTTTGTTCGTGATTTTTTTCATAGCATTTCAACGTATTTTATTTTTTTATTTTTGATCTGTTGCATGGACTATTTTATACATATAAGCTGTGTAATAACTGGTTTACATTCTCATAACCTTGATGCAAATGAATCCAGGCATGAACGAAAATGTGACTCTTGTTGCTACCCAGTAGATATTTGAGCCGCGTATGAATCACCGCCTGTCATGAGGACACGACTGAGGCCATGATCTTCAGCACGTTCACCTGCATGACACAACCCAGCAACTGATCATCTACGAGGATCAGGATAATCGCATTCCACGACCCTCCCTTCTCCTCCCTTAATGATGACTAGCAAGAACTGTAAGGATGTTAATAACGTCGTGCTGCCCTACCCACCCCTAAGCCTGGGTGTCACGCCTGTTAAAGTTATCCTATTGTCAAGAGCAACGCTATGTACTTGCATGAGAAGCTCCTGTGACAGCCCTTCTCGCTTCCCATATCCCTTTTATAACGCTTTCTCATCTCTAACCATCCTTCTAACCTCTGTCTTTCTCACTTTCCATATCCCTTCTCCTTATCCTATCTTTTCTCTGTTAATTCTTATAACTCCCTATTCACTTCATATTTCCTCTTTCTTTATCGTATCCATTCCTCTATTTATCCTTCTAACTCCCTTTCCAATCTCTTTCTGATCCCCCCTCTCTATCCTATCCATTCCTTTATCCATCCTTTTATCCCCTCCCTCCCATGTCCCATCTCCTTATCCTATCCATCCAACTACCCTCCCCATCCGTCCCTGTACCAGTTCCTAAACAAACCACAAAACATGTTTAAAAAAAACAAAAGAAACGTAGCATCCCAATTCTTAAGTTTCCTCTTTACGCAAAAATCTTCCCTCTGAGAGAGAGAGAGAGAGAGAGAGAGAGAGAGAGAGAGAGAGAGAGAGAGAGAGAGAGAGAGAGAGAGAGAGAGAGAGAGAG
>NC_061848.1:10804557-10812057 GCF_019202785.1 Penaeus chinensis
TTTCTCATTGCGAACATCTCAGATCCTGTAAACAATATCAAATCACACCATGCGACTATTGATAATTTGTTCAGAACGAATGTTTCAGAACAGTTAGAGAGATGAATTATACAAGATTAGATGTTAATGCAAAAACGTACTGTTTGGGTTCTAAGAACAGCAATGGAATGTTAAACCAATATTGTGGAATCACAATACCATTAATCATTTAACAGATCATCGATAATGAAGTTTTCCTTAATTAGTGTTTCTGTAGCCTTATAGTAAATGGTAACTGCATACAATTATTGGCATTTATCATTCTTAGCTTGCATGTATACCATTAAAAAAAAAAAAAAAAATCTCAGTAACAGTCAAGCACATAAAAAAAAAAAAAAATGGATCAGTTACTTTGAAAAATCAGAGTATCGAATGTTCTCCAATGTAAATTCAGTGGACTATGGAAGTTGTTTGTTGATACAATGAAGCGTATTAAGAGATACATATTGAAGTGACTTCTTTACCTTTATAGAGTTCGATAAAGCATTGCTGAAAAAAAAATCAGATCTACAGAAATATATGCAAATCAAGTCACAGACAGAGCGGGCGAAGAAGACTGTAACAAGATGATCAGCCGCATGTTTCTTTTTCCTTTTTTGAAATGATACTACACAAGCTTGTTTTCCATTTATTGGTAACTGAAAAATCTTGTGGTACCATTCAGCAATATACATACACATACATATATAGATCGCCAAAGGCCGAAAGTGTCTTAGCCGGGGCCTAGGAGTGTAAAAGGTTATTTTAATTGACACCTTTATACATTGGTTAAGCAGGAGTAGTAAAAGGGGACGATGGTTTTGACTCATTTTATTTAGAAGAGTACCAGCAACATAAAGATATGGCAATACGAGACAAGGTCTAGCTAAAGCGCAGTGCGGGTATTCGCGGTCACCCCAGGAGGGGGGGGGGGGGCGGAAGGCTAGCAAGAATGACCAGAGCCCTATCGCCTGAAACTGTAGGCCAGGCTGCCTACCTTGACCGGACAAGTGCTGGGCAGGAACTCTCTCTGTACTGGGTCAATCTTGGCGTTAAATACCAGGGAACTGCGCGTGGAGACGCCACCGCCGGTCAGCTTGGGTAAGCCCCTCGAGGAGCCACGTGGCAAGCACGCGGCCCGCAAGCAGCCGCGTGGTTCTAAACGTGCTTATTTACACAGTATAAGGAGGATCGTGGAAGTGTCATAGATTCTGTGTGTCAATTCATATTCATATATTCATATGTTTATATGAGTCAGTTGATAAAGATATCAATTCTGCTATTTAATGACAGTGCATCCACAAGGAAATGACTTCTAAATAAAAACAAAAGAGTACAAATTCACATCTTTATTAACAATGAATCTCACTGGAACTTTACAGTTGAATTGTTCGTGTGATAGATACAGTACATTTATTACGCCAAAAATACTGAACCTTATTAAATGGCGCATGAATATGTCTGCGCGGCAAAAAAGGCGTTCTTCGTAGATCCATTAATCTACCTACTTTACAACTGTTCCATATAGTAGATATTATTGTTATTTGAAAGTATACTATATTTGTCCCCTGACTAGAACATTTTACATATTTTAGAGCACAAGAAAGGACGCTTCTACAACCGAACATTACATTTCAAAACTCAACAAAGACAACAAATTCCAGTATACCGTTTATAAGTGTGTATACAGAATACAACTAGGTCATTTGTATAAGTTGCGATATAAATCTATCCATAAAATAATATCTAGGTTGAAATCTACACCTCTTGAGTACAATATCAAGAAACTTATAAACAATCAAAACATAACAATAAACAAAAGTAGCACCAAGGTACACGCAATAATTGTGATGATTATATATAAACACAAATATTTATAGTAAATGTATATGCAATGGTAAATACGGTACATGTAGGGTCTCACTAAGGTAAGTTCAAGACAAAGACTTCTTCATTTATACACTACAGAAGAAGAAAAAAAAAATCATTAATACATATGAACCTTTTCATCGGTGGCGGCAAACAGTCCGTGGAAAGTTGAGGTGACCGTTCCATTCGCCTCGAACCCAACACGTGCTATTTCTGTCCATGTTGCCGGGTTCAGAACCAGCAGCGCTACGGACCTCGGGTTGTTCTGAAATGGTTGGATATGGAGTGAATTTGATGCAAGGAATAAGGGAGGTATGAAAAAATGCCTTTGCTTTGCTGATTAGGAACCACTGATGAAAAAATTAATATCCGGTCGTTACCCTTGCTTTGTTACTTTTTTTTCAGATATTTGTAATCTTTACGCATCATGGTATGAATATTGTGACCATTATTTTGCGTATGCTGCAAGCTTTATTCTCGAAATGTACGCAATGCACAACTCAGAAGAGTAAATAAATAAATACATCACTTTCAACGGAGAGACATCAATCGACAAACTTACCGTGTCAAGCAGAGTGGAGAGAACAACGCCATCATCCTCCTTCGTGGCGTTTGGGGCGGAAACAAACACGGGTTCGCTCACAACTTTCCCTTCCTCATGCCACAGGTTCGTTTCGCCAGTCTTCACGTTCATTTTGACCAGCTGAAGTAAATGAATGCATATATAAATGTAGAATAGTAAGTGAATGAAACAGCTCTATCGCAAGCAAAAAAAAAAAAAAAAAAAAAAAAAATACATAGAGAAAAATAGCTAGATAAAATGGTCATGAAATTCCCGGAACACTGATCGTTTTTTGAGCAACTGATCTTCTTTATTCTTAACACCGGAAACGGAAAACAAGCATCTATAGTGTAATATGATATCTCGAATTATCCATCCTGAAGCCAAGCTAAAACAATAATTTCTTTTCTTCCCTCCATTCTTCTTACCCGCGAGAAAACAGATCCCTTAGGGTTAACTTCGACGCCGTACGCATATTCGTACTCCTTCCCGTTGTACTTGTAGTTGATGCGTTGGAGGTCAAAGTACTGGCTGGAAATCCTCTGCCCATGGACTTCCACGGTCTGGTCGGCTCTCTTGTAGGCCGTGCATTTCGTTCCCTCGAGTGTAACTGTCAGAAGAATTAAAGGAATGGTACTTCAGAAGAGGAATAAAAAAAAAAAAAAAAAAAAAAACGAAGAAAAATCAGTTGTGATGAAAGGAACACACCAGTTAATTTCTAGAATAAAGTGGAAATGTTTGTCGGAAACAAAATGTTAAAGTCATAAGATGACGAAAGCAAGTAGTCATATCATAAGAGGAACGATAAAGTAAATCAAAAAGGAGAGTAAAGAAAAGAAAAAGAAGCAAATGAAGACACAGGGAAAATTACTGAAAAGTATTTAGACAAATGGCTTACTAAGGTTAGTGTTTTCGGGAACCTTCTGCACGTCGAGAGGCAGCACAAACCTCCAGTGGGTTGGCAGCGTTGCCGGCTCGCTCACGAAGTCAGGGTTCTCGATGTTCTTCATCATAAGGGCGTTGACGGCCTGCGGGAGGAGAGAGCAACAGGGAATGATCTCGCGAGAAAGCAAGGCTAAATATTTACTTCTAGACACACATACAGGTATGCATCTATATGTCTATCCATACGTGTGTGTGCGTGTCTGTGTACACAAATACAATACATACACACACACACACACACACATATATATATATATATATATATATATTTATATATATAGATATATATATATAGAGAGAGGGGGGGGGGGGAGAGGAGAGAGAGGGAGAGAGAAAGAGAGAAAGAGAGAGATAAATAGAGAAATAGACAGATGTGTATGTCTATATATACTTACATCAATTTATTTATTTATCAAATTTATATATCCATTTATCAATATATATATATTTATCTATCTGTCAATATATATATATATATATATATATATATATATGTGTGTGTGTGTGTGTGTGTGTGTGTGTGTGTGTGTGTGTGAATGTATATTTATACATACCAAAAATAAAACCGGTTTCCTATACAAAAATAATGTTTTCATTAGAAGCTGAGACCGATCTCACCCAACACTTGCAATCAAAAATACTATGATACTTGTTAAAATACTATGATATCTGTTAAAATACTCTGACATTATTATGGTTGTCGTTCTAAATCATGTGGCTGATAAGAAATCCGTCAGATTCTTTAATGTAATCAATTCTATCTTTTAAAATTGTGGCGAGATAATGAATCATTAAGATGTCCTCACACTTTTTAAACTGAGAAGTCAACCAAAGCATTATTAGAAGCTAACCAAAGATAATTCTAGGAAATGCGGGAAACTCGATCTCGTACCTATTACATGCTAGTTTATGATTTGCACAATTACTGATTTTGGAAGTTTCATGACTTGAAAAGGTTACTACAAACGGCCCTCGACCTTAGATTTTTTCACTCTATGATGGTGCGAAAGCGGTACGTATTCCGTGGGTAAATTTAGGCCTACCTAGACTACTGAATGTCTGTCTTTTCCCGGGCTATTGATGTTCGGTACTATACTCTGACTTGATGCAGGGATTTGTGTTGGCTCGTTTTGTAAGGGTAAGTGTCGTAAGTACCCTTACGTTTTTGCACGCTTACATTATTACTGTACAATCACAAAGTCCTCCGAACCTAAACAACAAGGGGTCATACCATTTGGCTGTTCGGAACGGAATTCGAAGCAAGAATTTTGGCGTGACTATATGAAGCTTCACATTGGTCTCGGACTTCAATACCACTTACCTCACCGTCTTTCATGACTGCCAGATCGACCACCAGCTGCCCGTCCTTCTCATAGGCATTGGTGTGGTGGAAAGTCAAGAAAGCATCTGCAGCATAAACTGTTTTCACCATTTCTCCAGTTTTTCGATTCACTAGACGGAACTTTGTCTGTCAAAAGACAATAAGGTGAAATGTAGCTTCCTATGTTGATGAAAATCTCATTTACCGCTCTATAAAATAACATAATGAAATATGACTAAATTGCTCGGGGTATCGGAGTAGTCTATCCTCCGAAGCAAGGAAGATCTCTCCTTGTATATATTATTCATCACTACAACGAAAATCTGAAAATCGCATATTTGCATAGGGAGCGGAGAGACAAAGGTACAAAGGTGAGTTTAAAAATAAAAAGAGTAAAATAATCCCTGAACTTACCTTTTGGTCAGGATACCATTCAACGGCCGCGAAATATGGCTTTCCTATGTAATAGTTGAGCAGAAACTTCTTGAGGTTGAATACATAGGGCTGTTCGACGAAGATGAAATAGTTCTCTGTGATGCCGAAGGAGTGGTAGTAGGAAGGGTACATCTTCCACTGGCAGGGAATGGCGGAGACGATTTCGGCTTGCTGGATGGACGAAATCTTCTTGCCTGTGGAAAAGGGGGTTCATATTTAAATGGGATATAGCCATCTATATGTGGATATATGAATATGTATATATATGTATGAATATATATATACACATATGTACGTATTTATATATATATTCATATGTGTGTGTGTGTGTGTGTGAGTGTGTGTACACACACACACACACACACACACACATACACACACACACACACACACACACACACACACACATATATATATATATATATATATATATATATATACTTCTTATACATATATATCTATTTAAACACACATAGAGAGCGAGAGTCAAAGTAAGAAAGAGAGGGTGGGAGGGAGGGAGAGAATATTAGGTATACAATAGATATGCAAGAGAAACATACAGCAGGGAGTCCTCACCATCAACTTCCTTTGCCGGAGGGAACTTGATGATGTTATAGGTCGGTCCTTTCTTTCCTGCATAAGCATTTCCCATGTTGTAGATCGTGCCGTCGGCCTCTACGTGTGGATGCGCCGTCGCTGTGTTGACTACCACGTAGTTGTCCAATTTCGTCTGGAACGTCAATTGCTTTTTGACCTACTGCTTCATAATGGACTGTAAATGGCGCGTTCGAGCTTTGCTTATTGTTTTGATCACAAGCGTATTTATATGTACTGTTTCGCTTTTAAGACTGGGAGAAGAAAGTGAAAAGAAAACTGAATGTGGATGTGCTTCTGATGATATAATTACTGTATATAGATAGCTAGAATTTCATAATGTCAGCTTAAACAAGGAAAATGAATACATACGCTATGGAAACCTTTACGTTACTGTTTGATGTTAAAGTATCTGCGGCCTTTGTTCACTTTAATAGTGATATAGAAGAACACATATCATAGAATCACACAGGAATTCCAAAGGAAACACTTGCTCATATCCCATTGGTTGGTGTTGATAATATGATTGATTCTAAATAAGATTTTAATCAAGAAGTATTAAGAAGTAGGTATCAGCGGGTGAGACTTCTTGGTACCCATTGTTTCGTAGTTAATGAACTTTTATTTCAGTTGCATCATCAGTCTCTTATACTTCACTAATTATTGATCTTATAAATCTAGATACATGACTAATTCTCTTGTATCTTGCTCATTTGATTTAAATATTTTCTTTTAATTTGTTCTTTTGGTAATAATAAGAAAAAGTAAAAAAGAATTACCAACAATAACGTTAACAACGGTGACGATAACTATGCTGTTAGTGACGCTAATAATTCAGCAAAGTAATTCATGCAAGATTCCTTTAAAATCATATTTATATTAACAATTATAGCGATATCAATGTCACCAGTAAAATAAACTGTGCAATATTATCTTCACTTCTTGATAATAAGAATATTCGCTTATCAATTTATTTATTTATCAAATTTATATATTCATTTATCAATATATCTATTTATCTATCTGTCAATATATCTATTTATCTATCTGTCAATATATCTATTTATCTATCTGTCAATATATCTATTTATCTATCTGTCAATATATCTATTTATCTATCTGTCAATATATCTATCTATCTATTTATCTACCCATGCAATCATTCAATCATAAATAAATTAATTCAGTCTTTCTTATGTTCATTCACTTCAACAGCTTTATCTATTTCAACGAACCTTGTCTCCCACGACGTCCAGAGTGTCGGGATGAATTCTTCTCAGATTCCGCGTCTCGGTGAGGGCGTACAGCTGGTCCCCGAAGTAACACACATTCACCACACAATTGTCTGTCGGTTCCGCTTTGGTTATGGGCGTGAAGGCACTCATGAATCTGTGAGAGAGAGGGGGGAGGTGAGAGAGGAGAGTGGAGAGGAGAGGGAAGGGAGGTGAGAAGGGAAGATGGAGAGGAGAGAGGAGGGAAGTGAGAGGGGAAGGTGGATAGGAAAGAGAAGGGAGGTGAGAGGGGAAGGTGGAAAGAAAAGAGAAGAAGAAAAAGAGAGGTGAAAGAGGAAGGTGGAAAGGAGATAGAAGGGAGGAGAGAGGGGAAAGTGGAGAGGAGAGAGAAAGGATTTGAGAGAGGAAGGTGGAGAGGAGAGAAATTGAGGGATGGAAGAGAGAAATAAAGGGAGAGGGTTGTAAGGAAGGAGGGTTGGGATGATTGAGGAATGGGAGGGTGTTGGTGGGGGAAAGGGTGAGGA
>NC_061848.1:10824557-10834557 GCF_019202785.1 Penaeus chinensis
TATACATATGTACATATATGTACATGTATGTACATGTATTTATATATATGTATATATATGTACATATGCGTACGTGTGTGTGTGTGTGTGTGACTAAAGAGTACATCAAGTGAAAAATAAAATCTTTGGGATGTGTATGCCACCCTGGAAGCCTTATTCACCGCTCTTGTGACTTAAAGAAGCCATGGCACGAACTATCAAGTCGACTTTCGAAAGATACCTATAAATAAGCAATAATCAAACCAAGTGACGAATGAGAGAAACACCAAAGTCCATTTAGTGCTTACTAATCTCAGGTATATTCTTGTTTTAGTGTGGAGAAAGGAGTCACAGCCACGCGGTTTAAAGTGTGCTGTTAGTAATGCAGTTGCCAGTGAAGGAGTCTGGCATTTTATCATGACCAGTGGTCGGAGGTCGTGTATTTACTAACCAGAGCTAACAATGAAATGAAAAAAGGGAATTCCAGAACCTGATGAAAACTTTACTTTCCTTCTCGCCCCTTGCACTTGCAAAATAAACAACATCAACAGAAGATATAACAAATCGTTCTCAATAATGCACCAGACAGATCAATAATATTCGTTAAGGCGTGTTCGGTATAGACGCTATGTGTTCGATAACCGGTAAGTGCACTTAGCATGTACTGGAGCTTACATAAATGTTATAAATGTTGTAGGGAAGAAATATAAATTTGTAAACTATTATTAAACGATACTGAAAGGGCCATCCTATTTAGTTGAGCTTTTAATGTGGTAGAGATCGTCGACCAATTATCAGAGTTGTTGCACCACTGCAACTTCTTTCTGTTATAAGGATTGATTTGCACTATTGAAGGAATAGGGAGGAAAACAAGGGGCAACGTATTCCTGTTTCGAAATCTTTCTCCGTAATAGACAATAATATAAATGGTATAATTTAGCAGAAAAAATACCACACACATAAAAAAAATGCTGAAATATGGGTCAGCGATTTCGAAATCGTCCTGAATTTTATCTTGAAGCCTAAGGAGGTGGATAAAATGAAGACACCCGCGGAAGAAAGATAATAACGTAGAACCCAAGATTACGCGAAACTCTGAGAGTCGATGAATCCTTCATAGGAGGATTTAAATTTGACGTACAGACGGATAACTTCGAGGAATACATCAGTAGGCAGAGGTAGATGAGGATCCTCGGAGAGGAGTTTCCTCTCAAGGAATGCGACGAGGACATCTTCCCCCCCTGATCCGTCTGCGTGAGAAGTCTACCTCTTCTTCGACGATTTTACCTTAGGTCCCTGACGTCGCCCCTAGGTCCCTGACGACGTCCTCTCACACTAATTTTTATATGGAGGAGCTTGATTGTGAGTTCCTTCCTGCTTTCCTCCTTTGTCCTTCAGTTTAGCTTATGTACGCCGGTTATATCTCTGCCTTTTAGCCTCATAATTCTCCCACATGTCTCAAAGTGGAAAGGACGTATCGACGAGAGGGTTTCTTGAGCACCGCTTGCCAGCAATGAGAGAGAGTGGTTTTAGTGCAGGTGAATGAAAGGGGTCTTAGCTTGTAGGGTTTACTACTGAAGGTAGATGTGAGACCCCCAAGAGATTCTCCGTGTCCCCGGAATCGAGGACGAGGTGGTGGAGCTGGATTCTGTGTGGCTTGGTCTGTCTACCGTCTCATTTTCTCTCTAACGAAACTTGTCCTTTTATACGGCGGCTCCCTTCGAAGGCGGATGCTTACTTACGTCGAAGTGCCATAAGAGAAAGCAGAAAAGAGCACTTGCGTCTGCTCAAAGAGGAAATGCAGCTGCTGGGGACAGAGGTGTGAAGTGTACCATCCGGCCTTGTTCTGTATTGTTTACAGGACGGCAAACACCTCTTCTTGGATGCCATGCTATATTAGCCTTTCTCACTTACAGTTTACATATCTTTCTCCCATGCTCTCTTAAATATCCTTCTTCGGCACACCTGAAATTAAACTCCAGTTTCTCAAGAGACGTCGAAGGAAAAAACAAAACAAAAAATGAATGAGAGTGAATAAATCCATATTAAAAAATATGTAATGTGGAAATATTATTTTTATTGCGATATGTGCTATTGTTATTATTTTCCTCATTAATACTATGATTATCATCACAGTGAACTTCAGAGATGGCTTGATATCCACTCCAAATGATGACTATAATAGCATCGAATTCCACTTGTTTAAGTTGCTCTTTGTTGCTGTTACGTTATGGATCAACAGAATAAATATCTCCTCACAAATATTTTTTTCCTAAAAATTATTTGTGCACGTATTTTCCTCAATCTGCTTTATCATTGAAGCAATCAAGGTACATTCCCGTGGATATTATTAGCTATGGAATATCTTATCAATTCATTTACTGTACCGTCATGATCGTCGATACAGCCACAGTCGCTTTTTTCTTACATTAATTATTTTTTGTAACTGTACGTATATGTCAGAGAAGGCGTACATTTTGCCAGCTTCTGTTTCCTTTTTGGCAATGGAGAATCGCACGTACAAAGCTTCATTAACTTCAATTTTTGTTTTTCTAAATTTTTGTGCATAATAGGTTAGAGAGATCATTGTCCTTTTCCTTCCTAGTTCTTTTATTTCTCTCTTTATGCCAATATTTGTTTCTGTTGATATCTTTTGATGTGTTTACGTCTATCGATATGAATTCTGTGTGTGTATGTGTGTGTGTGTGTGTGTGTGTGTGTGTGTGTGTGTGTGTGTATGTGTATGCTTGTGTGTAACTTTTTTTAGATACTAAAGCCTGTGACCCTAAATCACCTGACCGATAACATCGTTTGAGCAAAGGTCAAAGACAAAGCAGACTCGACTTCACTCTTCAAGCACTGAGGATCGACTAAGTGAAAGCTTCACGGTTATGACGGTTTTGAGAGAGAGAGAGAGAGAGAGAGAGAGAGAGAGAGAGAGAGAGAGAGAGAGAGAGAGAGAGAGAGAGAGAGAGAGAGAGAGAGAGAGAGAGAGAGAGAGAGAGAAATATAGCAGAACCTTCTAAGATTTTAGGGAGATGGCTCTTCATTTATTTATTTATCTGTGCGATATCACATTCCAAATCTATTCTTCTTTAAACACCTTTCATTCTTTCCTACTTAGCACCCTTCTCGTCCAGACCCATTGACTGACCTTATATATCCCTAGATATCGTCTCCCCGTTTTCTTTTCTGGATTCTCGTTTTCTTTCTGCTCCGTTCGTCCATCTGTTGCCATCTGTCATACGATCTGCCTATCTCCTTTTACCGTGTACTAGTTGTGGGCGCAATCGATTACTTCTTGCACGAATGCTTGGTTATGAAGTCATATTTTTTTTCTGGTGGTGGGGAAGGAGGGAGAAGGGGGAGGCGACGAGAACCGGTTCAAAACACACACACACACACACACACACACACACACACACACACACACACACACACACACACACACACACACACACACACACTAACGCAGACACACACACACATGTATATATATATACATATACATACGTACATATATTTGTGTATATGTATATATATAGATGTGTATACACACACACACACACACACACACATATATATATATATATGTATGTATGCTTGTATGTATGTATGTATGTGTGTGTGTGTGTGTGCCGTTTATTCCACTGCAGGACATAGATCTCTCTCAATTCACTATTGAGAGGTAATATGGCAGTATCGACCTTGCTTTACTGGATGTCCTTCCTAATCAACCGCAGTTCGGCATGCTAACACTTGTGCCTATGACACCTGCGTTTGACTTCTCCAGGCGATATGTCGTTTTCTCGGGTTCGAATTAGCAATCAGAGCGCAGGCATTTTTACGACTGCCGCGACGGGGAATTGAACTCGGGACCATGAGGGTCGGAACCCAGCGCTCTAACCACTGGACTAACGCATGTATATATATATACATACATATATATACACACACACACACACACGCACGCACACACACACACACACACACACACACACACACACACACATATATATATATAAACACATATGTATATATGTATATAAATATATAAATCTGTATATATACGTATATATATAAATCTCTCTCTCTCTCTCTCTCTCTCTCTCTCTCTCTCTATCTATATATATATATATATATATATGTATATGCATGTATATTTACACACTCACACACACAGACACACACAAACATATGTATGAATATAAATATGTATATATATGTATGTATATATGTATGTATATATATATGTATATATATAAATATATATATATATATATATATATATGTGTGTGTGTGTGTGTGTGTGTGTGTGTGTGTGTGTGTGTGTGTGTGTGTCTGTGTGTGTGTGTGTGTGTGTGTCTGTGAGTGTGTGTGTGTAGGAGAGAGAGAGAGAGAGAGAGAGAGAGAGAGAGAGAGAGAGAGAGAGAGAGAGAGAGAGAGAGAGAGAGAGAGAGAGAGAGAGAGAGAGAGAGAGAGAGAGAGAGAGAGAGAGAGAGAGAGAGAGAGAGAGAGAGAGAGAGAGAGAGAGAGAGAGAGAGAGAGAGAGAGAGAGAGAGAGAGAGAGAGAGAGAGAGAGAGAGAGAGAGAGAGAGAGAGAGAGAGAGAGAGAGAGAGAGAGAGAGAGAGAGAGAGAGAGAGAGAGAGAGAGAGAGAGAGAGAGAGAGAGAGAGAGAGAAAGAAGAGAGAACTGCGCTTTGTGCAGTTATCTTTTTTTTCACAAACTCATTTTGAAAATCATATCCCGTTGAAATCACGTACCTAGACTCATAGTATCACAATTAACTATAGCCAATAATTTGAGAAAGGTGGCAAATAATAAATATATCAAGATAAAGACAAAACAACACCCACACAGATAAAATAAGACGTAAATAGCTAGCCAACGAGCCTCTTTGTGTTCATATCCCACGTGTGTTTGTTTACATCCAGACGACAGTAGACGCGTGAACTCGGAAGCCGCATTAGTGTAATTTATTAGGTCAAAATGAGGACTTTATCAGATGATGAAACGGCTCTGGTGTTCACTAAGCTGTCAAAATAGTAAGTGTTTCATGTAGGATGTATAATACATTATAAGGGCAATAAGTACAGGTAAAATTAATTTTTAAAAATATGTTCATCCCGTGGTCTGTACCTGTTGATTATGATTTTCAGCTACTTTTTTTCAATAAACTGGGTGTATTACGCATCAAAGATATTCGATGAATGTCATCGCAAATCGACTGAAAATTTTCAAGAAAGAAAACACTAAAGTAAACTCAGTCCACCGATTTTATTAAATATTATACATCATGCAGTCGTGCCAGCTACCCAAATATCCCACATTTCAACAAAAATAGAAAATATGACAATTTTCTTTCCAATAACATATATCATTATTAGTGTAACCGTTAATGTACGAGAGACATGATTATGGGCTGACAGAAACTGAAGTTAGATGGAAACAAATGTCTTTAGGGTGTTGGAGTGCGTGCGATTGCATTCCTTGATCAAATGTACATTTGTCTAGATAATCTTTAAAATTTTATTGAGGTATCTTTGTTAGCTGTAATATATATTAATTGTTTCTACAGAGATAGAGGGAAATGGACACTACTATCTTATTGAGATTAAGAATTTACAACACAGGTACAGCTGCTCTGGCCTCATGTGTACCATGAAATGATATCTATAGATATCTATATCTGTTGCATAGAGACTAAGTCCACACTACCCTCACACAGCCAGAGTTCTTCATGTTGCATTTTCTCTAATGGGGGTTACAGGGGCTTGAGCCTCCTGTCTAGGGAAAATATAGAAGATAGGAAAGGTTAGGTTTGAATTGTTTGAATTTTTGGGTTTGCATGATACCCTGGTTTTGGAACTTTATCGCTGGAGGGTGTGTCACTCTTGGTACCAAAACCCAATTCTACCTAAAATGATACAATAACCACCATTTAGACAATCACTTAAACTACAGTTTATGTTTAGGCATCGTCTTTCCCTCTCTTGTTGATGTGAAAGACTAACACAGTGGCTCTCTAGACAGGGATTTTCATTTCACTTCCTTCACAACTGCTCCATAATGGGATCCCTGAACAAAATAGACTGTTAAGTTATTTGTAGCTTTAAAACTGGTTTATGTTATAACTAAATAGTTATTTGCTGTATATATATATATATATATATATGGGACACATATTGTAAATAACTATATATACATTTCAGTTCTGTCCTTACAATGTATGTTATCATTAAACAATTAGTTTTAGGATGGGACATTCAGAAACCAGTCCTGGAAGGGTCTTTTATTATTAATAGGTTGACGCATTATTACTTTTAAATGCTTTAAATCATCCCCTACTCTTGATATGGATTTGATTAGGTATAGTTAACTTATTGGTTCAAAGAAAATGTACTGGTTACTATAGTCTTGTTTTTGTGAAGTTTGTTTACACATAGATACCTCTACAAGCATTTAGTCACCGAGTAGTCAGTAAGTAGGTCTACCTGACCCCACCTGATACGATCTTACCTTGATATTTCTCTTTTTTTCTAATGCTGTTAGGATCATTACTGTTTTTGTTGTTGTTTTAATTTTTATTATTATTATTATTATCATTATCATCATCATCATCATCATCATCATCATCATCATCATCATCATCATCATCATCATCATCATCATCATCATCATCATCATCATCATCATCATCATCATCATCATTATCATTATCATTATCATTATCATTATCATTATCATTATCATTATCATTGTTATTGTTATCATTGTTATTATTATTATTATTATTATAATTAATGTTATCATTATTATATTTTTATTAGCATTATCATCATCTGTAACCTGTCATTTGTCATGAAGAGTATATTTTGCACTTCTACTGTGCATATATTTTGTATCTACTTTTATTCTTACTGTATGGAGAAAGCACTTCCTTGGTTACCAAGCTCTTCTGGTGCCATCTATATGTAAACAAAGTTTGTAAACTAAAATCAGTGGACATGACATGAATTTTTGCCATCAGATATTTGTTATTGTTTTGACTTAGGTTTATTCCAATTTTTTTGTGAATCACAGAATTGATCAGTTTCCTGATGTTATTACTAATGTCCAGCATTATCGAAGCATGGATTCAGATGTCTTGTTATTTGTAGGTTATTTGTTTAAAAGCATCTGAAAGCTCATAGCATGTAATTAGATTATTTTATCTAGGGAAACATATATTAATATCTGGATTTTTTTTTTCCACAGCATTGGTTCCAACATCAAATCCCTACTTGACCGTTCAGATGGCCTCTACTGTTTCCGTCTACACAAAGGTCGTGTGTATTATGTCAAAGAGGACATCATGAAGGTTGCTGCCCTCTTGCCTCGAGAAAATCTTGTTTCCATGGGGGTGTGCTTTGGCAAGATAACCAAAGGAAAAAAATTTCTTTTGAACATCACAGCTTTGGAATTCCTTAGTCCATACTGCCAGGTATTTTTTCCTCCAAAAGACTTTATTTTTCTGACATGTGTTGTGGAAATATTTTCCTCATATGCTTATTTTATAATACTAAGTAATATAACACACACACACACACACACACACACACACACACACACACACACACACACACACACACACACACACACACACACACACACACACACACACACACACACACTCACACACACACTCACACTCACACTCACACTCACACTCACACTCACACTCACACTCACACTCACACTCACACTCACACTCACACTCACACTCACACGCACGCATGCACACACGCACACACATACACACATACACACACAAAATAAACATGTCTGATTTTGTTTTTAATTTTCAGCACAAAGTTTGGGTGAAAGAAGCCTCAGAACAGAACTTCATGTATGGCAACCACATCTACAAATCAGGCCTTTTCCGTATATCTGACAACACACCCAAATATGCTGGTGTTGTTGTTTATACTCATAATGACATCCCTATGGTAAGTACTTACAATGCAGACTAGTATATGTGGTATTGCTATATCACACTTATCAGTCAAATTGACTCTTTTGTAGGGCAGGAAAACACAAGTCTTAATTTTATGGTTAAAGGTAAATAATTAATCAATAAATGCATAGAAATACCTGAACATAATCATAGATATATACTTCTGTAGAGTGTGGTATGTACATATGTATGTATGTATGTATGTATGTATATATGTATGTGTGTATATGTATATGTCTGTGTCTGTATATTACTTTACCTGTATTTGTTTTTATATGTATGTATGTGATTTTAAGTATGCTTATATATATTCAGATATAATTGATTTTATGTTTTCTTTCCCTTACAGGGATTTGGTGTTGCAGCAAAATCAACGTCAGAATGCAGACATGCCAACCCAATGGATATTATATGTTTCCACCAAGCTGATATTGGTGAATATATTAGAAATGAAGACACTTTAGTGTGAAAATGTGTGTTAAATGCTACTCTGACTAATATAGGGAAAGCTGAATATATTATTACTTGTTTTTTTAGTAAAATCTGTTATACCACTTTATCATTGTTTGATTCAGGGACCTAAAAATAGAAATTGATGACAGAGACCTTCAGATTGTCTTGTTGCCGTGTATAAGGAAACATCTGAAGTTCTTAAATTCAAGTATATATATTGAGAATATATTGTTTTTGAATTATATTTGGACGAGGTACTATCAATAAAATTAAACATACTTTTGATATCAGTTCATCATTTTTCTATTAGATACGTATTCAAGATCATCACTAAAAGTCAAATAGGCTGTTTATTTTAGTACCTTTATCTATTCTGTAAGTACATACTGATATACCACATTTTCATATTGAGGATAGACAAATGAACAGTTGAATTGCTAATGAAAATATCTGATAAGCAGATACATAAATGTGAATCACATATGTTCACATTTTTAACATTACCCTAGAATAATCATTAAAGGACAGTTGAATGAATGAAAGCAAATTGATGGTGTTAATTTTTCTAATACTGTGCAGAATAAACAAGGATTTGTGAGAAATTTTGAGAATTAAAAGTAAATAACCATATTATATTAATTACTCTGTAATAATGGAACAATTGAATGGAATGGGTAAAGAAAAATGTTTCATATGAATTACTATATCTTACAAAAAAATGTATAACCAAAAAGGATAAAGAACGTAATACACTTGTTCTGTATTAATAGTACAAGAGATTTTTTTTTCATTATATGATTGTCTCATAACTGGTTCACAAGACCTTTACTTCAAAACTAGCCTTTGTTTCCCATGAGTTAGCATCTTCAATTCTCACACTCTCACACACACACACACTCTCTCTCTCTCTCTCTCTCTCTCTCTCTCTCTCTCTCTCTCTCTCTCTCTCTCTCTCTCTCTCTCTCTCTCTCTCTCTCTCTCTCTCTCTCTCTCTCTCTCTCTCTCTCTCTCTCTCTTTTTTTTATCTGTTTCATACTTTACAGTATTAACAGTTCTTGAAAAATCATTTCTATAATAGGCTTGCTTTATTATGAATCATCCTGTTATCATTATCTCATGCTTTATCAATTATTGCACTTGCTTTATTTCATGCAATATGCTGAATCTTATTGATTCGGGCAGCCTCTTTTGTGTCATGGACCATGTTGATATACAGTAACACCTCCTTCAAACCCTTGCTCTTTGTTTTCTTGGGAGGGCTTAGGAGACGGGGAACTGGAGTACAATGTAAGGGATCGCCCCACCTTGGTCCTCAGCTCTTGCCTCAACTAATTTTGCATGGTCTTTTCTTCTTTCCTTTTCCTTCATCCCCTTTTTCTGTCCATGTATCCTAATCATTAAACTAATTTTTGCCATTTTTGCCACAGCACTTTATCATAATTCTTCCTACTCCCTTAACTCCTTCCCCTTCTAACAACCTTATACTATACCCCATCAGCTCCCCCTCTCTACCCTTTTCATGACCATACCACCCTCTATTACTGTTCAGCCCAAATCATTAACTCATTCCT
>NC_061848.1:10839557-10844557 GCF_019202785.1 Penaeus chinensis
TAATACAGCTGTGTCAGATGTTTATTATTAATGTTAACAAAAATAATATATTGTTACCAGAGATCGACAAAAAGTAATCCAGGCCTTGAAAACTGATGAGGAAGCAAGATGAATAATATTTTGTAAATATGAAACTTACTGAAGGTATATTTTCTGTCTACATGCAAGTTTGTTAGCTACTGCAAGTGAAGTATAGGAGATGCTTAATCAAGGGACTGGATGAAAAAGCAGAATTTAAGATTTAAAATTAAATAGTAGTTGTACCTTCAAAGATTGTCAGAAAGGATTTTAGTAGTTGCTTAAAATAAGACAACATGAAATGATGCTGTGGCCTGTGTCATGCTCTGGTTTAGGCTAACAAAGAGGGTAGAGCTCCAATTGTTTCCATAGGTAACAAGGAATACCAGGGAGGACTACAGATTCCATTTTGGAAGATTAAACTTTGAGGATTTGCTAGACTTAGCTGTATGCGTATAGAGTTGCAGACTTTGATAAAGGATTTCGGCCTTACTTTTTTCTTTCTGCAGATTAATTTTCATGCCAAATATTGTTGATAGATTTTTTCCCTTTTAAAGCTGGATTAATTGTGGTAGGAAAATCCACAATGTAAAACTAGATTTATTGAAAGTGTTACAACAGTTTTGGAATCCACCTGGATTCCGTCCTCATGTCTAATAAAATTCTGTACAATTAGTAGGTTTTCCTACAAGAAACTGGTAGGTAATAAATTTTCAAGGGAAAGCAACTATAACAGATTATGGTTCCAGTTGAGTTATTTTATTAAAATATATCTCATAGTTGAGTCTTTCTCAGAATATTTTTGTGGAGTATAAACATCACTGTATCTTGTCAGATGGTTTGTGGTTTCAGTCATGCAATGAAATTCATGACCATAGTAGGATCTGTGGACAATGACTAATGACTGTTTTTGACAGTTGGCATTTATTTCTCTTTGCATCCTTCCCTATTTTGTTTTACTTTTCCTTTTTATCTTTTAATTTCTCTGTTCTGATTTCGTCTTTTTTTTCAGCTTTCCTTTTAATTTATTCTTCTCTTAGTTACTACCCAGAAATATAGGTCTTTCATTCAATATGTGGATGAGTAATACTTCAGCTTCAGCTAAGATTAACCTCTTTGCAGGGCACTGGTATAGCTGTTGGCTATACTGGTGGGAGCTTATTGACAGCATATGTAGCCTATCTGTCCCCATGGCTGCCTGGTTGGCTATGGATTGCAGTGGGAATCATCATGGTCCTGGGAGTTGGAATAACTGCCACCAGCACTGCAGGAGCTATCGCAACACTGGCTCCAAAACCTAAAGCATTTAAAACAGTAAGATATGCTACTTTTTATTTTGGAGGAGGGAGGCTTTAATTTCTTGGTTCAAATTTTTATTATATATATATTTTTTTTCATGTGATTAAGAAATATATATCATATTCTACTGAAGTCTTTATCAGTATAATTAATTAAAACTTGTGTTGCAGTGTTTGTCCTTGCTGCTGTTGATGGTTGTAACAGAACTCGCAGGAACCACCCTCGTTTACAAGAAGCAGCATGTACTAGGCCAGGCCCTCAGTAACTATATGGCACATTCCATGCACATCACTTCTGTTGACTATGGACTCAATGTCTCTGACACACAGCTATGGGATGAGATCCAGATGGAGGTATGAAAACTTGTGATGGTGACTAATTTTGTGAAAGCTATCTTTGTATACATTATTTTGTTATTGTAATGTTATATTATAATTATGTTCAAGGTGGTGAGAAATAGGTAAATGTAGTTGGTAGATATTTTAAAACTAATCCTCTATTTAATATGTAATTACTGTAGTATATACAATAAGGTAACATAAGCCAGTACATCTATTATGTAATAAGTTGAATATTGAAAATTGTACCAGTTACCAGTTTTATTGAAGGTTTACAAAAGATAAGCTTAATTTTGAATAAGATCTGTATAGATTTTTAAAAATTTATATACTGAGATTAAAAGAAATCCAAACTTTGCAGATGAACTGTTGTGGTGTTGTGTCTTACAAGGATTGGTTCCTAACAACATTTGGCAATGGTACAGATGTGCCAGACTCCTGTTGTCTCCTTGTTGTAGAAGGCTGTGGAAAGGGTGTTGCTAATTTAGCAGACCCCGAGGATGAAGTTATTACAGAGGTGAGGACTTTTGTGTGTTTAGTATTTGTAGGTTTGTAAGTAATTATTGTTAGTATTCCAGAGTTACACAGTAGTTTTGAGACTTGGAGTACAGTGGTGGAAATGCATATATCAGGTAATTTTGAAATAATCAAGGTGTATTATTAAAATCTTCTTTTTAACACAGGGATGTCTTCCAACTGTACTGCATTCCATTGGGATTGATTATCACAGTTTGAGCAGAGGGGTATGGCTGCCTGTGTGTGCTATGCATGTAGCTTTGGTAAGTGAATGAATTTCACAAATATTAAATCTACTAGAATAGATATATAGGAAATAGACTTGCATATAGGAAATACACTTGCATATTTCAGTTTACTTTTAATACTTTTAATGTCTTTACAGCTTGGGATTTCAAATACTTTATTTATGTTTGCTCTTGTCAACAGATGGTGCTCCTTGTGGCTACCTCTATGTTCCTGCAGGAGAGCTACACCGCTACAAACCTCCGTGCTTACTCTATGTCATCCAGTGCAGTTGATAGCAGTCACAAATACCACCAGTTGGATGAAGATTGTTAAAAAGTATTCTGGAAAAAAAGGGAAACCATGGCACTTTAGTATGATCTGATAGGAGTTAAATTTATTCTAATTATTTTTGGTTAGTACTACTAGTTTAGTTCCAGAGTTTTGGGTTATTTTAACATGCACTTTCTTGTGTGAACTGTTGCAGGTTCATCATTTGTATTCTCATTTTTTATTCGGAATTATTATCTCCATAGATTCCTTGTGAGAGAAAGTAATGGCCATCATTACTTATATTATTTGATTTGCTATTTTTACTTATTGCTTATAAAAGATGTATTTTTATTTGTTTTTTATTGCCTTGCAAGGCTGTGTGTATATTTTGTAATAGATTTTATTTATTGAATAATTCCAACATGTACATTGTATAAGGAATTGAACTGCTTTAACTTTTGTATAAGGTGAAAAGGGGTTTTACTAGCAAGGTTGTACTTACAAGTTATGCTGCCAGTTAATAAGTTTTACTCTTTTTTTTTTATCTTCTATTTTTCATGCTAATACTATTTTTTAACATAAGTGGCTGTATGGTTTGAAATCTGAATATAAAGGCTAAAAAAAAAAAAAAAAAAAAAAATCAAACTTGTAATCATAAGGCATATATTTTGCACAAAGCTCAGACATCAACTTGAAAAAAAATTATGTGCCTTGCTATTAGACCTATGATGGGTTTTCCATATGTGGTAGAAGAAAAGATATTGCATATACAAAGAATTAGCTAGAAAAAGGAGGATAAGTATGACACTAAAAACACGTCCAAGTAGATGAGTTATAAGGTTAGACATTTTTTCCATCATGTCTTTGCTTCACCCTTTTAGTGGAGTTAGAATTTTCCTCATGAAAGGTAATGCCACTGTTAGCATCCTAAACTACACCTCTCTAACGAATGTAACAAGTAATCACCCTAATAGAGGACATGCTCTAAATTCTTGCTTGCTTGTATTAAAGTAGATATGTATTCAGTACCAATGTGTGCAAATAGAAGATCATTTTCTTTTTTCCTTTCTTTTTTCTTTTCTCTCTGTGCGTGTTTCCTAATTTTTGAGATATTGGAATTTAGTTTGGTTTAGTGTAAGGCCTTTTGTTTGATCTGTGTATGGATGGTGATTTTACAGTTTCCTCAAAAATTTAGAGGAAGAAAATAAATATTTCCTTTGTGCAATACTTTGAAGCACACTATTAGGTACCCAGCTAGTGAGATCAATTTATATGATGGTAGGTTGATTAGGTGACATTTGTGTGTATGTGTGAGTGTGCGCGCGTGTGTGTGTGTGTGTGTGTGTGTGTGTGTGCGTGTGCGTGTGTGCGCAAAAAAGATGTGTGTGTGTGTATATATATATATATATATATGTATATATATATATATATATATATATGTATATATATATATATATATATATATATATATATATATATATATATATATATATAATCAGATGAATAGAAGGCTTAGGTTTCACTCACTATATGTAACAAATGTGATATTGAAACTACTATGAAGGAGAAAAAAGACCGTTTTTGTATTGTGAGAACAGATTCTGTTCATAAAGACAAGATTGTGCAAATGCGAGTGTGCATGACTGACTCTATGGCTGCAAAAGTGGCAATCCAGATATAGCATGAAGACCATACAACATGCTTCAGATTTAAAGATCTGGTTGTTGAGAATTTGCTGGATGTTGAGTAGGTAACAAAATAACCAAATAGTATGGAGCCATCCAGAAATGCCCACATTTCTTAACCCATTAGTGCCAGGTCACACGTATAGCAATCATACATGTGACCTGGCAAACGTGATCTGCCGGTTACGGCTGTACGTGTCGTGATGCGCTAGAGTACATTGAACAGGAAGTTCTGCTACATGTAGCGGACTTCAGCCCCCAGTGGCTGGCTGGTTGCCAGAAATCAATCTATGATGCCAAGAGATTTATAATACCCATCACTGAGGGATTTTAAAGGTGTACATTGGCTTTACAAGAAACTGTTATATTTGGAATGTGAACAATTCATAAATGTTGGAAAATTAGGAGCTAAATACACATGTGCTTATAAGTAAGAAGGCAAAAGTTTCTGATAGGGATATTTTTGAAGGATTTGATTGAGTGATATATACTCTGTTGCTGAAGTTAGGTACAGGATTGAGTAGATTATTTTTGAAATCTACTTTGAATACTTGTGCACGCCATTTTACCGATGTGTGCACAAGATGCTAGCAGACAGATTCATACACACACACATTTTCACACACACACACATTTTCACACTCAG
>NC_061848.1:10849557-10857057 GCF_019202785.1 Penaeus chinensis
TGCCAGGCTCCGGTCCATTTAATTTGCTGCAGAGCTTGAACAACAGGTCGAGGGTGCAGTTAATGGCAATCCATGTTGCCTTACAATAGGCACCGACGAAGACAGTACCATCATCAACACAGTGACCACAAAGCAAGGCCTTCCTTATGCATTAGATTGAATTTGTGGAGTAACTGGGCACTGTGCGCAACTTAGAGGTCCCATGGAGGTGATGATAGGGGTTGGTGGCGCCGAGCACAGTTTACTGACGTATGCAGCAGGGATAGAAGACCCCTGCCTCCTTGGTCAGGACTATCTTGTGCAATGTGAGGCATTGGTGGATTTCAAGAGAGTTAGGTGTCTTTTGTAAACAATACAGTGGTGAGGCAGTTTGACGTAAGGACTGACATGCCTCTCCATTTGGAAGACTACAGACCTAGTGAAGCATCAAGTCGATACAGGTAGAGGTCGCCCTATTAAACATGCTCCCAGACATATATCCCTAGTGCAGAGGCGCGATATAGAATAAGCTGTTGCAGAGATGCAGGCACAGGAGATCATTGAGAGGTCAAAAAGACCCAGCTCATCTGCTGTGGTCCTAGTAAAGAAAATGGATGGGTCCAGATGCTTCTGTGTGGATTACAGAGCCGCTAATGAGATGATCATAAAGGACGCTTATCCACTGCAACGTGTGGATGACATGCTTGATGCACTGGCAAGGACGCAGTGGTTTAGTACTCTGATTTGAAAAGTGGGTACTACCAAGTAAAGAGGGCTGAGGAGGATAAGTGTAAAACGGCGTTTTCATTTGGTCAAGGACTATGACAGTTTAAAGTCATGCCATTTGGTTTATGTAATGCACCCGATGATGCTATTGAGTATGGGAACACTTTTGAGCAAGAGTTAGAAAGACTAGAGGTGATATTTAGGCACTTTAAACAAACTAATCTAAAGGTGAACCCAAAAAAGTGTGTGCTTTTCCAGACTGAGGTGCCATTCCTAGGCCATATAGTGAGCAGGCATGGAGTGAAAACAACCTGGAAAAGGTGAGAGCTGTACAAGAATGGCCAATGCCAAAGGATAAAAATGAAGTGCACAGCTTCCTTGGGCTCTGTACAAACTATAGAAGGTTTGTAAAAAAGGACAAAAAAAAAAAAAAAATGCCAGCATTGCCACCCCTCTGCATCAACTCACTGGAAATGGGATGCATTTCCAGTGGAGCCAGGAATGTTGACTGCCCTTTGCTTAACTGAAGGAATCGCTGTCACAGGCACCAGTGCTGAAGTATCCGAATCCAAGTTACCCTTACCTCATGGACTGTGCCGCGTGCGTGGAGGGAATAGGAGCGGTCTTATCTCAAGAAAGCGGCGGACACAAGCGTGTTGGGGCTTATTATGGTTGCAAACTCAGTAAGGCAGAGCAGAACTACTGTGTAACAAGAAAAGAGATACTTGCAATAGTGAAGACCCTGGCCATTTTCACCATTACCTGTATGGTACCAAGTTTACCATCAGTAGTCACCATGCAGCTCTTCGTTGGCTAAGACTTTAAGAAACCCAGAAGGGTAACTAGCATGGTGGCTTGGCAAGTTAGATCAGCATAACTATGAGGTGATACAACGGCCAGGGAAGGCCTACGTCAACGCCGATACACTCAGTAGGCGGCCTTGTGAACTAGACTGCCGTCACCGCAGCAAGAAGGAGCCATCTGATTATTGCAAGAGGATGTCAACAACTGGGAGCTGAAGGAGGCACAGAAAAGGGACCAGGACATCGGACCAGTAGTGCAGTGGATGGAAGACGGCCAGGGTCGTCCGAACTGGGTAACAGTGGCTTCGATGAGCCTGGCTACCAAGAATTTCTGGCATGAGTGGGACGCCCTAAAGATGAAAGATGGTGATCTGCATAGGAAGTGGATCAAGGATAATGGGTGTGTTAAGTTCTAACAGGGGGTGTTGCCAAAGGAGCTCTGGGCCAGACTGATGCAAGAAGTACATGATATCATGGCAAGTGGACATATGCAAGACATTGAGTCGACTGCGCCAGCGATATTACTGGTTTGGGATGCGTAAGGACGTGCAAGAATGGTGCAAAACGTGTGACACCAGCAAAAAAAAAAAAAAAAAAAAAAAAGAAGGGGCCAGAGGAGAGGGGAAAAGCGCCTCTACAATTGTATCAAGTGGGCACACCGATGGAGCGCATTGCAGTGGATGCGGCTGGACCATTTTCGGTGACGGCAGCAGGCAACAGGTTCATCTTGGTGGCTATGGATTACTTTACAAAATGGCCAGAAGCCTACCCTATCACCAACCATGAAACAATTACAGTCACCGAAGTCCTGGTGAAGCAATTCTTCGGCCGTTTTGGAGTTCCTGGCGAGTTGGACTTTGACCAAGGACGGGAATTTCAAGAGTATTGCCAGTTGATGGTTATCAGGAAGACCAGCACGACGTCTCTGAGACTACAATCTGACGGGATAATCGAAGGGTTTAATAGTGCTGGAACTGGCCAAGTACTGTACCAAAGGACAGGCGGAATGGGATAGAAAGCTTCCACTCTTGTTGATAGCATACCGCTCTGCAGAACATGAAGCCACAACGTTCACCCCTGCAAGGATGACATTAGGAAAGGAGCTGCGTTTGCCGCTAGATTTGGTGACCAAACGAGGCCACCAAACGAGGAATTACCTTTAGCAACCAGTGATTACACCGTTGAGTTACAACTACGACTTGAAGAGGTGCACCACCTGGTGAGAGGACACCTGAGTTTTGCAGGAGATAGCATGCGACGCAATTACAACAGGGATGCTCGTGCAGTCAAGTTTAGGGTGTGATATTTAGTGAAGCTGTACAACCTCCAGAAAAGGAAAGGTATGTCACCCAAGCTACAGAGCTGTTAGGAGGGGTCCTACACCATCATTGAGTGTGTGACCGAGGTAACCTTCCGGATTCACCCACGACCTGAAACAAGAGCACGAGTGGTCCACGGAGAGAGGTTATGGGAGTATAATCGAGATGGCCACTACACCAGGGCACCAGCAGGGAGGAAGATAAAGATCCACTCGACGTTGTAGCTGCTGTTCCTTTTCATTTATGTTCAATAGCAGGAACGCCTTGCATCATATGGTATGTAAGATTGCATTCAGCAGTCCACTTGGAGTGAACGCCGTTTGCGCATCGCAGTTTTTGGCGGGAAAAAGAGGCGCGAGAGGGGAAAAATTAGAGGGGACTGAATGACATGGGCGCCTGCACGCATGTGGAGTTCTGATTGACTGTTTTCCAAGTTGTGTGATTTAAATGGATAATACAAGAAAATAGAAAAGTGCCACCTTTTTTTCGCCACCCACGCCACGCTAAAGAATTTGCAATAATATATACACTCATACATACATATATACATACATACATACATACATACATACATACATACATACATACATACATACATACATATATACATATATACACACGCATATATATATATGTATATATATTATATAATATAATATTTATTTATATATATATAAACACGCATATATATATATATATATATATATATATATATATACATACACATACACACATATATATACACATATGGGTGCGTACACATATTTGTGTGTGTAATAAATATTGTCATTCTTAACTTTGACTAGATTTCGCATTCAGTCCAGTTACCGATTCGGTAAACTTATTATTCATTAATTCACCATCTAGCCATCATCACATTTTTATCAAAAGTCCTCACCTGAACTGACAGCTCCTCTGGTGATGCTAGTATAGTGTATTTCCGTGGGGAAAGAGACGAGCGAAACAGTTGTTGTCCTGTACACGAGGCCCCCGACATCGGCCAAACACGTGAGGTTCAATCTGCGTGTTTGTGAGGCTGACCCCGGGAACGACACAGCCATGACTTGCAGGAGAGTATTCGGACGACCCCGACGCATCTGGCATGTAATAGGACGACTCATCCGTCATCTGCTCTGGAGAACGATTTCCGATGTCGTTAATGAGGATTTCCTGATTCGAATTGGAGACAAAAATCCTCGGGGACTGATAGGCCGGACCACCGCTGACGGAGAGGTCGTCGTACGTCCTTGAGTCTGCATTGTAGTAGGAGCGGCGGTCGTCGAAAGGGAAGAACTTGAGGATGTTTCTCGGCGTAAGGGGGATGGAGAGCGACGAGGACGAGTTCCAGGTCTCCCCCCGCCTGTTGTAGCGAGGGGTGTCCTCCGTGACCCAGGGCTCCTCGTGCTGAAAGAGATGCGACCTTGAGCAATTGTGGCTACCGTTGCTACTGCTGCAACTGCTTCGACTTTTACATCTATTGCTGCTACTACTACTGCGACTGCTTTTGCTACTGCTGCTGGATTCTTTATGGGTATATAGTATGCTCGTCTGTATTTCTCTCGTAATATGCTGCTAACATGCCAGTGGAATGGAACGAAGGGGTTCGAACACCCAGAAACATCGTGCACTTTGGTCGACTCTTTCACGTTCAATCGGTAAAACAGTTGCCTGTGCTACAAGTTATGCATTTTGACTGTTGCATTTGGTAATTATAATTCTCTGCAACTATTATTACTGCTATAGTTGTTTCTACTGTTCTATTGCAATTGTTGCTGGTACTATGACTAGTGCGACGATTATTGGAGCTACTTAATACTACTGCTGATGACTTGAATAGAAATAACAATTGTAATGATCGTGAATGGCAGTGACATTGACTGATAATAATAATGACCATTACAATTAGTGGAGTAATAATGACAAATATAGCAATAATGTTAATAATAACAACAACAATCATCACTTGTCTTTAAAATTATAATGACAGTAATAAAAATACATCCTCACCTACACTACTAACCAAACGCCACTCAGCAACCAAATCACAACCACACCCATTACCAAAAACGACACTCCATTGAGCAGGAACGTGAAGACGGCGGGAGGTCTCGAGCCCATCACGTGACATCGAGCTCGCAGGTGTTGGTGCACGTGATACACGCTCAGCACGCCAGTCCACGTCGGTCCTGACACGGGCAATTCTGGAAGGAGCGTGTTGATAAATGAGGGCGTTTGGATGTGCATGTTGTTTTTCTGGTTATTATCTTTCCTCTCTCTCTCTCTCTCTCTCTCTCTCTCTCTCTCTCTCTCTCTCTCTCTCTCTCTCTCTCTCTATCTATCTATCTATCTATCTATCTCTCTATCTCTCTCTATCTCTCTCTATCTCTCTCTATCTCTCTCTTTCTCTCTCTCTCTCTCTCTCTCTCTCTCTCTCTCTCTCTCTCTCTCTCTCTCTCTCTCTCTCTCTCTCTCTCTCTCTCTCTCTCTTTTCTGGCCATCTCTGTAGTATTTTCAGTGCTGCCAAATTCGCCATTCGAAATTTCTCTTTAAGCGAGATAAAAAAAATATCCTTACTGCATTTACTGTGCGGCTACCAGATACTTGGTACTGAAATTATCTTTCATTACATGAGTAGAAAATCTCAGGTTTTATAAGTGTTGCAAAATTGTTTGATTTACATATAATTTGCAACTTCGATTACCCCATTCGAAAATTGTCTCCAGATAAGCTATCCGTTGCATGACAAAATTTTCAACAAGCAAGGACAATAAATCTCACAACAGTTTAAAATACTAATAAGTAGAAAACCATCAACTAACTTTACCGTTAACGAACCAACTTTGGCATTTACCACATCAGTATCACCAAAGAGTATTACCAATGACGGAGAGATGTGCCGACCTCGCGCTGGACAGGAAATCGGGAGCGTCACTCATGGCCTCGCATGTGTAGGTCCCCGACGTGGCCGCCGTCACGTTGGCCAGACTCAACACCGACTCGTCCGACATACTGAGCTGGAGAACACAGGGGGATTCTGAGAGATTCCTGAAGTTCTGACAGAAGGTGGGGGGGGGGATGCTCTAGATATACGCAAAAAAAGGCGTTACAGAACAACACATTAAACATACACAAATATATACCCATACGGACACACACACACACACACACACAAATCTCTCTCTCTGTATCTATCTATCTATCTGTCTGTCTATCTCTGTCTACCTATCTATCTGTCTATCTATCTATCTACCTGTCTATCTATATGTATATGTATGTATTTATAGGCATATATATATACGCACATGTATATGTATGTATATATACGTATATGTATGCATATGTATATATAACACATGTATACATACTGTATGTATATATATATATTTTTTTTTTCAACAGCCATTCATTCTACTGCAGGACATAGGCCTCTCTCAATTTAGTATTGAGAGGTTATATGGCAGTGTCACCCTTGCCTGATTTTATGCCCTTCCTGATCAACCGCGGTTCGGCGCGCTAACACTTGTGCCACGGCGGCGACTTCCCCTACGACACCTGCGTTTGACTTCTCAAGGCGATATGTCGTTTTCTCGGATTCGAGCTAGCAGTCAGAGCGCAGGCATTTTTACGACCGCCGCGACGGGGAATTGAACCCGGGACCACGAGGGTAGGAGTCCAGTCCTCTAACCACTTTACTTTCATATATATACATATATATATATACACATAGTGTATATACATACATATATATACATATTATATATGTATATATATATTTACATAGATTATATACATATGTATATAGTGTATATATAGATTTGTATTTAAATATATACATATATATAGTTTATATATATATATTTATATATATGTATATATATGAATATATATAAATATGTATATATATATATTTATATATGAATATATATATGTATACATATATATATGTATATATATATATATATATATATATATATATATATATATATATGTATGTATATGCGTGTGTGTGTATATGTGTGATCATTTATCGTTTTATATATATATGTATATATATACACATATATATACATATATATATATATGTATCCTTCCTTCCAACTTGCACCAAACAAAAACTCACTCCCCAAAACCCCGCACCCACTATACCATGCAAACAGACCGTGAACGAGCACCACCTACGAGCACATGAACCCCTGGTGTCGGAAACACGGCCTGGTAGGGTCTCGGCCTGACTGTCACCACGTAGAACTGCTGACCGTCCTTGCACCAGCGGAGTGAGTACAAGGGCGGCCCACTCCCGGCAGACCAGACGCACTCCAGCCTTGCAATGTGGCCCGCGACCGTAGGTTTTGGTATCCCCACCTTCTGTACTATCACTCCTGCTCCTGGTAGAGGCAAAGGGAACAGAAAAAAACAGTGGTGTATAATTTTGATTAATATGTTATATGTGGATGAGGAAATTGACTGTTAAGCTTAGTTTTAGGATTTGTAGACATGGTGTATTACAAAATGTATATTGTCTCAGTGCATTCTTATCATAGACTCTATTCTCATACAACCCCCCACCCCCACCCCACACACACATATAAATGGACAGATACAAGGTAGACAAATAATCACCCAGTAACTATGATCCATAAAGCCATACGTTTCCTTGACTTACCCATATGGAA
>NC_061848.1:10872057-10876376 GCF_019202785.1 Penaeus chinensis
TCATCTTGTTTTAAGATAAGGAAGAGAGAGAGAGAGAGAGAGAGAGAGAGAGAGAGAGAGAGAGAGAGAGAGAGAGAGAGAGAGAGAGAGAGAGAGAGAGAGATATGATTATCACTGTAAAAATGTGTAGAAATTATATTAAGCTTATTGAATGATGCTAACGAACTCTTGAGGGCACTGATAATAATTTTAACTATAAGAAATTACACATAGATTACACTAACATCATAAAATAACAATCAAAAATACATCCCCCTGAAATAAGTGTTGGTGAACTCTACGGGTAAAATCCATCACACTTCAATCAGATCCTAAATTCATTGTCCTAGCAGTCTGAGAGTAAATTAGGTTGTTTATGTTTATGTAAAACAAGGTTCATGAGTGGGTTAATGCGACACAGACTGAGTTGGGAAGACTACGCCAAGCCACCGCATTAAGTTTAGATCTAAACTCATGCTCAGAATGCCTAAACATGGCCCTTGCTGATCACATAGCAAGTTCAGCATGTAAGAGGGAGAATGTGGATGTAAACTATGGAGTAATATTTTGTCATAGGATCTCATCGGTTATTAGACTCTCCTGCAAGAAGGAGTTGACTGTGCTGATTGAGTTTCAGAGGCCTGGAAACTGTAACAGAAATAATGCCTGATTTTTGTTAGAAAATTAATCTTTGGTTCCTAAACGACAAGATCAAGATAATGGCGAATGTTGTTGTTGTCGAGAGAAAAAAACATGGATGCAAACTGTACTAAAAACTCGGTAAAACACTCACTGAGGAAGAATCTAAATGTAAATGTCGCAATGGATAATATGTGATCAGCCTTGGACACTACCCCAGAGTAACACGTGTCCATCGATGTGTGAAGAACTATGGAACTTATTCGTCTCATTTGATAGACTATGCTATATCCTAAATTATGGATGTAGCTTTGGTTATGACCGTATATCAAGTGCAACAAAGCCTACTCGCCCCCTGTTAATATGCCAAGGTGGTGGATGAATGGATGGATGAGTAATGGCCTATTCGTCCGCGGTTGATATACTACAAGAGGCAATCATGATAATGCAAGTTTATCATGTTGTAGATAAGATAATGTTATGAGTATATATATATATATATATATATATATATATATATATATATATATATATATCAAGTGTATCATGGCTTGCCCGCGCGTGTGCAGGTAGGACGGGTGGTAGACGACGGATATGATAATGATGATATTAATAATAATATCAAAAATGATAACAATGATATAATCATAGTAATGATGGTAATAATAGTAATAATTATAGTTGTAGTAGCAGTAATAATAATGATAATAATTATGATTATAATTATAATAATAATGATAATAATAATAACAATAATGATAATAATAATTGTAATGACAACAACAGCAACAACAATAACAACAACAACAACAATAATGACATTAATAACAATAATGATAACAAAGAGAGATGACGATGACGATGATGATGACGTGATGGCGACAGGGGTTGTAGTTGTGGTCTCTTTGATGGCGGCGATGATGATGAACAATAATGCTAGCAAAAATAATTATGATAATATTGAATATAGCGATCTGACACTTGTACCATAAACAAATCACGTATTGAAAACAGGAGACAAAGGCCCTGTTAACAACCACCGCGAAATAATATCAACATTACGGAAAACTTGAATTCCAGAAAGAAAAAGAAACGCAATAAATGGATAAGTATAGCATAACATATAAATATAGATTATAATTACAAACTTGTGCACCAGAATATATCAAACACTCCTTTTAGAACCACCTATACACCATAGAGTACAAATAATACAGACAATAGCAACACCCAATAATCATAAATTACCGGTATATTGTTGCTATATAATGCAATTTATCATAATAAAGCAAAAGATACTAATAGTTCCCAGGGTTCTGTATAAATTATTCGAACAGTAAATAATCACTGACAGATCAACGATTCTGTCAGTGATTATCCTTTTATCAGTAATGATAATGGTAATGATGATAACAATGATAATGCTTATGGTAACTATGCTACCAATAATTATAATGATAATAATAGTAATGATAACAATATCAATGATAATTGTAGCAATGTCAGTAATGATAATGATAATAATAATGATGATGGGGATAAAGGTAATGATAATGATGATAGTGATAATAAGAATATATTTGATAATCATAATGATAGCCTGCTGCAAGGAAGGAAATTATGATTTTAACAATGATCATAAAATTGATTACATACTGCCGACAGAAATGTCAATATTTTATTTCTTTCTTCAGTCCTTATTATATCAAATCTTTCCTCAAAGACACTGATTATGGAATAATCAAATTCAAATACTTGAACTGTTTGAATAAGCCCTAGTTTGGATATTTTACTATAAAAATAGTACGAAATGATAAAACAAAGAAACTTTAATATGTGCGAAGACCAAAGAACCGTGAGCGCATGATACAGAGGGCGCATAAATCAATCTCTAATGCTCACCTTGTGTGAATATGATCATTATATACGTTTATTTTCGTTTTTAAACTACTTATATATATATATATATAAATATATATATATCTTCTTGTTTTCTTCTACTTTTCTCTCCTTTTTTTTCCCTTCCTTTCTTTGTCAAAGGTTCCAAACACCAGCGAGATCAGTTTGTCAGCGTCAAAAGACAAGGTAATCTTTTACTTCCCTCTGTCCCGCCACGTGTATTTTTGACTTCGGTTTAATGTAGGTTACTGTGAGGGAAATGTTTCTTTTGTGAATTTGATTTTTTTTTTTTTTTTCTTAATGGTCACGCACATATATTCTTGTCCCAATAGCTTCTTTCACAAAGAACGATGTATTAGAATATTTGGGATATAGGCAATGTCCTTTTCGGGTTTGAGGAATTCTCCGTACTATCTGAATATTTCATATATTGAAGTCTTCACGGAATTCATCTTCTTTGTGTGTGTCGTGTGGATTTGTTTTATCGCGCGCGCGCGCGTGTGTGTGTGTGTGTGTGTGTGTGTGTGTGTGTGTGTGTGTGTGTGTGTGTGTGTGTGTGCGCGCGCGTGAGTGTGTATATATGTATGTGGCAGTTGTAATGATAAATACTTTTTACATATATATGTTAAAAACAATATAGCAGTAATGACTATGGATTGATTTATCAAGGAAAATAACAGCCATACCACACAAACTTTGCTATAATAAGAATATCAATAATCTTCATCATGGTAATGATATTGATGATGATGATAAAGATATCAAAACTGCTACTTCTGGTAATGATATCATAGTAAATAAGGTAACAGTGTCATTAATCATAATGATAGTAATAATGATGATACTAACAATAATAATGATCATTAAAATATAAATCCATTATTGTAACAATAAAAATAGTGTTATTAACAGCAATAGCTACAACAATGACGATGGTAATGATAACAATAATAATGATAATTATGATAATGATATAAATAATAATAATAACAACAATAATAGTAATAATAATAGTGATAATAATGAAAATGAAAATAATATTACTAATAATAATGAGGATAATAATGGTAATAGCAATAATAATAATAGTAATAATAATAATAATAATAACAATAACAATAATAATAATAATAATATTAATAATGATAATGATAACGATAATAATGATAATATTGATAATTATCACTATTTTAAAAAATAACAATGATGATGATAACAGTAATGATAATAAAAAAATAACAATAATGATAATAACAAATAATAATGATAATAATATTGATAATATTGACAATAATTATGATGATAACAATAATAATAATAAAAACAATAATAACAATAATAATAATAGAATAATGATAATAATATTGATAACAATAATGCTTATAAAATTAATAGTAATAGTAATAATAATAGTAATGATAATAATTCCAATAATAATAAATAGTAATAATGATGATGATAATAATAATGATGATAATAATAATAATAATGATAATAATAATAATGATAAAAATAATAATAATAAATTAATAATAATGATAATAATAATAACAATAATGATAATGATAATAATCGTAATAATAATTATGATAATAAAAATGATAATAATAATAATGATAATAATAATAATGGTAATAATAATAATAATAATAATAATAATAATAATAAGATTATAATATTAATACTAACGATAATAATAGTGATAATAATAATGATAATAATAATAATGATAATAATAATAATAATAATAATAATAATAATAATAACAATAACGATGATAATAACACAAATATGGTAATAGT
>NC_061848.1:10876476-10878976 GCF_019202785.1 Penaeus chinensis
AAGATAAGTGTTATATACATAGTTTATTTTACATGCTTCTGCTTCTGCTTTCGAACAAGTTTAGACAGAACATTAATATCACAAATGACTGAAATATCGTGCTTGGCTTGGTGTTTAAGCGTTCTTTCACTTTTGTTTTAAATGTCTTTTGGTTGGAGATATTTCTAATATTTCCTGGTAGTTGGTTCGAGATCACCATTTCTCGGATTTGAATAGTTTCCCCCCCCCTGTATTCGATCTTTTGATATATAAGGATTTATTTTGTCTTGTATGGACACCTGTTATGTTACCTGTTGTCTGTATAGGTAATAGCCATTTTGGGTAATTTCCTTGTATGATTTTGGATGGAATACTGTCTCAAAAGTTTGTATTTCTGTTGTACTTTTAGCCATTTTAGTTTGTTTATATGTGGTGTGATGTGGTCCTATTTATTTACGTTTCCCAGTGCTACTCTTGGTGCGAAGTTCTATAGTTTTTGAGTCCATTGTATTTGTGTTCTGTTTGTGGAGCACCAGAGGTTTAGGCAGTAATTAACGATGCTTGTGTTTGTATAATAGCAATTCTTGTTTCTGTGGGTATTTTATTTTTAATATTAATTATAATAATGATAGTGATAATAATGAATATAATAATTACAATAATGATAATAATGATAAGCATGCTAATAATAATGATAATGATAATGGGAATAATAATAGTAATAGCAATACTGATAATGATAATAATGATAATAATAATGATGATGCTGATGATGATAAGAAAAATAATGATAATGATAATAATAACAACAATAATAATAATAATAATACAGACAGATAACCAGAGACAAACAAACAGACAGAAAGAAAGTCGTCGATAATCTTCCAAAATTAATCCAAAAGACATGAGAGCAGAAGCGACTGCCTCATGAACATTCTTGGAAGCCGAGATGCCGCATCCTCTGCCTCTCTCGGCGAGCATACACGCGAGAGGAAGGAAAGGGCATCCTATCCAATCTAAACTTAATTGAGATATATATATATTGCTGGGAAAAAAAAAATGTGGGGGGGGGGATTTTCTGCATTATGAATATCTTCATCTTTTGTTGCTGGTTTAGTGTTCTTAGGGGATAAGTTTTGTTGTTTTTGTTTGTTTTTTTTTGTTGTTTTTTTTCTTATCGTATCCGGTGAAGACAAAAATTAATCGTTGCCACTTTTTTCAAATCGCACACTTGCTGATGAAAGGAAGGAAACATATGTAAATAATATACATTAGTAGGAGATAGATTAATAGATAGGTAGATTGATGGATAGATAGAAAGATAGATAGATAGAGAAAGAGAGAGAGAGAGAGAGAGAGAGAGAAAGAGAGAGAGAGAGAGGGAGAGAGAGAGCGAGAGAGGGAGATACAGAGATAGAGACAGAGAAAGGGATGAATGTAGACAAGCTGACACACTGACAGAACACCATCTATCTGTCTATCTCCTTCTAGGGGGCCTTAAAACTGTCCTTAAAGGGGAGGTCCCAACGAATTTATACAAGTATAACCTCCGCCTTGATATATAACACGACAGGGACCTGTGGCATTTATTTTGCCTGTGGGAAATAATAGACGATTGGTTGTATACAGAGCGGGGGGGTTAAGTTGTGTGGGGGGGGGGAGGGTGAGGCTCGAACCGTGAGGCTGAGTGGGTTGAAATGTTTAAATTTTTTTTCTCTCTTTTTTTTTTTTGCCCCCGTTGTTTGTCAGTTTTGTTTTTCTCTTTTTATCTCACTTTTTTCTATTTGTTTTCCTCCCTGCCTGTCTGTGTGTGTGTCTCTCTCCTCATAATTCGCTTTTGTTTTGTTTCTCACTCTATTTTTCTCCATTCTCTTTTTATTTACTGTTTTTCCCTCTCTTTCTATTTGCCTAGGATAGGGAGAGAGGAGGAGAGATGAGAGGGAGAGAGATGAGAGAGAGAGAGAGAGAATGAGAGAGAGAGAGAATGAGAGAGAGAGAGAGAAAGGAAGAGATATATAGATAGATAGAGAGAAGAGATAGAGAGAGAGAGAGAGGAGGGAGGAGAGGAGAGAGAGAGAGAGAGAGGAAACAATGAGAGAGAGGGGGAGGGAGGGAGGGAGGGAGGAGAGGGAGATGAGAGAGAGAGAGAGAGAGAGAGAGATAGAGAGAGAGAGAGAGAGAGAGAGGAGAGAGAGAGAGAGAGAGAGAGAGAGAGAGAGAGAGGAAAAAACAAATTGAGAGAAAAGGGGGAGGGAGGGAGGGAAGGAGGGAGAGAGGGAGAGAGAGAGAGAGAGAGAGAGAGGGAGAGAGAGAGAGAGAAAGTGAGAAAGAGAAAGGAGATGAGAGGAGAGGAGAGGCGAGGCGAGAAGAGAAGAGAAAAAGAAAAAAAAAAAAGTGCAGAGAAGAGAGAAGAAAAGAAACATTGAGAAAGAGCAAGAAAGCAGTTAAAAAAAAAGAAAAAAAAAAAAAAAAAAAAAAAAAGGACCGGAAATTCCCAGTTCTAATGCAGAAATGATCAGTT
>NC_061848.1:10911476-10913976 GCF_019202785.1 Penaeus chinensis
CCCCCCTCCCCCTTCCCCCGCTCCCCTATCACCAATGACAATCCCCTCACCACACCCCCAACACCCTCCTCCCCTCCACTCCCATCACACTCCCAGTACCCTCTCCTCCCCACCCCACTACACCCCCAATATTCCCTTTCACAAATACAGCCCAATCCCCTATCTCCATAAGAGATGCGCCCCCACCATATCACCCTGTCACCCTCGCCGCCATACAGCCCCATACCAATACCATCCTAACCCCCACCCCCACCCAGCCATCAGTACACCATCTTCCCCCCATATCCACGTCGATCCAACCCATCCCCACCAACGCCCCCAACACTCCTACCCACCCGCCACCAGTGCCACACCCCAGTCGCCCCCAACACGCAGCCCGCTCCCCACCATATCTTGAACACCCCCACCATCGCTGCTACTACCACATTCCAAATAAGTCCCACCTTATTCCCCACTTATACTCCCACCGCATCCCGAACCCCACCTCACTCCCATGTACACCCCCCCCCCCCTCCCCATCAGCACGAAAACCCTACCACATCCCTGCTTCTCAACATCTGTTCTACCACCGCCCTCCTCCCCCGTCACATCCCCACCACCCCATCACCCCTAAAATCACTCTAGTTACCCGTTACACCACCACCACCCCACCCCCACCACCCCACCCCCACGTCCACCACCACCAATATCACACACCCCACCCACCACCACCTTCTCCACCACCCCCTTCTCCACCACCACCACATCCCCACCACCAATACCACGCCCCTCCTCCACCACTCCCACCCCCACCCCCACTCACGAAGCCGTTCCGCTGTTCCAACACTTAACCCCGCCCTGAATTGTGTTTACTGCCTCGGGCAACGACGTCCCACGGAATGGAATTGTAAAACGAAAACCTGCGTATATCCGAGGTTAAAGGCTTGTGAGCGCTTTAACGAGCTTGTTACTTGTGCGCCGAATTGAATTGGATGGAAACGTTACAGCCGGAGCGTGTGTGTGTGTGTGTGTGTGTGTGTGTGTGTGTGTGTGTGTGTGTGTGTGTGTGTGTGTGTGTGTGTGTGTGTGTGTGTGTGTGTGTGTGTGTGTGTGTGTGTGTGTGTGTGTGTGTGTGTGTGTGTGTGTGTGTGTGTGTGTGTGTGTGTATGTGTGTGTGGAGGGGGGGGGCATGTGTGTTAGGGGGGGATAGCTAAGTTAGTGTAGGAAGGAAAGATAGAGGGAGCGAAGGAGAGAACTAGAGAGAGAGAGAGAGAGAGAGAGAGAGAGAGAGAGAGAGAGAGAGAGGGGGGGAGGGAGAAAGTGAGAGAAAGAGAGAGAGAGACTGAGTGTTGGGTGGTTTGTGTGTGGGGAGGAGAGTGTAAGTGGGTGTGTATGTGTTTAGGTGTCTGGGATGTAGGTGTGTCTTGTACCTGTAAGTGTGGGTGTACCTATGAACGTGGCAAAGGAAATAAAGAAAGAATTGCCCAGTCTTGTTTACGTCTCTTGTTTATTTCTATTCTTATCCTTTTATTACTTATACTTTATTTTTTCACTCATCAGCAGCTTCCGACCTTTTTTTATATTTCCCATATGATAAATGGATGACGATAGAATAATAATAAAAAAAAACCCACTAATGGCAAAGACACGAACATATATACATTAAGTTAATAACGACACACATCTCTGATCTCATAGACAACATCCGCTCTCCACACAACGATTAAAGCAGGAATACAAATAAGCAGCACGAAGAGCATCTACACCAACAATAGTAACAATAACAACAGTAACGTCAACAGCAGCGATAAAAGCAACAACAACAACAACAGCAGCGGCAACAACAGTAACAAAAACAGCAGCATTGACATCAACAGAAAAATACCAACAGTAACAACAACAATAACAACGACAGCAACAACAGGAGCCATAGAAGCGTTTAGACTCCACTCCACCAGATGTAAACAACGGCTCAACACTATCCCACGTGCTTGTAAACATACACACGCAGCCCCGCCCTTCATACCTTTCTGCGTTGGAGCCACTGTGTCCTATTGCTGGTATTCTGTGTGTTTTCTGTCTCTCTCTCTGTCTCTCTCTCTTTCTCTCTCTTTTATTAACTTGTATTTTTCTCTTTATGTTCACTTCGTGTCTGTCTGATTGTCAGGTGCCCTCTCTCTCTCTCTCTCTCTCTCTCTCTCTCTCTCTCTCTCTCTCTCTCTCTCTCTCTCTCTCTCTCTCTCTCTCTCTCTCTCTCTCTCTCTCTTTCTCATCCTCCTTTTTCGTCTTCATTTTATTATTTTTCTTCTCTTCTTCCTCCTTTTTCTTCTCCTTCTCCTCCTCCTTCTCTTCCCCCTTCGCCATCTCCTTCTCTTTCTCCTCCTATTATTTTTCCATCTCCATCTCCATCTCCTTCTTCGTCTCCTTTTCCTTTTCCTCCTTCATCTCCATCCTTTTGTCCCTACCTCTTTCCCTCTCTTTCTTACTTCTTATTTCCTTCCACTCGATATCTTTCCCCTTT
>NC_061848.1:10916476-10918976 GCF_019202785.1 Penaeus chinensis
TAGCTATAGTAATCTTTTTTTGCTACAGAATCACCCTGCCTTTGGTTAATGTTAAACAAAACTTTGAAGGATTACTTCCGACCTACTGGAAACTGTGGAACGAGAAAGATGTGAGAACAGTGTCATGAAATATCGTAGTAGGAAGATACTGTATGTAGAATAGCCCCGAGTGATAGGCCCAAAGTGCCATAAAAGTCGATCAATGGAGAGTGAGAGGCCCTCGGCCCGGGTCAGGCAGTTTCGTTTTCCGCAGCGGTTAACTTTTCCTTATGGAATTGACTTCTTGCCGAGCCTACAGTTTAGTGTTGGATTCCCTTTTATTGAAACGATGCGATGCTCTCTTGAACAAAACTCTAAGGTATTATCTTTCTTATTTTTTAAAATCTTTTTCACTTTCTTCACTTGTTCCTTCTTTTTTTCAGTTATCTAGGCGTTAGTTGTATGGCCAGAATCTCCTCTTGCCGTACCAAAGAAATATTTTCATTGCTGTTTTACCCACGGATGAATCACTTGATCTTGGGACGTCCTCGTATTTCACATTTATCTTTTAAATCTGTTTTCCTTATTCGATTACAGACCCACCTTCTACCCTATGAGATGACTCACTCCAATCCCCCTTCACTTTAAGTAAACTCTAACAGATAACACCCTCCGCTTCTCACTTCATATTGCCCTTTGGTACAGTACCCAGTGGATGGTACAAGTGCTGGCTTATGTGTCACAGATGGAGTACAATCTTCAGTTCTATTTTTCGGCGAAAGTGGGTGGGAGCTCGCTCTGGTTGATGCTGGCGAAGTTCAGTACTGTTGTGCTTGCTTCGTGGAATAAGGTACTTTGTGAACGAAAACGAAAATAAAATCGCAAAGTAGGATACGTAATTGGCACGTCTGGATGCTGTATTTCGTGCTTTTTTCCTTTACTAGTTCTTTTTAACCTTTTCTGCATTTGTCTGTTAAAATTTGCAGGTGTATATTACCAGATATGGTGGTGCACATTAATGTGATAGGGTCTAATTTTTACGAAATCTGAGAACATATCAAAACGAATAGTTATTAATGGTCAAACTGTTTTTTCAGGTTTATGGTAATGGTAGTGTTTAAAAATATATATTGCTTATCATAAAATTAGCAGATGACCATATCGATACAAATATATGACCAAATAGGAAAACCGCGCCAGCAATAAACACGATGACAGAGAATGAGAGAAAAGCGAGTGAGAGCGACTGGAAAGAGAGAGACAGAGGCAGAAAATGAAGGAGAGGGAGGGGGGGAGGATAAATGAAGGAGAGACAGACGCAGAAAGAGAGAAAAGTGAACAGCAAAAACAATCTGGACTGAAATCGCCTCCCTATACTTCCCTTCCTCGCCCGCCCGCCCGCCCGCCCGCCGACACCCGGACCCCCCCCCCCCCCCACACACACACACCACCTCCCCCATGTACTCTCTCGTCTTGTTCTTCGTCACTCTCAATCAAGTGTGCTTGTTGTAATTTGTTAAGGTAATGACCTCTTAGCTTTTTCTTGTGTTTTCTTCATCTACATTTATGATATCTTTTATTAGTCGAGTTTATTGCATGCCTGAGAGAAAGGACTTATTTGCATATGATATCAAATGCTTTATCCAAGAAAGACAAATTAACATTTCATGCAGATGTTGAAGGTTAACATTCGATTCGATGTAATCGGGTTTACGACTGTTTAAAATTTCAACATGAATGTTTTGTAATGAGGAGTAAACTGACTCTGAAAATAAAGTTTTTTGTTTGTTCGTTTGCTTGCGTTTATATGTGGTTTGTCGTATCATTTGCGGTTTTGTTTTTGTAAATGTAAGGGAAGAGAAGGAAGCTTGGCTGTCCCGAATCTGGCCTTCTCCTGCTTTTAAACGAGCAGTAAATACTAATATTGCATAGGATTTGAATAATAATTTACACAGCCAGATGCCAAGGAAGAAAGCGAATGCTTGGTACGTATGCAGATATATGTATAGAAATATATATATATATATATATATATATATATTTGTGCGTGTGTGTATACATGTGTGTGTGTGTATGTATATATAGGTATTTATATATGTATGTATATATGTGTGTGTGTGTATATATATATAAGTACGTGTGTGTGGGTGTGTTTATGTAGATATATATATATTCATATAGTCCAATGGTCAGAGCACTGGACACCGACACTCGTGGTCTCGAGTTCAAATTCCGGCCGCGGCAGTCGTAAAAATGCCTGCACACTGACTGCTGGCTCGAGGCCGATCTTACGGCGAGGAAACGACATGTCAGGTGTAAAATGCAGATGTTGTAGGGTAAGTCGCCGCCGTTCCATAAATGGCAGTCCGTAGAACTGTGGATGATTAGGAAGAGCATCCAGTAAGGCAAGGGTGGTACTGCCAAATAACCTCTCAATAATGAACTGAGAAAGGTCTAAGTCCTGCTGTGGAATAAATGGCTTTTGAACTAACAAATATATACATATATATTTATGTATATA
>NC_061848.1:10923976-10926476 GCF_019202785.1 Penaeus chinensis
ATGGTCTGTCGTTGACGGTAACGAGAGAAAAAAAAAACTGAGGGGAAGGGTTAAAGGAAGATTGGTGTGCTTAACCCTGTCTTAACATTGTGAAGGGTTTGTTCTTGGTGGTCGATACTATATTATCATTTGGGATGATCTAACTGGGTTATCATTTTTTTTTTCTTTCCCTCTTTCTCTTTTTGCTAGTCTCTCTCTCTCTCTCTCTCTCTCTCTCTCTCTCTCTCTCTCTCTCTCTCTCTCTCTCTCTCTCTCTCTCTCTCTCTCTCTCTCTCTGTCTCTCTCTCTCTCTCTCTCTCTCCCTCTCTCTCTTTCTCTCACTCACACACACTTTCTCCCTCTCTTTAATTCTTGCTCTCCTACCTTCCCTGCCTCCCTCTCTCCCACGTTCCTCTTGTTCCCTGTTAGAGCCCTAGTAAATCCACGCTCTTTGCCCAGTCCCCCTTCGCGTATGGGCAGCCCGGGCACGGCAAGATGGCTGCTGTGCTCGGGCTCGGGACCGGAGGCAGACCGGGGAATTGGCGCGCAATTATGACGTCACGAGTCAGGGTTGCCACTCCTGATGGAGAGGGACATCAACGCTTGGAAAATTACACCAATTTAGATCCTCACAGATAAAATATAGCTCACAAAATGAACTGCGAGTTTCTTCCAAGTGTCGGACCCTCCAGTTGGCGGCGACCGAGGCTAAAAGGCCAAGGATTGGTTAAATAATTCAGGTTAAATTGCTTCCACGGCGAACTCGAAAAAGTATATATATATATCCTCTTTCATCATCATTTTTTCTTTCTGAATAAAATGTCTTACATCGTCTGATGGTAAAAGCAAAACTATCGGATGTACTTTTATTTAAAGGACGTTCAATAAATTTAGTCGTTCTATTAAGTACGTCCGCATGCGCTTAGGTTGAACATCTTAAATGTCTATATTTGTTGACTCAAGAGCAAGGCTATGTAAGTGATGATTCGCTCGTATATTTTAAGCAAGGGATCATTTAACCATAAACATTAACAATGAATAGCAGGATCATGAGGGGGAAATGTGATTATGTGGTTGTAAATACAGACAGACCATCATTGACTTGTTTTTAGAGGGTAATGGTTTGTCGTTAATGTAAATAGAAGAGGGTTTAGAGGATGCATCTTAGCAAATATTTTTCTCTCTTTCTCTTCCACCTTTGCTGTCTCTCTTTCTCTTCCACCTTCGCTTTCTCTCTCTCTCTCTCTCTCTCTCTCTCTGTCGTACGTGAAATTAAGGTTGTATTAAAAACCTTCATTTGCCATAGACTCACAAACAAAAGACCATCTTTAAGACGATCCGAAACTTGATGACTTCGATCATCACGTAACAAAAAAACAAAACAAAGAAAATATGATTGAACTTCGGTTTGAAGAAGAGACCTTCATTTTCCCCTCCATATCGTAACGATGAAAGTTGATCTAGCTGGAATGTAAACACAATTTTCCTGATTGCACGACCGATGAAGATGGCACTACCCCCCCCCCCACCCCCATCCTCTTTTTCCACGCCAACCCCCCCTTCCGTCTCTTATTCCCCTCTCCCCCCCACCCCCACCCTCCCCCCCAATGGTAACTCACGCCGCTCCGGTGGTCTGGGATTTTCTGTTAGATTATACTTTTACTCTTTAGCTTTTGGCTGAAATGAAAGAAATGAAGAACGGGGCCTGAGACGTAGAGCGCATGTGCATTTCGCGAACGTAATAGAATCTAATGACCTGTAAATGTTGGGGGAATGTGGTCGTAAATCCCGCAATCACTGACAAAAAAACACCTTCGCAAACTGGCAGTTGAATGTCGCTAATGGGTCATTACAGGTCATACGTCATCCGTTAACCGCACAATCCGGATGAATGCGAACCAATTAGACGAACGATCCGGGTATAGTAAGGCAGGATGATCCGCGAACGACCGAGGTTCATAGTTCTTGTTTTTGCGCGAACGAGAGAAGAAGATGCAGAAGAAAAAAAAATGCGTCTGTGAAACGCCTTTCCGCCAAATTTAGACCTTCTTATTATTCTATCAGCGCGCCATCTTGACAACGAACCTCTTTTGGAGACGAAGCCCGCTGCCGTTCGAGCTAATGCTGGCAAAACGGCGAAAGGTTCCCAGTCTCATTAACGTAAATCGGCGATCCATCAGCGCTTAATAGGGCTGGATTTTTGTCTTATTTATTTATTCATTTATTTATTTATTCATTTATCTAAACATCCATTTATTCATCTGTTGCAATTATTGCATATCGATCACATGATGCCAGTCGACAATCAACTACTGGGCTGCCAATTAATCTATTCTTTAAAATCGACGCGCAACCAAACACTGTAACTTGAACCTCGCTATTTAGTACATGTCACTCAGGACTGGTTACTCATTACCCGAGCCTTGCAACACGTCAGCTGCGCCTAGTCATGTGTCACTTGCAATATATGCTACATTCGGTCTTACTCTGGGTCTCTGGAAGCTGATATTTTTGTGTCGAA
>NC_061848.1:10933976-10936476 GCF_019202785.1 Penaeus chinensis
TGTGTGTGCTGTGTGTGTGTGTGTGTGTGTGTGTGTGTGTGTGTGTGTGTGTGTGTGCTTGTGTGTGCCTGTGTGTGTGTGTGTGCGAAAGCGTTCGTGTATGCTTTAATAAAGAATACTTATAACATACCGGATTATATAACATATATCATAATCTACCAACTAAAAACTCAGAAACGGCTGTGTGATAAATATATGTCTAAACGCCCTCGACTTTAAAAAAAAAAAAATGTCCGAAGAAATTTTTCTCCCAGAGAATTGTTATGGCCTCTGAAGGCTGCACAAAAACCCCCTTCACATCTTTATACCCTCGTCAGCGTCCCTCTATGTCTCGAGCGTCAGTATGATGGCTGACGTCCATCACGTGACAGGGGGACGGGACACGCTGGATTGGAAGCCCGGCTGACTTCTATTTTTTAAGAGATAGATAGATAGATGGAGGGGGGGCAGATAGACAGATAGATAGAGCAAAAGTGAGAGATAGAAAGGTGAGTAATTAGGACAAGGAGAGAGAAAAGCAGATAGATTGAGAAAAAAATATATATAGGGAAAGAAATAAAGAGCGAAAGAGGAGAGAAAGAGAGAGGTGGAGAGAGAGACAGAGAGAGACAGAAAGAGAGAGCTGTTGCCATGAGGTGGAAAATGGGTTCAGACGACCCGTGACTGATGGTCTGATTTTGCGATGTCATGCGTTCGGTCTTTTGGGTTATGAATTTCAATAGTAATGACAATAATAATAATAATAATAATAATAATAATAATAATAATAATAATAATAATAATGATAATAATGATAACAATAATAATAATAATAATAATAATGATAATAATGATAATAATAATGGTAATAATGATAATAACAGTAATGATAATGATAATAATAATAATAATGATAATAATAATAATGATAATAATGATGATGGTGATGATGACATTATAAAAAATGATAATGATATCTACAACAACAACAGCAATAAGAATATCCATTAGCAGCATCATCAGCATCATCAGCAGCATCATCATCATCATATTAATAAAAATGATCATGATAACAACAACGACAGCAATAAGAATATCCATTAATAGCTTCAACATCATCATTATCATTATCATTGTCATTGTCATTGTCATTGTCATTGTCGTTGTCATCGTCATCGTCATCGTCATCGTCATCGTCATCATCATCATCATTATCATTATCATTATCATTATTATTATCATTATCATTATCATCATCATCATCATCATTATCATTACTATTATTATCATTATTATTATTAAAAAAGGCTGTTAAATGACACTTATGCCACTGAGAGATACAATCCGCCTATCTTTTTTTTTTGTCGTATACACATGCCCTGAGTTAATATGATCCGAAATGTTCAATTCGGAATCAAGTCGTATTATTTGAAATGTAGATATTCGAATATCTGATTAACTAAATTCAATTTTGTATTTTTCACTCAAGTTTTTTTTCGACCTGTGACTGCAGAGAAAAAAAAATCTGAAAGCATAAGTAACGAACCGACATACAAAAATAAAACGGCATAAACAATACAACAGAGAGCTTGTATTTACCAAACAGTTAAGGACAAAATTATGTAAGATCCCCAAATGCACTTCCAGCGACCCTAGTAAAATGAACTCTTGTATTTATATGTAAATGTAGGTCTTTAGTTAAGAGATAAACCTTGCAGTACGACTTCCCTCCTCCCCATTCAGTTTCCTCCTCCCTTTCTCCATCTCTCTCACTTATTACGCCTTTGGTACACAAAAGGAGAAGAACAAAGGAAAGAGCTATTATCCAGGACTCTGTATTTTTAATTATATCCACTGGTCCCACCTCCTCGCGAAAGAAAAGGAAATTGGCACAGAAACAGAAACGTAAACAGACCAAAAGAGATGAAATTGTTTCGGTAACGACTTCGTACTCTTTTATTTTCCTTCAATTCCATCACCGGATGTTGATAGACGATGAATGATTGAGAACGGCATAATTCGATCCGTTAGGCAATCTCTCCTGAACCAAAAAAAAAAAAAAAAAAAGGATAGTGGGGTTTCATTTGCTGGTCAAATATAGCCATTCATTTTAATACCTTTGCTGAGAGTCGGCGGCGCCCTCGCTCGCTGCTGGCAAGGGGACCGGCGCTGCGATCGAGTTGGGCGAATTCAACGAAGCCGGGTTGCGATAGGCTGTTGCTTTCTCTGCTTGCTTTTGTGGTCTGGGAGTATTCTTCTTGGAGATAACGTCCTGCTCCCGGAAATTAACCTGCCAAGCATAGTAAGGTGACTTGAAGGGCCAATTATCTAGGTCTTCACACAGGTCATGTCCGCATGATGATTGTGTGTTCGCTTGAATGCTTATCGAAATGAGTCCTACGTTATGTAAAATAATAATCTTGTGTTATGAATACAACATTGATCACTTTTGACATGATGATTAGATAAGATGACAGGATAACACAGGGGCGTTGTGGATGCAGAAAAGGACTCACACGAA
>NC_061848.1:10948976-10951476 GCF_019202785.1 Penaeus chinensis
TTATTATTACTATCATTATGATTATTGTTATTATTATCATTATTATTATTATTATTATTATTATTATTATTATTATTGTTATTATTATTATTATCATCATCATCATTATTATTATTTTTAATTTTATTGTTATTACTATTATTATTATAATTATTATCATTATCATTATTATCATTATTATTACTTTTATTATTATTATTACTATTAATCATCATCATCATCATTATCCTCATTATTATCATTGTCATTCTCATTGTCATTACTATTACCATTATTATCATCAGAACCTGATTATCATTATTATCAAGATTATTACCATTATTATTGTTGTTGTAATTTTCATTATCATAATTATCATCATCGCTATTATTGTTGTTGTTGTTATCATCATCATTATTATTTGCCATTATTCTTCTTAACCCGCTACTTATTCAAAAATCACGTTATTAATAATGAGTTAGAGTATAATTTTACTAAGTAGGTATATCATTAATTAGTAAATGTAGCCAGGAACTGCGGTTAATGAAACAAAATGAAAAAAAAAAAATGTTTTGTTTTAGACAATGACCAGAATTTCTTTGAGCTGAACAAGTTAACTGTATTAGCGAAGTATCCTTACGTTTTGCATTATTTTTCTGCATCTGTTTCTCTTTCCATGTTTCTCTCTCTCTCTCTCTCTCTCTCTCTCTCTCTCTCTCTCTCTCTCTCTCTCTCTCTCTCTCTCTCTCTCTCTCTCAATAACAAAAATAAATTCCCTGCAATTATAATATCATAGTTTACTATCCTCGCTTTCATCCTAAAAAAACGTAATTTCTGTAATGTGAAATCATCGATTAAACATCTTGAGGAAGCGCCAAGATAAAACCAGCATTTCCAAGAGTTTATGGTTTAAGTGTATCCTGGTGGAATCAATTATTTTGTGGCTCAGTGGCTCTGCAGTGAGAGCCGAAACAGATGTAATTTTTGGTTATTTTTTCGTGTAATTGCTAGATGAACTGTATAGTTACGGTGCGGGCAACTACACGCAAACATACATGTAAGTACAAGGGCACACACACACACATACACACACACACACACACACACACACACACACACACACACACACAATCAACTCCCAACGCAAAGAAAAGAACTTTAACATTCTTATTAGCAGTTACATAAAAATAGGTTGTCACCTACTTAAATATCCTCGTATTCTTACTTCAAGTTTTGTCTGAATTCAAAACGAGTTCAGCGAAACTACAAACTTTCCCTTCTAAACCATCTACATCTTCATATATACTATACAAACTAAGAATCATAAACTAATTTAATTTACACATACACACACAAACGATAAGTAAGTGTAAGTGAAAACATAATTAGATTTAAAAAAAAGCTAAAAGAGAGAGAGGGAGAGAGGGAGAGAGAGAGAGAGAGAGAGAGAGAGAGGGGAGGGAGAGAGAGATAGCGAGAGAGAAAGAGAGAGAGAGAGAGAGAGAGAGAGAGAGAGAGAGAAGGAGAGAGAGAGAGAGAGAGAGAGAGAGAGAGAGAGAGAAGGAGAGAGAGAGAGAGAGAGAGAGAGAGAGAGAGAGAGAGAGAGAGAGAGAGAGAGAGAGAGAGAGAGAGAGAGAGAGAGAGAGAGAGAGAGAGAGAGAGAGAGAGAGAGAGAGAGAGATAGAGAGAGAAGGAGAGAGAGAGCGAGAGAGAGAGAGAGAGAGAGAGAGAGAGAGAGAGAGAGAGAGAGAGAGAGAGAGAAAGCGAAAGAGAAAAGAAAACCAAAATCGCAAATATATTTTGCTTAAATTCACTGTTTCGAAGTCAATTTTCATTCCTCGACAACTTTAAGTCTTAATCGACGAAGTCTGAACATCAGGAGTTCTTAGAGTTGAACTTTTAATGGCCGAGGAGTTCATATCCAGAAATCTTTGTATTCGAGTCTCGGGGAAAAGGAGAAAGACTTTAGAAATGCGAGCCTGATATCGCGTTGCAATAGGTTTTGTGTTGCTGTCTGTATCAAGATTGTTGATATGTGTGCTGATATTCTGGCGTGTCAATAAGTTTTATGGTGTTATCTTTTGTATCAAGACTGTTGATATGTGATTCTGATATGCTGTTCGTATCAAGACTGTTGATATGCGATCATTTGACGTCTCAATAGCTTGTCTTATGCGTTGCTGTTCGTACGAAGACTGTTTATATGCTATTAATATTCTGACGTCTCGATAATTTTTTTTTTGTTTTTTTTAAGTGTTGCTGTTTGTATCAAGGCTGCCGCGTGATTCTAGTATTCTATCGTCTCAATGGTCGGTTTTATATGCTGTTGTTTGTATCGGAACTGTTTACATGTCATTTTGATATGAGGCGTCTCAATTGATGACAATTATGATAATAATGATAGTTATGATAATAATTGTTATGATATTGATAATGAATAATGATGATTATGATGATCATCAGTATGAATGTTATTGTTATTAATTATATTATATTTATAATTTTCATATGTTATTGTTAC
>NC_061848.1:10956476-10963976 GCF_019202785.1 Penaeus chinensis
GAGGGGAAGAGAGGGAATATATATATATATATGAGAGAGTAGGAAGAGAGAGAAGTTAGGAGAGGATACAAGAGAGGAAGATATTTTTTTTCAAAAAAAAAAAAAAAAAGACGAGATACGATTAAAAAAAAAGAGAGGGAAATAAAACAAGCGAAAAAAGAAAGAAAAATTAAAAGAGAGAATAAAAAAGCTAAGAAAAAAAAAAAAAAAAAAACACTTAGAAAAGGGGGGACCGGAAAACGCAGTTCAAACAGTGATCAATAAAATGCTTAACGAGGTGAGGAAACCCCGACGTGGTTGTTGTCACTCTATACTTACATATCATTTTGGGAAACGATTTGCCGAGGGTTTCCAGCATGGCGCCCTCCTCTCACCCTCCTCCCTCCCTCCCTCCCTCTCTCCCTCTCTCTCCCTCTCTTCTCTTCCTTCCTTCCTCTTTCCTTCCTTCCTCTCCTCTCTTCCTTCCTTTATGGTCTTTCTATTCCCCTTTCGTATTCCCTCTTTAATCCATTCTACTCACTCTTCTATCTCTACGGTTTTTTTTCTCATTTTTTTTCTCCCTTTTGTAAGTGTGTGTATTCTCTCTCTCGCTCTCTCTCTCTCTCTCTCTCTCTCTCTCTCTCTCTCTCTCTCCTCTCTCTCTCTCTCCTCTCTCTCTCTTCTATCTATCTATCTCGCTCTCACTCTCTCTCTCTCTCTCTCTCCTCCTCTCTCTCTCTCTCTCTCTCTCTCTCTCTCTCTCTTGCTTTTCTTTCTTCTGTCTCACCTCACACATTTTTCGTCCCCTTCCTCTTCTCTTCTTCCTCTTATTGCTTCCCCTTTCCATCCTGCTTTCTCTTGTCTAACTCCCTTTTTCCTTTTCTCCCTTCTCCATCCCTTCCACGTTTCGCTTATGTTGCAGTCACGCAAAGGAAGAGGAAAGAGGGAAAGAGAGAGAATAAAAGAGAAAGGGAGAGAAGGAGAGAGATAAGGAGAGAGAGAGAGAGAGAGAGAGAGAGAGAGAGAGAGAGAGAGAGAGAGAGAGAGAGAGAGAGAGAGAGAGAGAGAGAGAGAGAGAGAGAGAGAGAGAGAGAGAGAGAGAGATGGATGGGGATGGATGGATGGATGGATGGATGGATGGTTGGATAGATAGAGAGATATGGATAGATAGAGCGAGAGATAGAGGAGCGAGGGAGAGGAGAGAGAGCGAACGAGAAAGAGAGAGAGAGAGCCTGAAGAACCGGAGAGAGAAAGAGAGAGAATCAACACCTCCATGAGCACCTGCGCGCGTCATTCGGTGGGAGGAGGTTAAACTCCGAGAGAAACTTTTAAAGGATCATGAAGTAGCTGCCACGGTTCAGATTCTCGCCTGCACGTTCGGGTGGCGGACAAGAGGCAAGGGAGAGGCCGTGGCAGGCGCACTCACTGAACCTGGACTGGCTCGCTCCCTCACACACACACACTGAGTTTCTCTCTCTCTCACTTCTCCTCTGAGTCTCCTCTCCTCCTCCTCCTCCACCTCTTCCCTATTCCTTCGTTCGCTCGCTCGCTCGCCGGACGGACGGACGACGGGACGCGAAACCCCGACAACCCGATTCGCTCCCGCTGCCAGTACTTCTCTGGCGTCCGACGGGAGGGGACGCACGCTCTCCGCTCTCGCTTCGTCTGACTTGTGTGTGTCCCGCGCTCGCCGATTTTGTCGCCGTGTACCTTTCTGTGGGATTGGCTTAGGAAAAATAGATTAGATTGGAAAAATCTCCTCAGCAGCGACTCGACTGGAGGTTTCGTCGTATACTTTTGAGATTAGTGTGTGATTTGTGGCGTGTTTATTTTCCCTTTTTTTCTTCCAAAATTCTGTAGTGGAGTTCCTGGCAATACGCTGAGAGAGAGAGAGAGAGGAAGAAGCAATTCAAGAAACACAAATAATTTCCATTTTTTTCTTTCACTTCAATGTTTTTTTAAAACAAGAAAATAAAAAAAATCACGAAATGAGCGTGGAGGAGCTCTCTCGTTGCTGAAGTGTGTGGAGTGAGGTTCCCATGTGTAAAAAGCCTATAGTTGCCACACACACGTTCCTCATCTACCTGCATGTTGCCTGGCGTGCTGTCAGTGAATTGTGAGATTTCTAGACACGGGCTTCACACTGCAACCCGGAGAACAGATTTCGGAAAACAGAATTAGATACGCGACCTCCAAAAAGGGGGAAATGCTTGGGAGCCAGACGCGGGTACTCCAGCAAATGTGAATGAAGCTGTGTTTCCCCACCTTTTCCCGGAATTAAACAGTGTTGCTAAAACAGAGAAAAAGTCTGAGATAACGATTAAAAAAAAAACAAAAAACAATAATAAACTAACCAGCAAACACGTGGCAATAACAACAAAAAACAAACGACGATAAATCAAAATACTCCGAACACAGTGACACCAAGAAAGAAAACGGAAGGACACTAAAACAACAGTAAACAAAAAATCTCGCCTACACAAGACCGGCCTCAGCGACACCAGCCACCGCGAGGAAGCCGACCGAACGACCCCGCCAGTGACAACGGGCAAAACCGCTTCCATTGATATATCATCTCATTAAAGGTAAGTCCAGGTGTCGGAGTACTCTCGAATCTCCCGACCAATTCAGAGGAGTCGGTCGGTTAAATAACTTCATGAGGTGTGCACACATTAAAGCCACTTTTATTCGGGCGTGCGTTCCAGCCGGGAAGTTGTTTGACTTGGGAGTAATTAAATATTCCTTTTTATACAAGTAATCTTGTTAAATATTGCCTCATATTGAAGAAATCTGGCTTTGCGCGTATTTACTAAAATCGTGGCGGGTAATTGACGTTAATATTGTAATGAAGTCAAATACGCGCGTTAAAGTCGGGATTATAAATATTTGTAAGGTCATTTAAAAATGTCACGTCTGTAGACGATATGTTTATATATATATATATATATATATATATATATATATATATGTATATATATATTATATATACATATTATATATACATACATACACACATACATACATATGTATGTATATGTATATAAATGTATATATATCGATGGCTGTATCTATATCTATACACATGTGTATATATATATTTATGTATGTATATATGCATACATACACGTACACACACACACACACACACACACACACACACACACACACACACACACACACACACACACACACACACACACACACACACACACACACACACACACTCAATCACACACTCAGTCACACACTCACACACACTCACTAATTCACTAACTCACTAACTCACTCACTCACTCACTCACTCACTCACTCACTCACTCACTCACTCACTCACTCACTCACTCACTCACTCACTCACTCACTCACTAACACACACCGCTCACTCACTCACTCAATATAGGCCTATGTACGTGCGTAAGGTGTTACCATGACCATATGCATAAATAAGTATAAGTATTTATATACGTCTGTGTGTGTGTGTGTTTGTGTCTATGTATGTATGTATGTATAATGCAGTATGCCATGCATATATGATGCTGTTATTGAAGCAAGGCCTTCGGAGACTTCGCTCGTGTGATACAGGTTGGTTCCAGCGAGGCCTGGTTGAGATGAGGAGAGGGGGGGGGGGTGGCATGTAAGCCCGTGAAATACAGTCAGGATAAACAAGTTGGTATGGATTATTGCTAAGGCATACTTTACTGTTATTGTTTGTAAATAAATCCATGAAAGCTTGGCTGGCACGTGGCTTAATGTATATATCTTTTATTAATTAATTTATTTATTATTATTTGTTTTTTTACTGTAAACGAAATGCATTGTTATCAATATAGCGATGTATTTTATGACCGTGTCGCATTGTTATATTATGCATAGTGTAGATCCACTATCAAATAGATGTTAGAGCAACTCGTGTAGAATAATAAGCGGGTATTCAGAGTTTCTCCATCAATAAACTGTTATCGATTTACTTTGACAACTAATTCGACATTTCGAATCACAGTTTTATTGGTGTCAGTGTTACTAATTCATGTGATTTACATAAGAAGCGAAAATATTATATAGTATATAAAGTAAGTTTGGAATAAGTTTTTTTTTTTAATGTTTGTGGTAATTGTTAAATTACTAGACTTCTTATATGCTAGTATAGACTTCTAGACTTCTTATATGCTAGTATAGTACGTTATGTAATGTTCAGTTTTACAAGCTCTTATTTTTAAGTTTCGTGTGATTTTGCGTACGCCAGAACTATATTTATCGTTTTTTTTTTTATCATATTTGCGTTTGCGGGTTAGTACGTTCCGTGCAAGAGCAGTAGGCATTGAATATTAAGTCAATCAGATTAATATTTTTCTGTACTACAAACAGAGATTACTTTTACGGCAAAATTTTACATCCGTACTCTAATATTTTTTTTCAATCATATGAAAAAAATAACCAAAAGCCTCTAATAGATGAATAGACAAACGGACAGCCAGACCAACAGATCTAATCACCAACAACGAAATCGAATTCGCACCTAGGCCTGTATTAACGAGGGTGCACCAGCCGAAATCCGCTCCCAGCAATACAGTACTTCATTTAACTCAGCCCTAGTCACCGGTTTCTCAAATAACATGTTCGGCGTCGCTGTGTAAACTACAGTCTGGGTTTTGTATACACATTCTCGCATCAACATGGACTTGTTATTTCACTCACTCGCCTTTTGCTAGTGCACTTAGAGAGACAGCTGCAGACAGGCGTGCACATACAAACAGGTGGGAAGGGAAGAAGGGAAGGGGGATTTCTGATAGATTGGTCGAAGGGGGGGGGGGGGAAGTGGAAGGGGGAGATAGATTGGTAGGTAAAGTGGGAGGGAATGAGAGGGTAAGACTGAGCGAGAAGGAGGAAGAATGGGAAGCCTGGCGGGGGGGGAAGAAAAGAAGGAGGGAGAAAAAGAAAGGGAGAAGATATACAAAAAGATAGATGGAGACAAAGACAGAGAGAGAGAGAGCGAGAGAGAGAGAGAGAGAGAGAGAGAGAGAGAGAGAGAGAGAGAGAGAGAGAGAGAGAGAGAGAGAGAGAGAGAAAAGAGAAAGAGAGAGAGAAAAAAGAGAGAGCCAAATTGAGAGACACTGTATGGGGGGGAAGGGGGGGCAGCGAAATGTGTGGAAAAGATAAATAAAAGACAGCAATACGTCTAGTGTTTTGCAAGACCTTAACAAAACGAGGAAACTCCTTCCCCCACTCCCCCCCACACTCCCACCGCCTTGAACCACCCACCAACCCTTTCCCTCACCTTGCACTAGCCCATCTCCAACCCCCACCTCAGCCCTAACCCTACCCCCCCTACCTGTTTCCCAATCCCAACTCAGTCCCCAAGCCCCTTGTCGACCCTCCCCAACCTCCTTCCTCACCTCTAACTTCCCCGCCTGTCCCCTACCCCAACCTCCAACCCTGTGCACATCCCCAACTATATCCCCCTATCCCCCAGCAACCCAAGACGACCCGCTAAATAGTCAAGGAGAATTTCAATCGCCAAGCTTTTTGATCCGAGTCCCTGTGCGCGCTCTCTCTCTCTCTCTCTCTCTCTCTCTCTCTCTCTCTCTCTCTCTCTCTCTCTCTCTCTCTCTCTCTCTCTCTCTCTCTCTCTCTCTATCCTTCCTTCCCTCCTCCCTTCTTTCTTTCCTTCCTTCCATCCTCTTTTCATTCACCCATTTATTCCTTTCTCTTTTCCTCCCTTCCTTCTCTCCCCCTCCCATTTCCCTTCCCTCCCTTCCTTTTCCCTTCCTAGTTTCCTCCCTCCCTCCCTCCCTCCTTCTCCGTTTTCTCTCTTTTCCTCCCTCCCTCCCTCCCCCTCCGTTTCCTCCCCCTCCCTCCCCTTCCGTTTCCTCCCCCACCCCCCTCCTTTCGTGACCGACATCCTAGGCCGGTGCGAGTCCCCAGGGATTCTTAGGGATGCTGGGATGCGGAGAGGAACGAAAGAGAGGGTAAGAGAAACGAAAAAGAGGAAAAGAAGAGAAACGCGGGAGTATTATTATTATTATCATCATCATTATTATTATAATTATTATTATCGTTATTATAATCATTATTATTATCTTTACTATTATTATTATTATTAGTAGTAGTAGTAGTAGTATCATTAGTATTATTATAATTAGTATTATTACTGTATTATTATTATTATCATCATCATCATCATCATCATCATCATCATCATCATCATCATCATCATCATCATCATCATCATCATCATCATCATCATCACCATCATCATCATCATCATCATCATCATCATCATTATCATTATTTCCAATGTCATCGTCATTATCACTATTATCATTGTCATTATCATTATCATCATTATTGTTATCACTATTATTATTATTAGTAGTATTAGTATTATTACTTTTATTGTTGTTTTCTTGTTGTTGTTATTGTTATTGTTATTGTAATCACCATCACCAATATTAATATTATCATTGATAGTATTATTAGTATTACTGTTACCATTATTACAGTTGCAATGTTGTTATTGATTAACGTTATTGGTTGAGAAATAAAAATATTCCATTCATCTTTCGCTTTCCATTTTGCAAAGTGGGCACGACTGCATTTGATAAGAAAGAGAGAACGAAGAGAAAAAAAGAGAAAGGGAAAAATGGAAAATAAAAAAAATGAAAGAAAAAAGAGCGAAAACTGCGAAGACTGTATTGATCGTTAAATTATTGCGATTTCAAGATTCCTTGTGAAGAGTGTAATGAAACTCCGGGGCGGACTGACCCCTCTCTCCTCTCTTCTCTCCTCTCTCTCTTTACTCCCTCCTCTCTCATCTCTGTCTGTCTGTCGTCCCGCTGTCTGTCTGTCTGTCTGTCTCTCTCTCTCTCTCTCTCTCTCTCTCTCCTTCCCCCCCATCTCTCTCTCTCTTCTCTCTCTCTCTCCTGTCTGTCTGTCTGCTGTCTCTCCTCTCGCTCTCTCTTCTCTAGTCGTCTCACTCTCTCTCTCCTCTTCTTTTCCATCTCTCTCTGTCTGTCCTGTCGTCTCTCTCTCTCTCACTCTCTCTCCTCCCCTCCCCTCATCTCTCATCTCTCTCTCTCTCCCCTCTCTCTCCTCTTTGTCTCTCTCTCTCTTCTCTTTTCTCTCCGCTCTCTCTTGTCCTCTGTCTCTCTGTCTCTCTGTCCTCTCTGTCCCCTCTGTCTCTTTTGTCGTCTGTTGTCTTTTGTCTGTCTGTCTGTTTGTCTGGTCCTCCTCTCTCTCTCTCTCCTTCTTCTCTCTCATTCTCTCTCTCTCTCTCATCTTCTCTCTCTCTTTTCCCCCTCCCCTCTCCCCTCTCTCTCGCTGTGTGTTGTGTTGTCTCTCTCTCCTCTCTTTCTCTCTCTCTTTTCTCCCCTCTCTTCCTTTTCTCTCTTTTCTCTCTCTCTGGCTCTCTCTGTCTCTCTCTGTCGCCTCTCTCTCCTCTCCCCTCTTCTCGTCTCTCTAGTCTCTTCTCTTCTCTCTCTGTACTGACCTCCTCACTCTCCCCTCTCCTCTCTCTCTCTTTTC
>NC_061848.1:10966476-10978976 GCF_019202785.1 Penaeus chinensis
AGATGGAGGAAGAGAAGGAGAAGAAGAAAGAAAAGAAGCTGGGGATGTATTGGAAGGGGGAGGATGAGAAGGAGAACGAAAAGAAGAAGGAGGAGAAGTACAAGGAGAAAGAGAAAAGGAAGAAGAGTAGGGGGAAGTAGATGGAGGAGAAGGAGAAGGAAAATAGAGAAATATAAGTAGTAAAAAGAGCAGAGGAAGAAGGAGAAGGAGAAGAAAGAGGGGAAGAGGAAGTAGAGGAACTAACGAAGAAGTAGAGGAAGGGGGAGAGCAAAATTAAGAAAAAGAAGGAGAAAAGAAAGAAGAGGAAGAGAGAGAAAGAGAAGGGGGGGGGGGGGGTGAGAGGGGAAGAGGAAGAAAAGGAAAAGTCGAAAAGAAGAGAAATCAGATTAAAAAAAAAAAAAAAAAAAAAAAAAGCGAAAGAAGGAAAAAAAAAAAAAAACGAGAAATAAGAAGCTGGAGGAGAAAAGGGGGGGGGGGAGGAGGAAAGGATGATAGGGGGAAGGAGAGGGAGGGTAGGGGAAAGAGGGGGAAGAAAAAGGGAAGGAGGGAGGGTAGAAGGAAGAAGGAGGGAGGGAAGGAATGAAGGAAGAGAGGGGGGAAGGAGGGATGAAGGATGAGAGAAAAGGAGGGAGGGTAGATGGAAGGGGGGAAGGTAGTGAGGAAGAAGGGGAAAGGGAGAAAAAAAAAAGATAAGAGAAAAGAGAAAGCAAGAGCAAGCGAGAAGGAAGATGAGAGAAAAGGAAATTACGTCATTGAGTGAAAAAATACAAAAGACAGGTTGTTAAATATTCACATGTATATAAAGTAAATTTGAAAAAAAAAAAAAAAAAAAATCATTTCATGCAGACTCCACGCATCAGCTGTTGAAAAAAAATCAAGTAAACAGTTTATCATTATTATTTTTCCTCTCCGATTTTATTCCGCGCAGTAGTTCCCTCGCCTCCAGTTTTACCACGAGAGGGCGCTCGGACCTGAGGCCTGGGCGGCGTCCCTCGCGGGGAGTGGCGTGCGGGCTCGGGCCGTGGCCTCTGGGAAACTTATTTCATTTGGAGAAGGGAGGTGAATACACTGATGCGCGCACACGCACAGACGCACGCACATATGCACGCACACGCACAGATGCACGCACACGCACACACGCACGCACGCACGCACGCACGCACGCACGCACCCACGCACGCACGCACACACACACACACACACACACGCACGCACGCACGCACGCACGCACGCACGCACGCACGCACACACACACACACACACACACACACACACACACACACACACACACACACACACACACAAACACACAAACACACAGTATATAAGTATAAATTAAATCATTCTTCCATTATAGTCTAGAAGTAATACGGTAAGTTTATTATGCATTTATGTGCGTGCGTTAATGGTGCTTTCGCTTGTGTGTTTATACATATGTAAGTACACACGTACACAAACTGACTTTAGAGAAAAATGTGGTTGCGTGTTGATGCGATGAATTAAGAATCCGCAATATAAACATATCTGTTTACAAAAGAAGACGGTGATTGTTTGTATGTACGTGTGAGTGTTACTGTTCTGCTTGTGTGTATGTGTGCATCAGTGTGTATGTGTGCGTGTGCGCTTGCTCATGTCCTGGGCGCTTAATTGCAGGTGTATATGTGTGTTCGCGCGCGTGTGAATGTTTGATTGTTTGTGTGTACGTAGAAGTATAAGAACTGTGCGCGAATGTAAGTGTATGTACAGGCGGCCGTGTGTGTTTGTGAGCGTATGTGTGTATGTGTATGTTTGCAAAAGAAATATTTTATCGTGTCTGGACGGAGCCTTGCGTCGCCCAGCGGATCACGCGCCCGAGTCCTAGTACGTGTTATTTTTAGCCTTATTGAGGAGCGCGCGTGAGTGGGGGCAGTATACTACAGCGAAAGGATATGTATTCAGTTCCATTTTTTATTTCTCTCTTCTTTCGATTTGCTCGTGTTCCCGCTCTCGGACGCGGTCTGGCGGCTCTGTTGCTCGGTCTCCGTCTCTCGGTCTTTCGGGCCGCTTTTTTGTTCCCCTCTCTCCTCCCCTCTCTTCTCTCTCTCTCTCTCTCCTCTCTCTCTCTCTCTTTCTCTTTTCTTCTCTCTCCTCCCCTCTCTCTTTTCTTCCCCTTCCCCTCTCTCTCATCTCTCTCCTCTCTTCTCTTCTTTTCCCCTCTCTCCCCTTTTCTCTCTCTTTCTTTTCCCCTTCATTCTCCTCTCTCTCTCCTCTCCTCTCTCTCTCCTCTCTCTCTCTCCCCTCTCTCTCTCTCTCTCTCCCCTCTCCTCCTTCCCCGCTCTCTCTCTCTCCTCCTCCCTCCCCTCTCTCTCTCGCTCCTCCCCCCCTTCCTCTCTCCTCTCTCCCTCTCTCTCTCTCTCTCTCTCTCTCTCTCTCATCTCTTCTCTCTCTCTCCTCTTTTCCCCTCCTCCGCTCTCTCGCTCTCTCCTCTCTCTCTCCTCCCCTCTCTCCCCCCCCTCCTCTTCCTCTCTCTCTCTCTCTCCCCTCTTCTCTCCCCTCGCTCTCTCTCCTCCCCTCTCTCTCCTCTCTCCTCTCCTCTCTCTCTCTCCTCTCTCTCTCACCTTTTCTCTCTTTCCTCTTTCCTCTCCCCTCTCTCCTCCCTCCTCCTCCCCCTCACCCTCCCTCCCCTCCCTCCTCCCCCTCCCCCCCCCCTTCCCTTTTCCTTCCTTCCTCCTGGTCGAAAACCCGTTGTGCAGAGGTGGGGTAGATTGAAAATGTTGTCACTGTTTTTTTTCTTCTTTTTTGTTATTATTCGTCTCTCTTGCTATCTCTCTCCTCCTTTTTTCTAATGTCCCTTTGGGTCGATGGATTTCATGTTGTTTTAGAGTGGGGAGAAGAGGAAGGGGAAGGGGAAGGGGGAAAGGGGGAAGGGGGAAAGGGGGAAAGGGGGGGGGGGAGAAAGGGAAAGAAAGGGGAACGGGGAGAAAGGAATGGGAAGAAAGGGGAGGGGAGGGAGAGAGATAGAAATAGGAATGCGAATAATTTAATTTAAAAATGAGAGGAAAGAAAAGAAGGGGAAAGAAAGGGAAAAAGCGGGGGAAAGGGGAACAGACAGGAAGGAGAGAAAAAAGTGAGGTGAAAGGGAGAGAAGGATGGCAGAGAAGAGAAGGAGATGAAAGGGAGGAGAAAGAGAAGGAAAATAAAGAAATTACCCAAAGCAATAACAAGTCGAATTTTCTCTTTTTTTCCTCTCTTTCTCTTTCTCTCTCTTTCTTTTTCTTTCTCTTTATCTCTCTATCGCTCTCCCCCCCTTTTTCTCTCTCTCCTCTTTCTTCTCTCTTCCTCTCCCTCCCCCTCCTCTCTCTTCTCTTCTTTTCCTGTTTTTCTTTCCTCTTTTCTTCTTTTTCTCTTCATTTTCTCTCTCTCTCTCTCTCCTCATCCCCTCCTCTCTTTTATCCTCTCTCCCCTCTCTCTCTCTCCCCTCTCCTCTCTCTTCCCTTTTTCTCCTCTTTCCCCAATTTTTAACAGAAAATTACTTAAACTGATTATCCTGTATTACACTTTCCCCCTACCAGCCACCCCCTACCCCTCTCACCCCAAACCAACACCAACCCCCCTCCCCTCCCCCAGCCCACCCCACCCCCGAAAACCCGAGTCGATTGCTGTATCTCCGACTGTTAACCCGGAATGAAAACATAGCGGATTATTGTATTTTAACACGCGCACCCCGTCGCCCGGAGTGAAAAGTGGCTGTATATTTGGGGTCCAAATTATTGTATTATTGTATTGCTGTGGAAAAGTAGAAGAGGTGTGTGTGTGGGGTTGGGGGTGGGGGTGGGGGGGAAAGGTGCGGATTTATGTGGTTATTTTGCAGGGTTTCTCTCTCTTTCTCTCTTCTCCTCTCTCTTCTCACTCTCTCTCATCTCCTCTCAACTCTCTCTCTTCTCTCTCTCTCTCTCTCTTTCCTCTCTCTCTCTCTCCACTCTTCCTCTCGCTCTCTCTCTGCATTTATCTCCGCTGTGTTTTATCTTATTTATATGTTTATGCATTTACTCATACATATTTATTTATTTGGCGAGGGGTAAATCAAATTCGAGAGGGTGCGCAATGTATCATTAACCCATAATCTCTGTTCTTTTAAGATTCCTTTGCAGGGGAAGGGGTGGGGGGGGGGTGAAAGATGATGGGAAAGGGGGGTAAAAGGAGAGGAGGGAGGGCGAGGAAGACGGAAGATGATGTAAGGGGGGAGAAGAGTGGGGGGAGGGAGGGGGGGGAGGAAGGGAGGGAGGGGGGAGGGAGGGAGGGAGGAGGGAAAGGAGGAAGACGGGGGGAGGAGGGAGGGAGGGAGGGAGGGAGGGAGGCGCAAGAGGTAGAGAAGAAGGAAGGAGGGAGTGGAGAGGGAAGAGGGAGGGTAAAAGGAGTAGAGAAGAGGGAGATGGGAGGGGTTAGGAGGAAGAGAGAGGAAAAGAGAAGAGGAGGGAGGGGGGAAGAAGGTCGGAGAAAAGGGGAGGGAGGGAGAGGGGAAGAAGGAGACAAAGGGGAAAAGAAGGAAAGATAGAGGGACAAGGGAGAGCGGGAGGAACGAAGAAAGAAGGGAACATGGAGAGGGATGAAGGGAGGGAGGGAGGGAGTCAGGGAGGGAGGGAGGGGATTTAATCAGAGGTTGGACATTGTTGCATACCATAATGTATTCAGACATATGTACTTGGGATGTGGATAATTTTACAAACCAGCGATTTCTTTCAGTCGCTTTTCCTCTCGAATCTTAAAGCAGACATCGACTGTCAAAATGGGCAACGTTGCATATATAGTTTTTTATTTTTCTGTTTAAAATATATTATATATATTATATATATATATGTAGTAAAAATATATATATATATATATATACACACAACATACATATAACATCGACTGTGTGTGTGTGTGTAAATATAATATATATATATATATATATATATATTTTTATATATAGGTATATATTTGTATATATATAATACCCCCACACATACAAACATACATAAAATACATACATACATACATCCATACAACATACATACATACATACATAAAAACATACATACATAATCATACATATATACATTGACTGTCAAAAGGGGAAAACGTGCATATATAGTTTTTTAATTGTTTATATATATATATATATATATATATGTATATATATATAATCCCGGGTATATTTGTTTTTTTTTGTTTTAACAGCCATTCATTCCACTGCACGGGCATAGGCTTCTCTCCATTCACTATTTAGAGGTTTTATGGCAGTGTCACCCTTGCCTGATTGGATGCCCTTCCTAACAACCGCATTCGGGGCCCAACAACTTGTGCCACGGCGGCGACTTCCCTACGACACCTGCGTTTTTACTCTCCAGGCGATATGTCGTTTAAATCATGCTCAAGACAGCAGTCCCCCAGAGCGCAAGGCATTTTTTACGACGGGGATTTGAACTCGGACCCCCCGAGGGTCATCCAGTGCTCTAAAACAACTGGACCATCGCGGCAAATCATAAAAATATATATATATATATATATATGTGTGGTGTGTGTGTGTGGTAGTGCATATACATAACATTTACGTGGTGTGTGTGTGTGTGTGTGTGTGTGTGTGTTTGTGTGTGTGTTGTGTGTGTGTGTTTGTAAAATATTATTAGATAGACCGATAGATATAGATCATTATTATTGTTATTAAGATTATTATGATTCTTATTACCACTTTATGTTACTGCTGCTATTATTCGTTATTAGTGCTATTATTATTATTATTATTATTATTATTATTATTATTATTATTAAATTTTATTAAAACATCATCATCATCATTCACTCAATTTTTTCATTATTATTAAATTTTTTGTTATCATTATTGTTATTAATCATCATCATTATTATCATTATTATTATTTTTGTTATCTTAATTTTTATTTAATCATCATATTAAATTTTCAAAAAATTTGTCGTCAATTTTTACTCGTTTTCATATTATTCATGCTTTGTTCTCCTGTTTTGGAAGAGCCGATTAGTGCCGACACGATCTTCTCAGCGAGATACGTGCGCATAATTATTTTCTTTTTTTCTTGTTCTTTTTTTTTCCCTTTTCATTCTTATCACCCCCCTCCCCCCCCCGTGTTTGCCCCTTAAACGATAAGAGAAATAAGGGGTTATCGGAGGGGTCGAGTGCCGGAAGATAAGGAGGGGGGAATACGAGTGAAGAAGAGAGGTTAGAATGAGGGAGAGGCTGAAGGTGAGGGTGAGGGTGAGGAGGGGAGGGGGAGGGGGAGAGGAGGGGGAGAGGGAGTAGGTGTGGGAGAGAGAGAGGGGAGAGGAGAGAAGAGAGAGGAGAAGAGAGAGAGTGAGAGAGAGAGGAGAGAGGGAGAGAGAAGAAGAGAGGGGGGAGAGAGAGAGGAGAGAGAAATAAGATAAGAAAGGGGGGGGGGGGGATAATAGGTCGCCGGGCAGTACCAACCGGAGAGAGAAAGACAAAAAAGGGGTAAAGAGAGTATTTACGATTCTAGCAAAGCTCTCGGCGCTCTCCGAAGGCTGGAGGGCACTGGAGCTCACCTGATTCCCTGTCGGGCGCGTGATGGAGGGCATGCATTAGCATAATAAGTAGGCCTAAGGAATGGAGGTGAGGAAAGTGGGGGGTTGGGGTAGATGGAGGTGTTTAGGGGGAGGATAGGAGAGGGAGAGGTGTAGGGGGAGAGGGAGAGGGAGGAGGGGGGTGAAGGAGGGAGTATGCAGGTAGGATCCCGACGAGTCGACGGGGATCGGGGAAAGGCTGAGAGGGTGCGTGGAAGGGGTCGGAGGGAGGGTTGGGTGGGGGGGGGTCCGAGGGATGAAAGTGTCCAGGCTCGCCCCGGGGTCTCTGGCCTCCTGCCTGCGTGGTCGTGGCGGAAACCCGGCGGCGCCACGACCACCTGGGGGCCGGGTTCGTTCAACTGGTCGAACCCGGCGGATCGGGCGGCGAAGGACTCGGTTCTCCACGCCCTTCCTCCCCCTCGACGGAAGGAATGGACTCGCCCTCTCGTAAGGTACGGCCTGAGGTTCTGACGGGTCGCAGGCCAGGTCGAGGAAGCTCTCGGTCTCGCTTGCATTACGCATACGTATGGGGAGATCAGCACGTCTGTATTTACTCGCTTAAACACGGCCACACACTGGCTCTCTCTGTGTTTCTCTCTGTTTCTCTGTGTCTCTCTCTCTCTCTCTGTTTCTCTCTCTCTCTTCCCTCCCCCCCCTTTCTCTGTTTCTCTCTCTCTCTCATCTCTCTCTCTCTCTCCCCTCTCTCCCCTACTCTCTCTCTCCCCCTCTCTCCCCCTCTCCCCTCTCTCTCCCTTTTCCCCCCCTCTCCTCCTCTCCCTCTCTCACCTCCCTCTCCTCTCCCTCTCTTCCCTTCCTCCCTCTCCTTTCCCCCCTCCCCCTTCCCCCCCTCCCTCTCTCCCTCTCCCTCTCTCCCCCTTTTCTCCTCTCCCTCTCTTCCCTCCTCTCTCCCTCTCTCCCTTTTTTCCTCTTCCCTCTTTTTCCTCTCCTCCTCTCTTCTCCATCTCTCTCTCCCCTCTCTCTCTCTCTCTCTCTCTCTCTCTCTCCCTCTCTCTCTCTCTCTCTCTCTTCCCCCCCCCCTCCCCCCTACCTCCCCCCTCTTCTCCCCCCCCCTCCCTCCCTCTCTCTCTCCCCCCCCTCCTCTCTCTCTCTCCCCACTCTCTCTCATCTCTCTCTCTCTCTCTCTCCTCTCTCTCTCCCCTCCACTCTCCCCCCCTCCCCCCTCTCTCCCTCTCTCCCTCTCTATCTCTCCCCTCTCTTTCCCCTCTCCCCTCTCTCTCTTTCTCTCTTTTCTCTCCTCTCTCTTCTCCTCTCCCCTCCCCCTCTCTCTACCTCCCCCCCTCTCTCCTCTCTCCCCTTTTCTCTCCCCCCCTCCTCTCTTCTTCTCTCTTTCTCTCTCTCCTCCCTCTTCCCCTCTCCCCTCTCTCTCCCTCCCCTCTCTCCTCTCTCCCCCTCCCCCTCTCCCTCTCCCCTCCCTCCCCCTCTCTCCCCTCTCTCCCTCTCCCCCCTCTTTTCCCCTCTCTCTCTCCCCTCTCTCCTCTCTACCCCCCTCCCCTTTTCTCTCTCCCCCTCTTCTCTTTTCTCCTCTCTCTCTCCCCTCTCTTTCCTCCTCTCTCTCCTCTCCCTCTCTCTCTCCTCTCTCTCTCTCCCCTCCCCTCTCCCCCTCTCTCTCTCCCCCCTCTTCTATCTCTCTTCTCCCTCTCTTTCTCTCTCTCCCCTCATCTCTCTCCTCTCTCTCCCTCTCTCCCCCTCTCTCCCCTCCTCTCCCTCTCTCCTCTCTCTCTCTCCCTCCCTCTCTCTCTCTCTCTCTCTCTCTCTCTCTCTCTCTCTCTCTCTCTCTCTCTCTCTCTCTTTCTCTCTCTCTCTCTCTCTCTCTCTCTCTCTCTCTCTCTCTCTCTCTCTCTCTCTCTCGCTCTCTCTCTCTCTCTTTCATACACAGAAGCACTCGAATACCAAACCTAGGTCACCAGCTCAAACATTTCCAATTAAACACAACATACACACTTGGACGCACTATACCCCTCCCCCACCCCATTTCCCCCTTCTCCCTTTCCCCTCCACTCTCTCTTGCCCCTTTCCTCTGCCTTTTCCCTCCTTTCTTCCTTCTCCTCCCATCCCCCTTTTCCCCTTCCCCCTTTCCACTCTCCCTCGCCTCTCCCTTGCCTCTTCCCTCTTCCTTCCCCCTCCCCCTACCCCCTACCCCCTACCCCCTCTCTTTCCCTTCTCCCTTCCCCTCCCTCTCCACTCTGACTTGCTTTTCCCTTCTACTTTCCCCTCTCCCTCCCCCTTCCCCTCCTTTCCTCCCTTCCTCCCTTCCTCCCTTCCTCCCTTCCTGTCATATTTTAATTGCCGAACTTGTCAATAAGCTTTCTGTCGCACGAATTTTAAGCTGACATTTATCCGTCGAATAAATGTTTCAATTCGGCGCCCTGCCGTGGATTGGGTAGGAGTGGGAGGGGGAGGGAGGGAGTAATGAAGGAGGGAGGGAGGGAGGGAGGGAGGGAGGGAGGGAGGGAGGGAGGGAGGGAGGGACGCAGCCAAACGGAATATAGTTTAAATTAAAGACAGATTTGTTGATAAGAGGAACGAGCGAGCGGTATGTTGGATGACTGTTGCGTTTGTTTGCGTGTGTATGTGTGCATGTGTTTGGGGAGGGGATTGGGGGAAGAATACGTGATTTTGTGCTTGCGTGGACGCACGCACACACAAACACACACACAAGCACACACACACACACACACACACACACACACACACACACACACACACACACACACACACACACACACACACACACACACACACACGCACACACAGCTCTTTTCTTACCTCATCTTTCCTCATTCCAAGTCCCCTCCGTGGCGGCCATACTCGGACCGTTCCCGATCGCGTTCCTCGGGTCGCGTTCCGTTCCGCGATTCAGACATGAGGATTTTAAGCGCTGGGTCCTGTTTACCTGTGTTCTGGGATAGATGGATAGATAGATAGGCAGTTGAATGGTAGTTAGATGGATAGGTAGGTAGATAGATAAAAAGAAGATATAATTGAATGATAGATAGATGGATAGATAGGTAGATAGATAAAAAGAAGATATAATTGAATGATAGATAGATGGATAGATAGGTAGATAGATAAAAAGAAGATATAATTGAATGATAGATAAAAAGAAAATATAATTGAATGATAGATAGATGGATAGATAAGTAGATAGATAAAAAGAAGATATAATTGAATTATAGATAGATGTATAGATAGATAGATAGAGATAATTGAATGATAGAGAGTTGGATAGTTGAATGGTAGAGAAATTGATAGATCGATTGATAAAAGATAGTTATAGTTGTATGAGAGATAGGTTAATAGATAGAGATAAATGAATGATATAGACAGATAGTCGAATGGTAGAAATATGGATAGGTAAATAGATAGATAAATAGATAAATAAATAATGTAATGGATAAATAGAGATAATTGTATGATAGAGAGATAGATAGTTGAATGGTAGAGATATAGTTAGATATATAGGTAGATTGGTAGATGAGTGATAGATAAAGAGATGGATGATAAATATTTGGATCGATAGAGAGATATATAAATACTAGATAGATAGAGATAGGTGATAGGTAGATAGATAATAGATTGATTGATTGATTGGCAATAAATATAGATAGATATGATGAATGGAAATATTGGTTTGGATATCGAAACTTATTTTTGCTTAGCAACAGAAATATTACACATAATTGGTTTATAAAGATAAAGATGCAAATATCGGTATAGATTGATAAACAACTTAATTAAAAACGTCAGGAAAAAACATAAGCACACACACACGCACTAGCACACACACACACACACACACACACACACACACACACACACACACACACACACACACACACACACACACACACACACACACACACACACACACACACGGCATAACCAGCTTCCCAACGTCGCTTTTAAAGGGATTGAAGTCCGTCACCAACTTCTCTTCTGAGCCGCCCGTCAAAGTAACGAAATTAATTGATAATTAATATTTCTAGACTGATTTGATCCGAAATGGTGATGAGTGGTTGATGATAATTACGATATACTATTATGATTTTTTTCCGTGAAGGTTCAGGCTGAAAGTTGATCGGTGTCGGAAGTAGACAGATAGAGCGATGGAAATTTGATAGAGTGCGTGGTTGGTCTGTGTCAGTTAAATAGGATAGGTGTTATAATTAACATATCGTGTTATGTGCTTTGTAAAGTTTTTTTTTTTTTTACTTGTGATGATGATGATGAAAATGATATTTATGATGATGATGATGATAATAGTATTGATAATGTTAATGATAGTAATGATTATGATATTTATATTGATTTTTATGGTAATAATGATGTCAGTAACAATAAACGTAATAATATTTGTGATAACGATGATGACTATAATAAAAACGACAGCAATAGTAAGAACAGAAAAAAAACAACAGCAGTAATAATGATAATGATGATAAGAACAAAAATAATGAAGCGATAATAATAGTAAGAGCATTAATTAAAATATCAGTTATAGAAATAATGATAATATTGAAGATGATAGTGATGATCATAAAGATATTCATATTACTATGTTCATTTATTATTACAATCTCATTACCTCTTTTGTCTCTTCGTCCTACAAAGATCATCAAGCGAAAAGCATTTTTTAAAACGCGCTAACTACCGACGAGTACGCTGATTGGCAGCTATACCGAATCTCATCCAATCAGCGGTTCTCTTTCATGAGACGAGAATTTTAACGGGATGGATATGTTCGCGACGTAAATGCTTGCCGGTTATGCTGTCTCCTTGCTTCTCTTCTCTCCCCCCCCCTCCCCGCGATTCCTTCCGGTTTAGACATCCATTTAATTTTTCTCTTCGCGCGCCTAAAAAGGGGATAGAGGAGAAGGCTTCCCTTGATTTGGCTAATATAGAGATAGGTCTTTTTTTTTTTTATTACACTCTCTCAAAGTTAGGCCTTTCTTCACCGCAATAAATGATCCTATTGGAATTGGCGGCGTAGGGTGGCACTAGATAGAGGGACATTGAGATTTAGAATTCTGCACTTAGCTGTATTAAGTTTGATTTCTTTTTTTTTATCACTTCAGAATTATTTTTTGGGGGAGGTTTTCGACTTCTTGGGATTTATGTTTTTGGTTTGCTTTCGATGTATTATCTATCTATCTATCTATCACCTTTCTCTATCTATCTATTATTTATATATCACTTCAAAGATAGCCATTTCTAACCTTTCTAACTTTCCTTTCTAACCCCTGACTCTCACCCTCCCTACCCCCCCCCCCCCCCGATTAAAAAATAGCCAGGGATTTTCCTTCCCGGGGAGTCCCAGCGGCGAAAAAGTGCTATATTCATAATTCCATCAACTTTGAAAAAGGGGGGGGGGGGTGAGAGGAAGAAGGGGAAAGGGGGTTGAGAAAGGAGGAAGGGAAATTGGGGGGGGGTGAGGGAGGAGAGAGAGGAAGATTAGGAGGAAGAGGAATCAGGAAGGGAAGAAAAGGCGGGGGAAAGGGAAGAGGGGGAAGGATGGAGAAGTGATGGGGGGAAGGGGAAGGGGTAAGAGGGAAGGGAGAGAATTTGAAATTATTAAAGCTGAGATTTAGAATTCTGCACTTAGCTGTATTAAGTTTGATTTTTTTTTTTATCACTTCAGAATTATTTTTTTGGGGAGGTTTTCGACTTCTTGTGAGTTATGTTTTTGGTTTGCTTTCGTGTTTCTTGTTCTCTCTCTCTCTCTCTCTCTCTCTCTCTCTCTCTCTCTCTCTCTCTCTCTCTCTCTCTCTCTCTCTCTCTCCCTCTCTCTCTCTCTCTCTCTCTCTCTCTCTCTCTCTCTCTCTCTCTCTCTCTCTCTCTCTCTCTCTCTCTCTCTTTCTCTCTCTCTCTCTCTCTCCCTCCCCCTCTCTCCCTCTCCCTCTCCCTCT